>NW_006408667.1:7686637-7723348 GCF_000296735.1 Chrysochloris asiatica | reverse complement strand
GGGTAAGAGAAAAAGAGGAAGACCCCCAACGAGATGGATCATCCAGGTGGCATCATTGATGGCGTCAAGTGTGGCGGCGGTAGTGAGGTTGGCCCAGGATCGGACATTGTTTCATTCTGCTGTGCATGGGGTTGCTATGAGTCAGTTCCAACTCGATGGCACCTGACAACAACAGGTGATTGGGAAAGGAGCTCTGGTAGCAAAGTGGTTACAAATTGAGCTTTGAACAGCAAGGTTAGCAGTTCGAAACTACAAGTTGTTCAGCAGGAGAAAGAAGAGTCTTTCTGCTCCCATAGAGAGTTACAGCTTCGGAAACTCTGTATAGGGTCGCTATGAGTTGGAACCAACTCTACATCACATAACCATCGGGTGATTGGGATGTGCCTTGCTTGGAACCCTACCGCTGGCTCACCTGGGGTTTTGGAGTCTAAAACAATAACAAGGAAACAATAAGAGAGCTGCTTTTCTTTAAAAAACAAATTTACGGGACCATGATCATAAATGCAGTTGAATTTTGCCTGAAAGAACCTATGTCAAGCAAAACTCTATATACCATATATGTATGTGTGTATATATAGATAGATGATGCTGCTGTTGTGAAGTGAGGTCGAGTTGGTTCCGACTCATAGAGACCCTGTATAAGGTTTCCAAGGAGCAGTTGGTAAGTTTGAACAACGGTCATGCAGTTCAGTGCATTCTTTTGCAGCACCACACTGGGACTTCTAGGTAGAGAGATAGATAGAAAAGTACACAAACATATTATTTTATCAATTTTTTTCTTTAAACCACTGTTCTTTCCAGTGAAAATATTACACTGTTTTACCAGGGAATTGTCAAATGTCTTCCAGTATACCTGTGTTCACAATGCAATATGTCCCCTTTCATGGCTCTCTAGTCTCACATAGGGGTCCTAGTGTAGTTCTGTATAATAAGCACTGGACTGCTAACCACAAGGTCAGTGGTTCAAACCCACCAGTATCTCCAGCATCCTTATTACTCAGAACTGACCTGATGGCACATAACAACAACAACTCTCACATAAAGGTTTTTTCTTCATAGTATTTGAAAAATAAGATTATACCAATCATGTTTCTCCAGTTCGCTGTTGAAATTTCAATACATCGTATTTATTTCTCCAAGACTAGGTCTATCTACACAGATCTAATAAGTTTCAAACGGCTACTAGAGTTAGTCCAGGTTGGATGTTTCATAGCTTACATAAACATTTCCCTATTGATAGACATTCAGGTTGTTTCCAGATTTGGGACATTATTTTTAAATAAATTAAATTAAAAATGACAAAAAATATATATCCTTAGCACACATGTATGGAAACATACATATTGATGCATTTTGTTACACACTGACGTTTTTACTTCATGCAAAGAGATTGTCAAATGTGGACTGGTTCATTCAAGATGTAGACATATTTTTAATTGATTAACGCTATCAATTAATTACAAAAGAGATGGTAATGAATCATACTTCCATAAAGAAAGAGTTCCCATTTCCCTAAAACTATATGAACACTAGACATTATTGATCTTTTTAGTATTCCTCAATCTGATAGATAATAAATGGTAATAATATTATCATGTTATTATATATAGGCACAACATTGCTTTGTTCTGCATTTTCCTGGCTGCTACTAAGATTATATGTGTCTTACTTTATTAATTGTCCATTTTCTTTTGTTTGCTAATTATTTACCTCTTTACATGCTTTGCTTATTTTTCTTTGGTTTTGATTTTTTCATGTTGTAAAAGTTCATTGTGTAAAGGTATTAATTTGCTGTATTACATTTCTATTTATATTTACTGTATATCTAGTATTCATACTAATTTCTGATTCAAATGATATTAATTTCTTATAAATTCATATCAGTATTCATTTCTTTATCATTCATATTAACGCCACCTGTGTCCTTAATATTTTCATTCCATTGTGTTTTGTATTTATGATGCTTCTTATCAGGCAGAAACATGGGAGGTTGGGGTGAGACGTGTTCAGTTTTCCCTTTTTGTATTCTGGTGTTTTTGACTTAAGAAAAATCTATCTGTCTGCATCCCTATGTAGCTATGCATTTCCAGATTTTCCTTCTACTGGTTTTTGTTTTTAGCAATCTATTCCTAATGGAATTTGTTTTATAAATAATGTAGTAGTCTAACTTCCAGCTGGAAAGCCAATAGGTACTCAAGACTACATAAAGTAATCAACTCCCCATCTCTCCAAGCATACCTCCCAAAAGAGTATCCACATGATGTGTTACCTTGTACTTTTTCCTATGCATGTATGAGCCTTTAATACTTTTGTGTGTATGTTTATGCACAGACACACAAACAAGTAAACACTGTATGCCTGGCATGGTCTGTTTTCATGTCCTTTTTCTTCACTTTGCTATCTTTACTTAAAATGATTGGAAAGAACTTCAAATTAGTGGAATAGCCCTACCATGTTCTCCAAGTCCTGCTCTGAAAAGCAATCCAAAATGCTACAAAGTTCTTTGCTCAACTCCCTTAAGGATGGAGTCACAGTATCTAGAAGGGCAACCTTCTAGTGTACCACCTTCAATCAGTCAGTTCTAGAATCCCTCAACATTCTAGCTTGCTGTTTAATGAACTGCAGTCCTGGCTTCTCCATTTAATATTACACATGAAAAAGAAGGAATATTTTAAATACCACTTTTCTATCACTGGAGTTCTGGTGTGGCGTTGTAGGGTAAGTACTGCACTGCTAACCGCAAGGTTGGCAGTTCAAACTCACTAGCAGGTCCTTTGAAATCCTATACAGGTTTGTTAAGAGTCAGAACCAATTAAATGACAATAGCATTCTAGTTCTGACCTGGTGGGTACCTTTTATTTCTGTTTGTGTGATGGAGGGGTGGAGTATAGTCAAAATAGCTGAAAAGTCTTTTTGCAATATTTATTCATCTCTCATCAATCTTTGATTCCATAGCCAAGTACCACTTAGCTAAGCCGTATGATTTTGATGTTGATTCAAGATTTTTAATCTGCCTTCCGAGCTTTTACTGCCACAACCTCTCAATCAGGATTCATTCATTTATTGATACCCATTATTTACCAAGTATGAGTTGGAACCGACTCCATGCACTTAACAACAACAACAACAATGGAGTCCTGGTGTGGCGTGGTGGGTTAATGTACCAGACTACAAAGCCATTTGAACTGCAAGGTTGGTGGTTCAAACTCACTAGCTCCTCCTCAGAAGCTATACAGGGTCACTATGGGTCAGAATCGACTCCACAACACTTAACAACAACAATAACATGTTAAGTACTTTGGATATACTGGTGAAGAAAACAGCCACAGTACTGGGTAAGTATTGACTTCCTTGTCTAACTTCTAGCCCTATTGATTTTGGATGTCATCAAATCAGGTCTGACTCCATGTGACTGAATAGAACTGCTCCGTAGCTTTTCTTGGTTGTAATGTTTACAGATGCAGATCACCAGGTCTTTCTCCCATGAAGTGACTGTATGCACTGTATGACTGTTCTCCCATGAACCCCTGCATTAGCAGCCAGAAACGTAACCATTACACCACGAGGACTCCTTATTCTAATACTGTTGTTGTTAAGTGCCATCAAGTCAGTTCCAACTCATAACGACCCTCTATAGGGTTTCTGAGGAGCAACTGGGGGATTTGAACTGCCAACATTTACGTTCACAATCCACTGCTGATCCAACAGTGCCACACCAGGAATCCAATTGATTAAAAACATTATTTGTTCTCACTTCTTATTTGAAGTGTAAATCTAGGATTTGATACCGTTACTTCCAAAAGACTGAAAAATTCATGAAAAAAATTTTACAGAAAGTGGACAAACAGGACTCTTTCTGTAGATCCATCACTCATGAATATGTCACCTCTTTCTCCTGAATGAGTGCAGTAAACCTTGATTGGATTAGAAATACATCAGCAAATGAAAGTCCTGAAACTCAACTACCTGCACATCATTAAGGTTATTTTGAGAAGACAGCTATTCCCCAGTCAGATTTTGAGTGCCTTCAACTTGAGAGGCTCATGCTATCCAAACTCAGATTCCGGTGAAATAGTATTCCTATTTTCTTTATATGACTTCTTAGGTTTTTGTAGGGATGTATATATGGATATGGAAGTACTGGACATAGTTCCAGCCTGCCAGATACTCCGCAGGAGAAAGATGAGGCTTTCCTGCTCACTCAAAGGTTTAAAGCCTGGGAAACCTCATACAAGGTCACTATGAGTTGGAACTGGCTCAACAACACTTGACAACAATAAAAATGTATGTATTACAATTTTATATCTTGATCTTGTTATAAGATTCATAGTTTTTCTCTTCGGAGTGAGTCCAGAGAAGTACAGAAGTAGCACCTTTTGGGACATACCTGAACAGTTTATGTCCCAAGGAAGAATGAAAGCTCCATGTGGACTCAGGAGGTTAGCTATTCTGAATGAAAATGATATGACTACCTTAAAGGAAGGAGGTGTCCTTGAAGTCAGTGAAAACTTAAACAAAAGAAGGCAACAAAATGTACTTTAGAACACTATCTACTACTCATAAAATGTCGTGGTGGTGAAGTCCTGCAATGGCGCTGTAGGATAAGCACCCAACCTTAAGGTCGGTTTGAATTTCAAGGGTAACTGTTCAAACTCACCAGCCTTTCCTCGGAAAACCCTATACAGGGTCACTGTGGGTTGGACCCAATTCGATGGCACTAAACAACAACATAAAATTCCCAACAGCAAGAGGTGTAGCATTGTGGCAGCTACTAGGCAAAATTGTGCTTCCTGGGCCAGGGTTGCGCAAATTGCAAATGATTTTCTCTCAGCTGCTAAAGTAAATGCTGGCAGTTCAAAGCCATAGAGAAGGCCACAAAAGGAAGGTCTGACAACCTGCTTCCATAGCGATTGCTGTTAGTGGTTGTTGAGTAGATTCCAGTTCATGGCTGCTCCACAGGGCTTTCTAGACTGTGACCTTTTGGAAGCAGATTGGAAGGCATGTCGTCCAGGGGTCCTGTGGGTGGGCTAGAACCACCAACTTTAAAGCTGCTATAGTCTAGTTCTTAACCATTTTCATCACCCAGGAAAACCCTAGGAAGCAGTTCTACTGCAACACATGGGATCTTTTTGAATACGAATCAACTCAGTGGCAATGGGTTTGATTGTATTTTTTACCCCCCTTTTTGATTGTGTTTTTTCTCCCCTTTCTTTGGTAAGGCCAGAATTGAAGGGACACAGCTTTGCATATGTGTATTGGGTTTGAGATCTAGAACATCCTAGGTTACTTCTTGCTTCTCTGTTTTCAAGTTACTTCTGCCTCTAAAATTATATATACAAGGGGGTTGAAAGAGTTCATCAGTTTAGGAGGTGGAGAGACTTAATTATAAGTTTGCACTTTCTTCAGATGATTAAACAATGTGTGTTTATGAAACCAAGAAAAATATTTTTTTTCCCTTAGAGTTTTCTTTTCAAAGACTTCTCTGTGTACGCTGGCTAATTTAAAAAGACCCCCAAAGGGTGCTTATTTTTATACACACATATTACCAGAGTAGTTCCTGTTTTAGTTTAAATGTGTTGCTTCTTTTGAGGCAGATGAAAGAGAACTTTCTTTAAAAAGAAATTGTCTGCTGCTCATACTTGCTAGAATAAGCTTAAATAAAGCATCTGTTAAGAGTTTAACTGTTTAGTTTAAATCTTTTGACTACATTATGTGACAGATTTTTGTCTTTAGTTAGACTATGCAACTAGTGTTTTTAGTACCCTCTTTACAACTTAAAATGTGTTCCTCTCTTGAGGACAACTCTGAAGTGACTAGCTTGAGGAAGGAGTTTGTTTTTCTCTATCTGTTGGTTTAATTACCTTTACAGTCTGAAGTCCAGGTGTGGGGATGTGGAATATGCAAAAGCCTCAAAGGTGAGCCCATGATTCATTCTGCAGCAGGTAAACAGATAGGAGAGGAGTGTCTAGGTCGAGCAATGGTGCAATGACACCTGAAGGTTTTAGGGATGGTAGAAAAATGTCTGAAATGGATGTGGAAAAGAGAAGTAGAGTATCCCCCCAAAGTTGGTTCCCATCAATCTGGCATGCAACTATAAATTTTCCTAATGGGGAGTTTACCTCAAGAGGAAACACCAAGAAAAATAAAATTTAAAAAATAAAAGAATTACTGATGCATGCTAAACATGAATGAACCTCAAAAACATTATGCTTAGTGAAAGAAGGGGCACATGGTGGCTCTATAGGATAAACACTGGTCTGTGAACCACAAGGTCAGCTGTTTGAGCCCACTAACCACTCTGCAGGAGAAAGATGTAGCTTTCTGTTTTTGCAAAGATTTTTAAAAGCCCTGGAAACCCTATACAGGGTCACTACGAGTTGGAACCAATGGTGTGGTGCTGTGGGTGACATACTGCAAACTCGCTTGAACTGCAAGGTCGGTGGTTCAAGCTCACCAGATGCTCCTTGAAAACACTATACAGGGTCCCTATGGGTTGGAGTCGACTTGACGGCACTTAACTACAAAAACACCAGTAAAACAAGCCAGACATAAGTTAGCATGTATTATGTAACTTCTTTAAAAGGAAATGTCCAGATGTGAATCTTGAGAAATCAGAAGTAGATCATCGATTTGCTGGACCTGGAGTGAGATTAGATATTAATTTTTGTGATCATTGTGGTTTTGTGTCAAATTGACTGGGCCAGGATTGTCGGTGGCTTGGCAGTTGAGATATAGTTTCCCTCATGATGAGTTCTAATATAACGTAATCAACTCTATGATGAGATCTGCTAGGAGCAGCCAGTCAATTGAAAGGAAGTTTCCTCAAGGGTGTGGCTTCCTTCCAACATATTGGACAGTCAAGCAAAGCTCCACCACTTCTCTGTCAGTTTGTTGTGATGCTGAAGCTATGCCACCTGTATTTTAAATATCACCAGAGTCACTCATAGTGGACAGGTTTAAGCAAAATTTCCAGGCTAAGACAGACAATTTCCAATTTTCTCATAGTCCTACTTGGTACACTCCATGTTCTGATTATTAATGGATGTTACAGCTAATTCTCATTTTGAGTGTGCTTTCTTAGTATATAAAGGTCCTGAAAGCTTTACTCCATTTGCATCATCAAGGTCAACTCTACTTTGAGGTGGCAGCTCTTCCCCAGTTGTATTTTGAGTGCTTTTCAGCTGAGGGGCTCATCTTTTGGTAGTGTATCTGACAATACTCTGGTGCTATTTATAATGTTTTCATCTACTAGCATAAAGGCTCACAATGTCATGCTGCTATTCATAAGATTTTTGGTGGTTAAACATTCAGAAATAGTCTGTCTCTCCTTCGTTCTAGTCTTTCTTAATCTGACATTTCCACTTAAAAGCTGTCCACCATGGGTGACCCTTCTGGTCATGAGTGGTGAGGAAGATGTCCAGATTGGTATCAGTCCTTTTGAATCTGACAATCACATGGTTTACTGTGCCAGGAATAACAAACTGAAAAGGAATGGCATTGCATTCATCATCAAAACAAATGTATCAAAATACAACACTGTCTGTGTCCAGAAAGTCACTGGGGTTGCGAAGGACAGAAGAGGGACATATCACCGAATGGATTGTCCTTTGAGTGCTGACTCCTGGCAACCCCAAGTATGTCAGAGTAGAACTGTGCTCCATAGGGTTTTTAATAACTTTTCTTTTGGATTAGGCCTGGGTCACCATTTCTTTTGAAGCACCTCTGGATGGACTTGAACCTTCATGTGAGTCACCTAGGACTTTAACCTTTTGTGCCACCAGGATCCCCTGTGTGGATGGTGTTTAAACAAATAAGATGCTGTGGTAGATTCCAACTGTATTGTTGTTGGATGCTGTTGAGTCAGTTCTGATTCATAGTGACCCTATATAGGGTTTCTAAGAAGTGACTGGTGGATATGAAGCACCAACCTGTGGTTAACAGTCCAGTGCTTATCCAACAATGCCACACCAGGACTTCAGATTCCAACTGTTGTTGTTGTTAAGTGCCAACAAATCAGTTCCGACTCATGGTGACCCTATGTAAGGTTTCCAAGGAGTTCTGGTAGCGTAGTGGTTAAGAATCGGGCTGCAAACCTTAAGGCCAGCAGTTCGAAACTACCAGCTGCTCCGTGGGAGAAAGTTGAGACGTTCTGCTCCCGTAATGATTTGCAGCCTTGGAAACCCTGTACAAGGTTGCTATGGGTCGGAACCAACGCGACGGCACTTAACAACAACAACAAAGGGCATGCTGGTGAATTTGAACCATTAGCCTTGCATTCAAACTGGCCTTGTGGTTCAGTTCTTATCCTACACCACCACAGCAGGATCCCAACTGTTGTTGTTAAGTGCCTTCCATTCAATTATGACCCATAATGACCCTGTATAGGGTTTCCAGGGAGCAGCTGGTAAGCTTGAACTGCTGACCTTGCATTTCAAACAGCTTGGATTCCAATTGTAGGAATAAGTAAATAAGGCAGACCCGCAGGATTCTACTAAAAGGAAAGAAAGACTTGATAGGCGCTCTGGCTTTAAGAAGTAGCCCCGGGTTTAACAATAGAAAGGTCAGTGAGGATTTCTAGAGACTATGGAATCGGGTTCAACAGAACCACGTTGGGAAAGATAAAAAACCAACCCCCCTTACAGGCCCTGGCTCCTCAGTTGTCACAGGGCTCCTTCCTCTCTGGGGCTGGGGAAGAGTCAGATGACCAGCAACAAAGTCTCCTTTGACCAGTTCAAAGTCTCCTCTCACCAATTTAGGCCAAAGGAGAAGTGAAATGCTTAGTCTTATATGGAGGCTTTTTTGTTGTTGTTTGTTTGTTACCTTCTTTTATCTATCCCTAGGGATATATTTCCATTCCAGTGAAATGATTTTATTTGGCAGATTACTGTTTTAATATGTCCTCTAATTTATTTTTCAGGAAGTCTTAGAGTAAAATGAGTTCATATTCCAGAGTATGTCAGCCATGAGGTGTCTTTTCAGCTGCCTCACATTTTGTCTTGATTTTTGTTGCTGTTGTTTCCTCTTCTGCTGTATCTTGTTGTTGTTGTTAAGTGCCGTCGAGTCGGTTCCGACCCATAGTGACCCTGTACAGGGTTTCCGAGGGTGTAAATCCTTACGGGAGTAGAAAGCCTCATCTTTTTCCCGCGGAGCGGCTGGTAGTTTCGAACCGCTGACCTTAAGGTTCGCAGCCCGATTCGTAACCACTACGCTACCAGAGCTCTGCTGTATCTACTGATCATCAAACCATCTCACCATTAAACCAACTTCATGTGGTTTTATTTCTCACTGCCCCTTTTGGGAAAGGTAATATCAGGAACACACTTGCAACCCCTGTCAGATGGTCAGAACTCAAGTCTGGAGTTCATGACTTAAGAGTTCAAGTCTGGTTGTAAAATGATAAGTACATTATTTATCTTCTGTAAGCCCATTTCTGACTATACTTATCTGAACGTTATTTTGTTTTGTCTTTGTTTTTAGAATTAAATGAGAATACATCCAGACAGTGGCACTGTGGGTTAGACATTGGACTGCTAACCACAAGGTTGACTATTCACATCCAGCAGTGGCTCTGAGGGAGGAAGATGAGGCTATCTGCTACCGCAAAGACATAGTCTTGGAAACTCTTAGGTGGTGCTGCTCTGAGTCGGGATCAACAAAATGACAATAGGTTGTTTTGTTTTTGATGTACTGTTAATGAGGTTACCTAGTATTATTCTTATTGTAACCAGTACCAATTGCCATGAGTTGATTAAGACTCATGGTAACCCTATGTATATCAGTAGAACTGTGCTTCATTTGTTGTTGTTAAGTGCCGATGAATTGGTTCTGATTCATAGCAACCCTGTCTAAACCCAGGGTTTCTGAGGAGTGACTGGTGGTTTTGAACAGCTGGCTTGCTGTTCAAACTGACCTTATGGTCCAGTGCTTATCCTACAGCACATCAGGGCTCCATGTTGTTGTTGTTATGTGCCAAAATTTTTTTGAAAGTAGAAGTTAGGCCTCTTTGCTTTAGTTTTTTTTCCCCTCACTCTCTCCAAACAATCTGAGTTGCTGCTTTAACAAGAAAAAACAGCAGTAAATTTTGTCCCAAATCTGTACATGTCACCCTCTGATTTATATTATTTTGTGTTTTCTGAACAAGAGAAGCCCACAGAAAAGTGAAATTGTTTAAAGATTTAAATAAGGGTGGAGTAAAAAGTAGAAGTCACTTCAACATTACCCTTCCAATCCCTCATCCTCAGGACAGCCAGAGTAATCTTTCCAAAATATAAATCTGACATCACTTCTCTGCCAAAAATATCCCAAAGCATCCCATACCCTTGAACTCACCAGTTTACTTGTTTTTTCCCCCAACAAAATGTATCTTCCTTGGTTTAACCTTTGTAAGGTGCTCCAATACTACCCAGTTGTCTTTGAGTGAACACTGACTCATGTTGACCCCATGCATTTCAGAGTAAACTGTGCTTCCCAGCATTCTCAATGGCTGTCATCTTGCAGAAGTAGCTCACCAGGCTCTTCTTCTGAGACATCTTCAAACTTTCTGTTGTAGCTTACTTCTTTAAATGTGCATGCCATCCACAAGCTCCACTTCAAAATTGGGGTTTAAGTGCCTTAGAGTAGGTTCCAACTCATAGTGACCCTGTACACTGTTTCCAAGAAGCGCCGACCTTACAGTGCAAACTGGCCTTGCAGTCCAGTGCATTATCCCACAGTGCCACACCAGGACTTGAACCCTTCTTTCCTTCCTTCCAGCTACATCACTGGTTGAGCAGAGAAATTTCACATTGGGCACTTCCCAATAACCCGCAGACACATACAAAAAAAAATCATTGCCTTTTGCTAGAATGGGCACTAATCATCCCTCCCAAAGCACTCTAGTTTTGATAATTCATTGCAAGGGCCACACAATAGGATTCAGATACCATACTCACCGTTAAGGGGTTTCTTAAGGAGGTTAACAGGTTACAACTCATGGTCAGCAATGTTCAGAACACAGTTCTTCCATTCAGGACAGCCTCTTCTCAGATGTCCCCACAGGTAGGTCTCTCCGATGCTCAGCCCCTTGACCTCACCTCTGCCCTGCTCTGGTAATGTTACAAAGCTCTTTTAGGATTGCTAATAAATGACAAAAGGGCCCTCCTCTCTGCTAAAGTCTCAGCCTGAAGGTGTTCAGCTCTAGGTCCTTGGATCACCAAATTGCAATTAACTGCCTTGAGGCACCCCACTCCACAAGTGAGCCTCCTGCCCTAAGCCTTTACCCTCTGCTGAGTATGGGCCTCTGCTACTCCTCCAAGGTCAGTTTTCTGTCCCTGAGTCAAGGATGTTCAATGCACAGGGATTTCAGGGTCCAAAGGACATACTCTACTCCTAGTTCTTTCTTCTCAGTAGTATTAAAATACTCCTCTCTAAAGGAGCTCTGGTAGCGTAGTGGTTACAAATCGGGCTGCGACCATAAGGTCAACAGTTCGAAACTACCAGCTGTTCCATAGGAGAAAGCAGAGGCTTTCTGCTCCCGTAAAGAGTTACAGCCTTGGAAACCCTGTGCAGGGTCGTTATGAGTTGGAACTGACTCCACGGCACATAAACACCACCACCACCTCTGAGGTGGCTCAGAAGTAGAGGGGAATATTTTTTTATATATAATCAAAAGGATGGCTAAATTGACCAACCAAAATTGGCCTAGTTAACAATCACTCATGACTGAATCATATAATCACCAGCATTTCCCCCCTACCTTTCATTACCTGATCCGTCAGGAAAAAGTAGTTTTATGAGAGTTTATAAAGACGATGGCTAGAAGAGACATTAAATAGTTGACTCTACCTCACTTTGTCTCTGTTTACCATTTCATGTTATCTAAAGAGCTTTGCCAGTTGGCCTTTTCACTTTGCTTCATTAAGCTGTGAGTTAGAGGAAGTATCAGCTAGCATTGAATCTGGATGTAATTTCACAGTAAACATAATTTCAGTGAATGCAGCTAGTCAATTTACATCAAGAGGTTGCATCCCATTCAATCTTGATGGTTCCCAGGCATGAATATATGTTCACTAGAAGGGAGGGTCCAGATGGAGAACAATATTACTGCTTAGTGGTCTCATACAAGGAGGTGGGGTAGGCCTTCTGGGACAGACCTATGAACTGGAAGACAGGTATTTTAAAAATCCTGGGAGTTTCTCAACAGTAACTCAGGATCATGAGAATGAAATAATAGACTTGGTGCATTGGAAGGGCTCCTTGTGAGCAACTTCAGGATAGAATGACAATATGAGAGAGTAGCCCCCAAACAAATGATAGCCATGGGTAATTTGATATAAAAACATTAAAATGTGTCTGTATACCATAAGGGTACGCAAAACATAAAACTTCAATGAGAGCATGGAGGGGAATACATCTAATTCACTTTTGTTTCCTTTTCTTTTGCTTTGGAAATGCCATTAACCTGAAAATAATGCCTATCTGAAGAGATACTTTATGCAATAATCTAATAATTATGGTGCCAGGAGAAATGTAACTTACAGATGAATACTTATCTTCTCCTTTCAAATATTGATTGCCGATTTTCAGGAGTAAATAATTCTATATTACTTTTCACTTGGCAAATTGTAAGTAGAGGATTTTATTTAAGCTCTTAATTAAATGTTGTTCAAAAATATTTATTGATTTTACTGTGTGCCAGGCTCTTTGTTCAGCACTCAGGATATAATAGTTAATGACATAAGATATGGCCTGCCCTCAATGAGCTTCCAGACACGAAATGAAGAGGACCTTAGTGACTGTAATACTAGTTAGTAAGTACAAGCGCTATAGCATGGGAAAGCAAATTATACATGTTTATTCACATCTAGAGGATTAGGGTGACTCCTCTAGGATCTGCACTGCACTGCAAACCACAAGGTCGGCAGTTCAAACCCACCAGCTGCTCCCTGGAAACCCTACACAGGGTCACTATGAGTCAGAACCAACTCACCAGCACTTGACAACAACAACAACAACAGAGGATCAGAATGTCTTACAGGAAGAAACGTTTACTCAGAAAGGATGAACAGAAATTTAGCCAAGGAAAGGAGTAAAAGAACAGACATCCCAGTGGGAATATAAAATCAACAGCTGAATTTAGTGCTATCATGTGCATAGATTAATAATTCAGATGAGTCCCCAAATGCAGGGTCATGGTGAAATACAAAAAGGGACATTTACTGCATTTAAATGTATTATACTAACAAGACTATGATTGTTTCTAATATTGATGTCTTTCCTATTTGGAGGGGTATTAAAATGTCATCTTTATCCCAGAATAGATGGCAATGTGATTAAAAAATAATGTTTGGTGAAATAAAAAGGTTTTCAGCCCTGTGTTGATGCCTAAATTTTACTAATCTATAAAATACATAAGTCTTTATATATAAAAGTGTTTCTCTCTTTCTGGTTGAAGAACAGGATGTTGAGAAAGTCTATTGCTCTGATTTGTTTTTCAGTCCAGAGTAAAGTGTTCCAGTAACATTTGAGCAGAGGGATAAGCCCATAACTTCCAGTCTTTCCGTCTTCTAGTCAGCTATCCAACAGTTACCTTTACAGAAAGCACTTTCTGAACTGGTCCCAGAAGCCTGACATTTCCAAACTTTTTTTGAAATACAGGTGTTTTTTCACCCCCCTCTGGATTTGTTTTGACAGAATTCCTAAGATTTTTTTATGTGAGAGGAAATTTTCTAGGTTTTTAGGAATTAACTTGAAAAGATTACCATAAAACAGGTGCTCTGGTAGCACAGTGGTTACCAGTCAGAGTGCTAACCTCAAGGTCAGCAGTTTGAAACTACCAGCTGTTCCACGGGAGAAAGATGAGGCTTACTGCTCCTGTAAAGGTTTACAGCCTCGGAAACCCTATGCAGGGTCACTATGAGTCAAAACTAATTCCATGGCATATCACCACCACTGGTTTAAAATTAAGGAAGGAGTGCAACAAGGTTGTATTATTTCACCATACTTATTCAACCTGTATGCTGAGCAAATAATCCGAGAAGCTGGGTTGTATGAAGAAAAATGTGGTATCAGGATTAGAGGAAGACTCATTAACAACCTGCAATAATGCAGATGATACAACCTTGCTTGCTGAAAGTGAAGAGGACTTAAAACGTTAACTGATGAAGATCAAATAGCACAGCCTTCAGTATGGATTACATATCAATGCAAAGAAAATAAAAAGCCTCACCACTGGACCAATAAACAACATTCTTATCAATGGAGAAAAGCTTGAAGTTGTCAACTATCAACACTCAAGGAAGCAGCAGTCAAGAAATCAAAGGACATATTGCCTTGGGCAAATGTGCTGCACAACACCTTTTTAAAGTTTTGAAGAGCAAAGATGTCCACTTGAGGACTAAGGTGCGTCTGACCCAAGCCACAGCATTTTCACAAACCTCGTATGCATGCGAAAGTTGGACAGTGAATAAGGAAGACCATAGTAGAAAGGCTGCTTCTGAGTTATGGTGTTGGAGGAGAATATTGTTAGTGCCATGGGCTGCCAAAAGAACCAACAGATCTGCTTTGGAAGAAATGCAGTTAGAGTGCTCTTTGGAGGCCAAGATGGCCAAACTTGTTTCTCATACTTTGGACATATTATCAGGAGTGAGCAGTCACTGGAGAAGGATATGTTTGGTAAGGTGGAGGGTCAGAGAAAAAGAGGAAGACCCCCAACAAGATGGATTGGCCAAGTGGCAGCATCGATGGACTCAAGTGTGGCAACAATAGTGAGGTTGGCCAAGGATCAGGCAGTGTTTCGTTCTGCTGTGCATAAGGTCGCTTTGGGTCGGTACCGACTCGATGGTACCTAACAACAACAACCACCACCATCAAATAGAATACAGTATTACCAAGCAATCTGATGATACTAACATGCTAACATATACTCATGAGGTTTACTTAGGGCTATACATAGTGCTAAACAGTCACTGTGAATGATCCCAATCATTGTTTTTGTTAAGTTTCCTCCCATCCAGTTCAGACACATAGTGACCCTGTATAGACTTTCTAAGGAGCAGCTGGTGAGTTTGAAGTGTTGCCCCTGTCGTTAGCAGGCCAGTGCTGATCCTACAGAGCTACACGAAGAGTACTCACACAAACCTTATGAAGGAGGTCAGAATTAGTAGGCCTGCCTGTTGGCTCAGTGGTTAAGCACTTCGCTGCTAACCGAAAGCCTTGGGAACCCTACGGGGTAGTTCTACTTCTTCTTTACTGTCATTATTAGTTGCAATCTACTGGAGAGCACAGAGTTTAGTTTTTTGGTTTGTTTGAATCACAATCATCATTGACTGGAAGGCATATAATAACAATGACCCTAAAGTTATTGAAGAAGTTCTGGTGCAGTGCTGTGGGTTAATGTCCTGGACTGCAAGGTCGGTTTGAACTGCAAAGTCAGTGGGTCATACTCACCAGCTGCTCCTCAGAAACCCTAATCAGGTGTCTATGTGTTGGAACCAACTTGAAAGCACTTAATAACAACAGAACAACAGAGTTACTGATGGACTACTAGTGTGGTACACTGAGGTCCAAACCATACCATAAGGCTCACATCTTCTTCACTTCCAGCAAGCCAGGTTGTGTCATGTGCATTGCAGATTGTTAGTAAATCTTCCTCCAATCAGGACATCATGTTCTTCAAATAATCCACCTCAGATTATCTGTACAGCATATAGATTGAATAAATATGGTGAAGGATACAATCGTTGTGTACACCTCTCCTAATTTTAAACCATTCAGTATGCCCTTTGTTCCGTTTGAATGACTGCCTCTTGGTCTAGGTACAGGTTCCTCATGACTAATTAAGAGAAATCCATTTTTTGCAGTGTTATCCATTTTGTTACAATCTACACCAATTCTTCTGCATAGTTAAACAGAAGCAATATCTTTCTCATAGTTTCTGCTTTTAGCTAAAATCCATTTGATGTCAGCAAGATCTCCTCATTCCAAGTCTCTTATGAATCTGGCTTGAATTTCTGGCAGCTCCCTGTTGATGTACTACTTCAATCATTTTGGAATTCTCTTAAGCAAATTTTACTTGCATGTGCTATTAATGACAGATGATTAGATGATCTATCATTAATATTACATACAAGTAAAAAATTAAATGATTTTCACATCCTGTTGGGTTACATTTCTTTGCAATGAGTGCCAATATGAATCTCTTCCAATCATTTGGCCAGGTAGAGCTAACTGTCTTCCATTTTTCTTGGCATAGATCAGTGAGAGTTTCCAGTGTTGCATTAGTTCGTAGACATATTTCAGTTTGTATTCCATCAATTCCTGAAGTCTTATTTTTCATAAATATTTTCAGTGCAGGATAGACTTTTTCTTCCTTCGATATCACCAGTTATTGAACCTATTGAAATAATTGGGCATCAATCAATCATGTTTGGTACAGCATCTCTATATATTCCTTCCATCTTCTTTTGATGCTCCTGCATCATTAAATATTTTGCCCATATAATCCTTCAATATTGAAACTGCAGGCTTGAGATATTTTCGTTTTTTCAACCTGAGAAATACTGTGTGTTCTTCCCTGTTGGTTTTCTAACTCCAGAGTCTTTGCATGTTTCATTATAATACTTGTTCTTCTCCTGTTGCCCTTTGGAATTTTCTGTTCAGCTGTTTTACTTCCCCCTTTATTTGAGTTGCTTTAGCTTGTCTATGATTCCACGAATGTTCATATCTACACAGCCACCACTAAAGTCAATTATGAAACTGAAGAATTTTACCAACTTCTTCAGTCTGAAACTGGTCAAACATGCAATCAAGATATATGGATAATTACTGGTGACTAGAATGTGAAGACTGGAAACAAAGAGGAAGGATCAGTATGGTATCGGTGATAGAAATGATGCTGGAGATCATAAACTGCAAATTATGATCATCAACAACAAAAATGGCGACTATATACATGCATCAATGGGCTCAAGGATGGCAACAATGGTGAGGTTGGCCCAGGACCAGGCAGTTTCTTTGTATTGTGCATAGGGGTGCTATGAGTTGGTAGCAACTCGATGACACCTAACAACAACAATACACATGAACTCCACCATAGTGAATACACAGGAATGAAACTGATTACATCTGTGGGACCAGACAGTGGAAAAGCTCCACATCAACAGCCAAAACAAGGCCAGGGCAGACTGTGAAAGAGACCATCAATTTGCTCATATGCAAGTTCAGACTAAAGCTGAAGAAAATTAAAACAAGTCCACGAGAGTCAAGATACGATCTTGAGAATATCTCACCTGAATTTAGAGATTATCTCAAGAAAACATTTGATGCATTAGACACCAATGACTGAAGACCAGAAGAGTTGTGGATGACATCAAGAACATCATACAAGAAGAAAACAAAAGCTGATTAAAAAGGCAGGAAAGAGAAAAGATCAAATTGGATGTCAAGAGACACTAAAACTTGCTCTTTAAGGTGGGAAATACACAAACAAGAGCTCATTTGTATGGAGGGAGGTGTCTAAACTCCATTATCATCCATTTGATTTCAGCTCACAGAGACCTTATAGGACAAAGCAGAACTGCTCCATAATGTTCCCAAAGCTGTCCATCTTATGGAAGCCTAGTGCCATGTCTTTTTTCCAGGATGGTTGATGTGTTTGAACCTCCAAATTTTCAGTTAGATGCTAAGTGCTCCTTTTAGAAAAACAAAAACCTCTACCAATACATTAAAGTTTTCCTTATTGTTATTGTTAACTGCTGTAGAGTCTGTTCTGATTCATGGCAACTCTGTATAGGATTTCTGAGAGGCAGCTGTGTGGCACACTACTTAACCTACAGCGCCACACCAGAACTCCAAACTTTTCCTCACCCTATTCAACTGATTTCATAAAGTTGTCAGAAGTCAGCTGATACTTAAGAAGGCAGGTAAATTGTACTGGGGAAAACAAGGGCTTATACAACCCTGAGTTCAAATCTCAACATTTTATGCACTTCAATATTTCTGTTTTGTAGATGAGTCAGCTCAAGCTCAGAATTATTGGGGGAACAAGTCAGACTTGAAAGAGAAAGAACTATCACCTGCTTTCTAATCTAATGCTTAAATAACTGATAATGTTGGGGAAATGAACAGAATAGATGATAAAGAGTGGGTGAGGCAAGAGGATACCAGAAGAACTTGTTTTGGGTTAAGGTGATTTTATGGATTCACTTCTTGTGTTTGTCTCTTCTTAGAGTAGTAAAAGGTTTCATAGCCCACTGCCCCACCCAGTAAAGGAATTTATCATGATCTTTATTTTAAGCAAGATTCTATCTGAAAAGTCCTAGATGGAAAAAAAAAAAAGGATATGATTTACCATGATTGTTGATGCTTCTATGTACAGGGTCGCTATGAGTCGGAAACGACTCCAAGGCACAGAACAACAACAACATCGACAGAAAGTTCACAAAAGTCAATTTTTTTATCAATACTATTTTTAAATATTAATGTTATTTCATTGTTTCTTAATGAAAAAATAACCTAAAAGTTTAGCCCAGTTTTATTTTACACATCTCATTTAAATAATTAAACTTTTTCTTCTGCTTTATACTATCATGTTTTTTTCGTAACCGACTTAACGGCATTTAAACAACAATCCTTCCATCCTTCCTCTAAGTATTAAAAAACAACAACAAAAAAACAAAACTCAAAGTGGTGTTTTGCAATATTGATGACCAACTAAACTCAGGATATTTATTTCCATCTGGTAGAGTTCTGCCTCTTGTTTGCTTTCTCCATCTGCTAGCCTCACCACCTTTTTCTTTTCCTTCCTTCTCCTTAATGGAGTTTAGTCTAACGCTGTCTTAGGCCTAATCGTTTTAGCAGTTACATCTCGCATTGTTTTGAGTTTTTCTCTTCTCCAAAATTCTCCAAGTAGGGTTGCAAATAAATTTTAATGTCTATGAATACTTTCAAAAAGTTCACATTTATTTATTTTTGTAAAAAGGAACAAGACAATTCGGTGTCTCGGATAGCATTTATTTGTACTAGAATAAAAGAAAACAATCCTTGGTCTTGTGTCTACACGTTTAAAAATGCGTTTCACTTCCCCTCCGCCCCCCCCCAACACAGGGTAAGCTTTACAGGACCCACATAACTGTTTTTCCCATCTGCATTAAGCTGAATTCAGGTCACGTTCTCACTTTTTTCTCTCGTGACTCTCGTAACGTTGAAACAGAAAAGCATAAAAACCTTTTATCCATTCACTTTGCAAGGAAACTTGTACACACGCACACCCTCTTACACTCGCCATCCCCGGGGTTGAGCAGAAAGGACTCCGCGGCCGCAGCCTGTCCCTGGGGCAGAACGCACAGCGAGGACGCATTCCCTCCGCAGCGCGCTTGCAGGCACCCACAATCCTGGCATCCACACCGCGCCGCACGCTCCTCTCGCTGGCGGAGTCCCAGAGCCGGGACGGGAATGTAAACACAGAGTACGCGCGGGGGCCGGCGCCGTGTACGTGCAGCACGATCCGAGCAGCCCTGGCTCTAGTCTGCACAGCAACAGCCCTCATATCTGAGGGCCAACAGCGCGCTCCTGCGAGAAACCGTCCTGGCTTAGGGCCTGGCGTTGCTAAAACTTGAAGGAGGAGCTAGCGCAGGAGGCGGAACTTTCACACGCGTACCTTCTGTTTCCTCGCCGCCCCGCCAGCATCTTGGTCTCCGGCAGCCACTCGGGGTTTATTTGTTTACAAGCGGATTACGTCAGCTCCTCCCTCTCTTCTTGGTCTCTGGACCCGCCCCCCAGTCCGCTTTTTCCCGCCCCCTCCAGCTCCGAATCTGTTTACGTCACAATGGTGCGATCTCCGGATTGGATGGAGACTGCTGTCACGCTCCAGGTACGCCACTTCCTTTCCGAGGCACTATAAAAAGTGCTGCACGGCAGCTTCATCTCTTCGCCCCTCGAAGCTGGAAATGCAACTCTTGGAAGTATCGGAGGCTGCGGAGCTGGAGGCGGAGGCGGCTTGGGGGGTCCGAGCGATGTGACCAGGCCGCCGTCACTCGTCTCTCCTGCCGCCTCCCGTCTTGAAAATAACTTTTTTACTAAAAAGAAAGAAAAAAAGTAGCCGTCCGCCCCTCACACTCTCTTTTCCTCTCAGTCCTCTGCCCCGTGAGAGAGCCCGGGGTGGCCGCTCCGCCGTCGGGGCCGCGCCGCCGAGCCCCGGCCGCCCCGGGCCACCCCCTCCGCCGCCCCCATGCATCCCTTCTACACTCGGGCCGCCACCATGATAGGCGAGATCGCCGCCGCCGTGTCTTTCATCTCCAAGTTCCTCCGTACCAAGGGGCTCACGAGCGAGCGACAGCTGCAGACCTTCAGCCAGAGCTTGCAAGAGCTAATGGCAGGTGAGCGGGCCGCGGGCAGTTGGGGGCAGCGGGCCCCGTACCCCGGCAGCGCCCCGGGCCGGCCACGCTCGAGTCCCGCCGTGGGACACTAACGGCGGGTGCCGGCCAGTGTTTGGGGGTTGGGCCGAGGGCGCTCCCACCCCGCCGCCTAGAAAACATGGAGGGAGGGGGACGAGAAGGAAACACAACAAAGAAACTAAAAGCTACCACGGCGTGAGCTGCGGTGCGGTCCAAGAGCCGTCCGCTGATTTGGGGACAAAGGGGCTGCGGGTCTGGGGTTGGCTCGAAGTCCCCTCCCCCAGCTGCCTGCAACCGTTGCGGGTCGTCGGCGGTCGGTCCCGGGTGGCAGCCGCGCCGCTGCCCGGAGCCAGCATGGGACAGACGTGCCCGTCTTCCCGCACCTCCCATCCCTGCCCATTAATCATCGGATTTGTCACCGGTACAATTACAGCTCTGCCCAGAGCGTGGTTGAGGTTGGCTTGTTTTTCTTCCCTTCGGGGTTAACAGTCCCGGTGGTGTGTCCCTTCTCCGAAGCCATAAACTCCATTGTGTTGGCCTGGGGTGGGGTGGAGAAAGTAAACAGGTTCCCGCCTGGCCGTCGATGCCATCCGGCTGGCTGAGGCTGCGCGCGCGATGACTGTTCTGTTGGCTCAGCCGGTTGGTGGTTCCTGGAGGTTGTTTTTGTGCCATTTCTCAAACCTTGGCCTCTCCTTCCCCATCCCCGCACACGCCCAGCTGCGAATGCAGTCCTGGACATTTCAAAAAGTTGATAAGATTTCATTTTTACCCCTGAAGTGAGCCAGCAGAAGGAAATTACCGCCGGAGCTGACAGTAAAGATCTAAGCATTGTTTTTGTTCTGCCTTTTTTTTTTTTTTTTTTTAGAACATTATAAACATCACTGGTTTCCAGAGAAGCCGTGCAAAGGATCAGGTTACCGTTGTATCCGCATCAACCATAAAATGGATCCTCTGATTGGACAGGCAGCACAACGGATTGGACTGAGCAGTCAGGAGCTGTTCAGGCTTCTCCCCAGCGAACTCACACTCTGGGTTGACCCCTACGAAGTGTCCTACAGAATCGGAGAGGATGGCTCCATCTGTGTGCTGTATGAAGCCTCACCAGCAGGAGGTAGCACACAAAATAGCAGCAACATGCAAATGGTAGACAGCAGAATCAGCTGTAAGGAGGAACTTCTCTTGGGTAGAACAAGCCCTTCCAAAAACTACAATATGATGACTGTATCAGGTTAAGATATAGTCTGTGGATGGATCATCTTATAATGGATGGATAAATTTGATTTTTGCTTTGGGTGGGCTCCTCTTGGGGATGGATTATGGAATTTAAACCATGTCACAGCTGTGAAGATCTGGCACAAGATAGAGTGGTTAAAAAAAAAAAAAAAATTTTTTTAAGTGACAGTGCCATAGTTTGGACAGTACCTTTCAATGACTTCATAGCCTGTGAGGCCAAGTTAAATGATCACTTTATTTGCTAGGGAGTGAAGTCCGGGGGTGGTTTCAGTTTCTCCCAGATGTTATACCTAATTTTTCCAACAGTCCCTTTAACACAAAATCTGTATTTCAAAGAACCTTTCTCTGCAGTAGATCTTGCAGAGGAAATTTGCACTATTACACTTGAAAACTGTTAAATCTTTTTGGCAGCTCAGTAGGAAAGCTCAATGTTATAAACATGGTAGTACTGGAAATTTTATGACAAGACTTTTACCTAGCACTTAAATATGTATAAATGTACATAAGACAAATTAGTAAGCATGACCTGGGGAAATGGTCAGACCTTGTATTGTGTTTTTGGCCTTGAAAATAACAAGTGACCACAATCTGCCATGGCAACAGGCTTTTTAAAAAGACCCTTACAAAGACACTGTCTCAACTGTGGTGTTAGCACCAGCCAGCTCTCTTGTACATTTGTTAGCTTGTAGTTTTCTAAGACTGAGTAAACTTCTTATTTTTAGAAAGTGGAGGTCTGGTTTGTAACTTTCCTTGTACTTAATTGGGTAAAAGTCTTTTCCACAAACCACCATCTATTTTGTGAACTTTGTTAGTCATCTTTTATTTGGTAAATTATGAACTGGTGTAAATTTGTGCAGTTCATGTATATTGATTGTGGCAAAGTTGTACAGATTTCTATATTTTGGACGAGAAATTTTTCTTCTCTCTATAATAAATTGTTTCTTATCTTGGCATTTTAATCAATCTCTTGTCATGATTATAGGGGTTCAGCTACAAGTATTTTTTCTGAGAAGACTTAAATTCTCTAAGCTATGTGAATGTCAGTTACACACTGGTCATGCTGAAAACACTTGATAAGGAATGAAGATGGTTTATGTATACATATTTAGGTGTTAGAAGAAACACAGGGTAACATTTTTTTTATTTTTAATTATGAAGTCAAAGCATGGACACAAATTCACAGGCTGATCTCATGAAATGAGGATAAGAGACAAAGGTAACATCTACCAAAAGATACTCAGAGGATTACATCCCATTGCTTCTCTCTTGAAGTGAAGATATAAATGTCTATTCCATTCTGGCCCACCTTTGAAAAGCAATTATTTGGCCCTGATGGATTCCTTGTTCAATTAGAAAATCCTGGGGCATATGACCCATAGTCTCAAAGAACAGGTTAATCACTACAGAAAGTTGGTTGCTTTTTGCTTTTCATCAGCTGCAAGATTTGCAATAAAATTCACTAAACTGGAATTCAACAACAGGTATGTTTATAAACTTTTATTCTCAAAAGTTGAAATGCTGACTTTTAAGATTCCTCATTTTCAGATACATTCTAAGAACCTGTATGAACAGATGGACACTGGGAATGCTGATGTGGGGGAGGGGGTAGAGTATAGATTGTTCCACTAACCTATATGTTAAAGTCTTGATGGTAATCCCTTAGTTATAAGAGTCTTTAACAAATACCTGTTCCATAGAAATTGAAAGTGGAATATTTGAATTTTGTTCTTATCTACACAGATCAAGAACTTAACTGTATAGTGTATACATATAAATAAGTTCATACAGGAAATAAGATGCAATCTAAGTTATTTGAAATCAGTTTGAGAATTTCTACATGTAAAATTCAATCGTTCTCTTTTTTTGTGGAATATAGAGACATACAGGTATTAAAATACAAATGATGTTATGTGCAGGCCATCATGGGGCTTTGAATATCTGTAATCACAACACAACACAGTACTTTTCTAAACACGGTTTTCATTTGCAACCCGTTTGTGAAGTTCCCCAGTCCTTCAGATTTGATATTAACAATAAAAATGTGCTGATGTTCTCATTTGTACACAGATTTCCCCAACTCTTCTCAGCTGGGCAGGCTATTGTTTACCACAGACTGCATTTCATCTGGTTAATTTAGGGGAGCTAGCTTGGTGACATAAAAGCCTTGCCTACTAAATCCTTGGTGCCTAAGGCAAAACAAGAAAGACTTCCAGACAGTTTAGGAGTCTTAAGTACATAAAACTCTGCTCATAGAACCATTTCTCAAGTGGAGGATTGTTTCTGAAGATCTTAAAATGAGACTTTTAGTTGCTTTCAAACATTCAGTAGGAACCTAGCTTCTCTAACACTTACTTTGGAATTCAGGTGATGTCTAGCACGTGAGGAACTGCTTGTTAAGTTCCTCTGTTAAAGGCTTGGAAACTGCTTTCTGAGACCTACCATCCAGCTGTTTCCTGTGACTTTAACCTTACATTCCCCAGACAATAGAGCTGGGCTGATGTCTGCAGTACAGTAGCTGTTTGATATTTCTAGTTCATTGGTTCTGGGGAATGTTTTGCCTAGCTGTTTCTACAAAAACATTTGAGTGTCTGCTATATGCACATGCAGGTGTGTCAGATCTGCACATGTAGTCACTGGCACCACCCGAATTTATTTTTTTGTAGGTGACATTTTTAGAAGCTTTTTACCTGCCTGAGTTAAAATTGTTCCTCTAAAATCAAAAGAATAACTGTTTACCCACTTATTAGTTGCTATTAACACCAGTAATTCATTCTTGGTAATGTTTCTGAGGAATGTTAACTTTCCAAGTTTTATCAGATAGTTTAACAATCATTTCCTTTACTTCAAATATACTGCTGAAACAAGGCTTCATTCAAGTGGATTGTTTAGTCAGAGTTATCATATTTCATGCAGGATATTGTGTTTTGGTAATGTTCCCCTTGAGCTGAATTGAGAATCCTTACCTTGTTTTTTTTATTATTTCTGTAATGATAGACTGAAAAGTTACCAGAAAACTGCTTTTTGGTATAGTTGCACAAATGGTTTCTCTAAGTCACTATATAACTCCTAAATGGCAAGTGATTTTACATTGTGAAGGTATTAACCGATCTTAGACTTGGCCTTCAAGATAAGGAAGCAGTATTCCTGATAATTCTATTCTTACAGAAAATCTTGGTATTTCTTACTTCCTCCCTCTTTTTACAGTGGGGAAGTATGATAAAACAGTATTCTACATACGGAAGTTTAAAGGCTTTTCCTTTTTTGCCCCAGTTTCAAATAATGTGATAATACACATTTGTCAATAACCACAGGAGACTTAACTCTGCCTCTTGGATTGTCTAAAGATTAAGTTACTGCTTATTTCTTTGAAGGTATACAGACTGAAAGTTGTTAGTCTCATCTCAGTCTGTCATTGATCTTTCATTTATGACTGCTGTCAATATAACTGGTTTATTTTTCGTGTTTGGAACATAATTGAACAGATGAATAATATTAAATAGTAATAGAACAGACTAATAGTATAAAATAAGACTAACTGCTACTGCTAACCAAATGGAGCAGCATGACTGAGTCTTCATATAGTTTCCATTCATAAATGGGACTACAAATAGATTTACGTGGTTTTGGTTATAATTTCTAGTCCTTTTTTCAGATGTTTAATAAGAGCATAGTTAAAGGAACATTGTTAAGAAGGATGTTAAAATCTGTAAACCTTTCAGTATGTTAATAGCAGTGACATTTGTTTCTCAACAATTTGTGAAGTACAAGTAAACAGCAGGGTTTTTTGACTGCAGTTTTGAGTTGTTTTACTCATTTCTTTTGGCATGTTCAATGTGTCAAACACAAGAATAGCAAAATGATTTGGTTTCCATTCATAGAATTCTAAATCTTTAGGTTTTGAATGCTTCTTTTAGTCTATAGTTGAATCAACAGACAAAGAACATTTAGGAGTCCGACTACTATAAGCCTTTTGGTGATATTTGTCATTTTATTATTGAATATGCTGTGCTCTCAGAAATTCTGTGCAGCCATAGGGAATTACTTAAGGTGAAAGAGGGAATAAGTCTAGACTTGGATAAAATACGAAAGGATAGAGGAAATGGAAAGTAGGAAATGAGATGAGAGGAATATAAAGGTTTGGTGATAAACATTGATTTGCTGTGGTCTTAGGTTTTAACCCAAAGAGGCTCTTTCCAGCAGAGTCCTTAGTACAAAGTTTGTGAATCACTACTGTAAGATTCTGTACTTCCTGAATCCGGGACAAGATACACTGAATGTGCAGGTTAAAGTGGTAGTACGGGTTTATGGCCCTGGGTGGAGGAGTGGGAGCGAAGCATATATTCTACTAAAGGTGTTTTTTAAAGAAATTCAAATATAGTGCTTATGACTTCCTCTGTCTCTCAAGCTGTCTGTTATAAATCACTTGGCGATTATAGTGCCTTATTCAGTGTAGTTTTTTAGTTGTGAAGCCCATTTATTGACTCTATTCCTGGTGGTAGAAGGATGATTAAGTATAGGCCAGATACCTAACATCACACTAGAGACTCCCAGGCAGGAGAAAACAAATGAACTGAATTCCTGTATTTGGAGAATATTACATCAAACACTAATTATCAGTACAAATTATAATGTTGCTAGAAGACATATTTACCCAAGGGTAGATTTAATAATCCTCTACTTGGGTCATTTCCAAAGGTATCTTGTCATTCTTTTAGAATACATTTACATGTGTGTGTATATGTATGGAAAGTACATGGTACATTTATTTTGTAAACAAATGCACACGTCGAGAATACACTGAATTGCTTACTGCTATGGGTGTTTAGACTCTTTGATTATTACTAAAATAGATGAATGTTTGCTGTCCCAAGAATAATTCATCATTTATCTTCCTTTAAATGATCTGAAAGATGGGAAGCTGTGGTAGAAAAATCAAACAAGTAGGGTTCTTTTGTCTAATTTTGCTTCTCTGTATAAATTCTTATTTGTAAAGGTAAGATATATTTGCCACCAACCAATATCTAAAACTAAGTGGTAATACCAATTCAAAGTCTATGTCCACCTATATTCAACTATTTATGATACTATGTTAGAACTCACATTTTAGATTTTAGATTTTCCTTTAAAATGTTTGGCCCTTTGTAGCATTGTATTGATGTGGGTGGTGGTAGGAGAATTGAATTAATGTATTTGTAGATGGCTCATTAAATTGTTTTGATTATGGCTTTGCCAAAAGCCCCCCTATGTTTTCCCCCTTGTTCTGAGTCATCCATATGTAATTTTGTTAGAAGAGAAAGATGACTAACAAATTGGACTTTATTTGAGAATATGCTGTAAATGGGCACAAGACTTATGTGATTAGAGCCAACGATTGTGCTATAAACAGGAAGACATGCGTTTTGTAGTTTTGTTGATTTATGACAGTTTTTTCTCCTCAAGTCAATAGACTAAATGAAGTTTTATTTCTTATAAGTTGTGCTTATGAACCTTCAAGTTGCCAGCCAATTACAAACCTTCCAGCAACTGGGTGAATTTGGCAGATAAATCAGTAATTTTTATCTTCATATATGGATAGAAACTGAGGCCTGAGACTGCGAGCTAAAGATACTTTCCAAACCCTGGCAACTAATTTGAACTCAGGTCTTTCTGACCCTAGTGTCTAATCTCTTAATTATTGTTATATTGTATATGATTTATTTACCTAATTTCACACGATTGGAATGTGCATCGTTTAACTTCTTTGCTAGTTGACCATATTTTATCATTTTTATTCTGGAAACTTTCTTCATACCCAGGAGGCAAGCATATACTGTCTGAAAATGTGGCCTCTTGAAAAGAGGAGTCTTGCTAGTGCAGTGGGTTGGACTGCTAACTGTAGATCGTGGTTCAAATCCGCCAGCTGCTCCATGGGAGGAAGATGAGGCTTTCTGCTCCCATAAAGATTTACAGTCTCAGAAATGTTGTGAGGCGTAGCTTCTACTGTATGGCAATGGGTTTGTGGTTCTTTGAGAGGCAGCTGTGATTTAGTGTAAAGAACGTTGTTGTTGTTGTTAAGTGCCATCGAGTCGGGTCCGACCCATACCGACCCTATACAGGGTTTCCGAAGGTGTAAATCTTTACGGGAGTAGAAAGCCTCATCTTTCTCCCGCGGAGTGACTGGTAGTTTCGAACCGCTGACCTTAAGGTTCGCAGCCCGATTCGTAACCACTACGCTAAAGAACATTAGACTTGGATTATGTTGTTGTTGTTAGGTACCATGCAGTCAGTTCTGACTTGTTACGACCTGAAGCACAACAGAACGAAATACTGCCCAGTCCTGCATCATCCTAACAATTTTCAGGCTTGAGCCCATTGTTGCTTCTTCTGTGCCAGTCTATCTCATTAGGGGTCCTGTTTCTCTTTTTCAATGATCTTCCACTTGACCAAGCATGATCTCCGTCTCCAGGACTGGTCCCTCCTGATAATAGGTGATATTAAGGCCAAAGTATGGGAGTCCAAGTCTTGTCATCGCAGCTTCTGAGGAGCATTCTGGCTGCACTATTTCCAATACTTAATCCGTGGTGCTGCAGGATAATGTATTGGACTGCAAGGTCAGTTTGAACCGCAAAGTCTGTGGTTCAAACCCACCAGCTGTTCCTCGGAAACCCTATACAGGGTCGCTGTGGGTCAGAACCAACTCACTCGATGGCACTTAACATGAGTAGGCTTGAACTAAGAAGAGCGAGTTGGAATCCTATCCTGCACCAGCTTGTGACTGGGAGATTTGCTTAACCTTTCTGAGCGTATCACAACACTAAAAAGTAGTAGTGTCTATCTCCTGCAGAAGCCCTCAAGGTCAAATAAACCATGAACCATCTAGCAGAGAATTGTGGGATTCTTGGACTTCGAACACCCTAATGTGGAGACCGAGACCAACTGAATAACAGCAAAATTGTTTTCTTAGCTTTTTGAAAATTCGATACCATTTTGATTGTGTTTGGAGTTTCTTGAAGGTTTACTTTTAGCCTCTTGACAACAAAAGATGTAGTTATGTTTTTGAAATGATTTTAGGAAAGAAAATGAATTGCATTTTGAAGGTGGCCATACAGCTTGACCCCTCAGGTCTTGCATGTCTGTTTTACATACTTCCCTGAACTGGGTCTTTAATATATGTGGTTTTCAGAGCTAGTTTCTCAGAAGGAATCCTTTAGATCCCATGTATATATTGATGACACTTAAGTTGCCCATGTAGCCCTGTAGCCCTGTACAAAACACCTTTACATCCATTATCTTGTGTAATAACCCAACAGCTTTTACTATATAAAGTAAGTTGAATTTTCTCAAGAGTTTGCAGTTCTTCAGGCCATTTGTATTTGCCCACAGTTTAAAAGAGACATTCAAACTGTTCTTCAAACAGAATTTAGCAGTTCTCATTCTCTTCTTAATCTAGAGTGGTGTGGGCTGGGCCCTTCCTTTACTGTAAAGAAAAGCAGCCTTTTCATAAGTTATCAGTTGGCTTTGAGTTTCTTCTTGTGATGTAACCTGATGCAATGTTTGCTTGAATCACCACTAATGTAATTGATTTCTCCTGCCCAATCATCAATGAGTCAGTCACCATGGGTGCTTTTGGTCTAAACTCAAGTGTCCATTTCTGTGTGAAGATAGATAGCCTCAATGAATAGCTTGCTGTTGGGTTGTATAGCATTACCACATAACCTTAACGACATAGGTATTCAGCCAGCAGAGCTGCTTGCTAATTTATTTCGCAACAGTATAGGAAACAAAGAGCCCCATTCTTAAAAGAACCTCAGAGACTGAAAGAC
This sequence comes from Chrysochloris asiatica, assembly GCF_000296735.1. Classification (NCBI taxonomy): domain Eukaryota; kingdom Metazoa; phylum Chordata; class Mammalia; order Afrosoricida; family Chrysochloridae; genus Chrysochloris; species Chrysochloris asiatica. The sequence continues at coordinate 7,693,941 of NW_006408667.1, read as the reverse complement.
CACATTCTCTTTGACCCTTTCAGGAGTCTTGCATCTTAGAGCTCCTGTGTGGTACAGATCCTGCTTAGAAGTGCGTTTAGCCTTAGAAGTCACTCAGTGCCGTCTGAAGTCACTCAGTGCCGTCTACTAACGTTTTAAGATTGTGATGTAAGAATATGAGTTTGTGACTGATTAAAACATGATTTAGACGGTCAGTACTGTCAGCCACTGTGATAACTTTGAGACAGTTGTTATGGTTATAAATGTCAGAGGGAGAACTTTCCTTCATTCTGAAGTTCTTACATTTTATTCCACTACCCTTTTCTTTATCCTGGGATCACTTCTTAGGGTGAAATCTGCAGTTGGTGTTACGTTCTGTATGTGTCTGTACTATTACCTCTAGTAGTGTAGTAGTTACAAATCGGGCTGCGAACCTCAGGGTCAGCAGTTCGAAACCATCAGCTGTTTCATGGGAGAAAGATGAGGCTTTCTGCTCCCGGAAAGATTGACAGCCTCGGAAACCCTGTACAGGATCGCTATGAGTTGGAACCGACTCCATGGCACATAACCAACATAACCAATGTGTGATTCTATAGGACAGCACTGGGCTGCAAGCCACAAAGTTGATGATTCAAACTCACCAGTTGCTCCTTGGAAACTGTATACATACAGGATTGCTATTGCACTTAGGAACAGCACAGCACATGCCAAGTGCTGTGCTAAACACTCAGGATGCGAAACCAGTCACTGCCTCTGCCCTCAAGAGTCTTAGACCTGTGGAGTAGAGAGAGAGGGTTATTAAACATGTACAAATTGCGACAACTTGCCTTGAAGGAAAGGAAAGTGGTGAAGAGGTGTGGTGCTGTAGGATAAGCACTGAATTACTAACCTCAAGATGGGTGGGTCAAACCCACCCGCCACTCCTGGTAGCTTTGAACCTATACGGACTTGCTATGCGTCAGAACTGACTCGGGCTTGCTATGCGTCAGAACTGACTCGGTGGCACTTTAACAACAACAGCTACTATAGAAAGGTTTCTATAAGGACAGAACACCTGAGCTGAGATGGAAAGGATGGGTAGGGGCTTAAGTGAAGGAGGGAGAACAGACAGAAGAACATGCTCCAAATCTGGCCAGAGAGTCCATACTGAATAGGAAAGATTGAGAAGAGCCACTGTGATTGAGATGGGGAGAAATTATGTGAGGCCAGCCTATGAAATTGCCTTATGGGTAAAGTGATCATCTAATTCACAAAGTGTATCTGTCAGTGAGTTTGTGATGCTTGAGAATAAAAAGGGATGCTATTAATAATTAAATTCAGACTGCAAGCATACTCCAGGGCATATGGTCACCTCATTGTAGGCAACATTAAGAGTATTATCTGTGTGAATTGGGGTTTGATAACTAGTGAATGTGTGATGGTGTTAAAATGCCATTTGTACAGAGTCTAAATTAGAGTTAACATTGCATTGCAAATAAAGGAGATTCAAGTCCATGTAGAGGGGCCTGGGGATCTGCTTTAGAAAGCTCAGACATTGAAAAGCCTCCATTCTTTCTGACTCAAGGAGACCTCAGGTGTGTCATTTCTATTCTGATACACATGGAGGGAAGGGGTCTCTGAGTAACAGTAGACTCAATGACAACTGGTTTTGATTGAGTCTAAAAGGAACTCAATTCAAAGAGCATGGTGTAGGCTAGAATAGCAGCTAGGTTTATCATTTATTCTTGAAGAGCTATATAGCTAGCTAAAGATTTAGCATGGAAAATTGGGTTTCAGGGTAAGCTACTGGATTAATCACTTTCAGAGTTTTATAAAATAGCCCAACTCAACAATTCAAGCGTAATTTGAACATTTTCTGCATTTTTTTTTTTTTCCTTTCTTGGTTATGTTGGGAGTTGGTTGGTAAGTGTCATAAAGCCAGTTCAAATTCATAGCAAACAAAGGAGCCAGCTGCTGGGTTTGAACAGAACACCTTGCAGTTAGTTGTTTTTGTTAGGTGCCATCGAGTCAATACCAACCCATAGCGACCTTATGCACAGGCGAACGAAACACCGCCCGATTCTGGGCCAACCTCACTGCTGTTGACACGCTTGAGTCTGTCGATGCCACTTGGCCAATCCATCTCGTTGGGGGTCTTCCTCTTTTTCTCTGACCCCAGTGCTTATCCGACAGCACCATACCAGTATTTGTCACTTTTGCAAACAGCTATTATTTAAGTATATTTAAACAAGTATTTTCATTTGAATTTTCTATTTTGAACGTGCCTCCCAATCATAACTTACAAGGTTGCTGTTGTTGCTAATTGCCAACAAGTCAGTTATGACTCATAGCGACCTCATGTCAGGTTTCCAAAGAGCAGCTTGTGGATTTGAACTGCTGACTTTGTGGTTTGCAGTCCAGTGCTTATGGGCCACTTAATGTTTTTGTTCTTAAATTGAGATTAAAAAATGTTTATAAAGTAAAATGTATAGAGTTGAGTAGAATTTGAATACTTAGATAATGTATGTCCCAATCAAGAAATAGGACATTTCCAGTAGGAAATTCCTTCTTAGGGCACTTGCAGTTAAGAAATAATGGTTGTAAAGCCAGGTCTCAAGTTAGAATTAGTTGTTGTTTTCCCTCTCCTTTTGTAACTTTGAGGAAGCCTGGTGGCACAGTCGTTAGAACACTTGGCTGCAAAGGAGAAGGCCATTGATTCCAACTCACCAACTACTCCATGGGGGAAAGATGTGGCCATCTGCTTCTATAAATATATGGTCTTGGTATCCCTATAGGGCCGTTCCACTCTACCCTGTAGAATTGCTGAGTTGGAATTGATTTGAAGGCAGTAGATTATCTTTTGCTTTGTTGGTTTGGTTTTTATAACTTTAGTTTTGCTTCCTAAACATGTGGCCCTGGTTACTTTAAACATGAAGCAAATTATCACCAGAAGAAACGGTTGCCTTTCAACTAATTATGATTTAGTGGTTACTAATCTGGCTTTTGAGGCCCTCAAGTGAATAGTGAAGTCTGAGTCATAGCCCCCTCAGTGACTCACAAGTGTACCAAGAAGTGTCTGGTGTTTATTATTAGACCTAAACTCCAGAATCTTGATCAGTCAATAAAGATTGTGATAATGTCACATTTAGAGAGTATCACTGCCCTCTCTTTTTGGCATGATTAGATCACTCTTTAAACAGGTTTTGCAGATGTGTCAAGCCTATGTTGTTGTTCTTGTTGTTATGTGCCGTGGAGTTGATTCCAACTCAATAGTGACCCTGTACAGGGTTTCCGAGGCTGTAAATCTTTATGGGAGCAGAAAGCCTCATCTCTCTCCCACGGAACAGCTGGTAGTTTCGAACTGCCAACCTTGCGGTTCGCAGCTCGATTCGTAACCAATACGCTACCAGAGCTCCATATATATATATATATATACATACATACAGATGTATACAGAGTCCTATCCTGAGCATCTCCGTTTCATCTAAAATTTCTCAACTCCACTTGCCAAAGAGCAGTTAGAATATTGACCTAAGTTATAGCACCATTAGTGGTAAAATTGAACTCCAGAGCTTTCTTCTTTACACACTTTCTTTACACACTCTTGAATGCAGAGAGGGAAAGACTAGTCATTAAAAAGATTGTTAATGAATTGGAAATCCACAGCGGGAGGGATAGGAAAAGGAGATCATTCAACAGTGAATGAAAAAGGAACTGGACTTCTGTTCCCCTTAGGTTTTAGGTTTCTGATATAGACCCTGAATCTTTCTGGTCCAAGTATTAAATGATTCACTCTTTTTCCTTGAAAGGCCTGTGTGTTTTGCTTAGTACAGCCTCTGCTGTGTTAGTGGTAGGTGCGGATTGTGGTGAGGATAGTTTACAGAGGAAATGTCTTTCCCCCTCAATGCAGTAATCCCTAATATTTCAGTACAATTTGCAATCTGGGTTGTTTGTGTACATTCCGTTTTAGAAAGAATGACAAATCAGTGAAGATGTAAGGAAGGAGAAAGCCAGACTTGTTTAGTAGAAAGATTCATCAGTAATCCATATCCAGTGGGAGAAGCCTCTACTCAGATGACGTATTCATATTATTAGTAGGCTTGTTCCTCATTTTAAACATTTCTGCTCACAGCACAGGGCACGTCAATGGCTTTTCATTGTCTACGTGTTGAGTACCATGTTTACTTCATTCGATCATTTCACTGACAATTCTACCCAGATGATGGAGACTTTGCCAGACAGCTTGCGATCCCCCTACTCTGTTTCCATAAAACCTATCTTGATGCTATAGGCACTTGGTGCAGATGTCAGAAGAGCCAGGACTGTGCTGAGCACCTCTGTCCATCCATCCCTCACTCGCTCCTCATCACCTCTGTTTGTTATTGTTAAGTGCCGTTGAGTTTGTTCCGACCCATAGCGACCCTGTGTAGGGTTTCCGAGGAGCAGCTGGTGAGCTTGAACCACCGACTTTGCAGTTCAAACGGTTTTGCAGTCTGACGTCATTAACCCACAGCGCCACACCAGGACTGTATCATTTCTGGTAGACCCTTGTTATTGCATTCCATCCTGTATGTAAGGAAACTGAGGCATGGAGAGTTTTGAAAACCTGTCCAAATAAGGATGGATTTGAGGCTAGAGTCCATGCTGGTCTGAGGTCAGCCTCAGTTCTTTTCCCCTTGAGCACTGACTTCTACTCTGTTTGGATTGCAATTGTTTGGATTCACTTCAGGTTTCCCAATTAGACAGGGATACCTTAAGGTCAGGACCAGAACTTGAGAAGACAGGCAAATATTTACTGAGCTTCTACTGTGAACTGAGACTGTTGTAGGCACTTGGAGATACAGCAGCGGACCAAATACAAAACTTCTCCGTCCTGGCAGGAGGCAAGTACAGTGATAAATGGCAATTGGGCTGCTGTGTTAGTGCTGTGCATACTGCACCCTGGAGTTACACAGTGGCAAGGGATACAGAGATGGGGCATGCTGGGGGATTGGGCAGGCTGCTATTTTCAGTCACATAATAGGGAAGGCCACACTGATAAGGTGTCATTTGAGCAGAGACTTGAAGAGGCGATAATGGAGAGAACATTCCATTCAAGTGAGCAAGTAAATTTCAAAATCCTTTTAGACTTATCTCTCCCTAAATCGTACAAATTGTAATTTAGCTTTCTCTGATACCTTTTACTATCATGTCAGCTAACCAGGCTTATGATACTTGTTTTCTTGACCATTCTTTGCTTAGTTTCTGGTGATCGTATGCTGCAGGAAATCAACATAAGTTTGATTACTGGAAAATGTAGCTGGATTCTTTCTTCCCGCCTCCCTCCCCATTCCCCACCATCCCCCCCCCCCCTTCATGTTGTTGTTAAGTGTCATTGAGTCAGTTCTGACTCATGGCCCCCCTGTATCAGGTTTCCGAGGAGTGGCTGGTGAATTTGAGCAACTGCCCTTGCAGCTCACATCGACCTTGCAGTCCAGTTCATTAATCCACAGTGCCACACCAGGACTCCACTTTATAAAAGAATAGCAAATTTTAACAAATAGACTGATGAGAAGACCTGAATTAAAATACTGATAAAATCTTTTTTTTGTTTTTTTTAGCTCTACATCTAATATAGGAGCTCTGGTAGCGTAGTGGTTATGAATTGGGCTGTGAACCACAAGTTTAGCAGTTTGAAACTACCAGCTGTTCTGTGGGAGGAAGATGAGGCTTTCTGCTCCTGTAAAGATTTACAGCCTCAGAAACCCTGTACAGGGTCGCTATGAGTTGGAACTGACTCCACGGCACATAACAACAACAACAACATCTAATAAAGAGTTCTGAAGGTAGTGTGGTGGTTATGTGTCAGGCTGCTAATCTCACAGTCAGCAGTACAAAACTACCAGAAGGAGAAAGATGAGACTTTCTGCTCCTGTTAAGGTTTACTGCCTCAGAAACCCTATACAGAGTCACTATGAGTCAGAACTGACTACACTCCACGGCACATAACCACCGCCACATCTAATATAAAATGTAAAATGGGAATTGCTGAGCAAGAGCCGCACTATCTTTTCGGTGTCTGTAGCCAAGCAAGCTATCGGACAAGTATTTAAAACAAAAAGGGTTTTCTGGCTGACATTTAGATAAGTGGAAAATTCAGTTATCCAAAACGCTATTCCTTACAGAATCTTCGATTACAGTGCCAAGACATGTTATCATTCAGCGCCCCTGCCTTTTATGCATGAGGCTGGTCATAAAGGCCAGGGTACGTACTTCCTCTTACAGTCTCCAAAATCATGAGACGCTTATTCTTTTCTAAGTGCTCGCATGTCTTTGGCCTATGAAAGACAAAAAGAGCCTGATGTTAAAAAATGCATATTTTTGTGGTTTCACTTTCCTTATCAAAGATGGTTGAAAATATGTATGTTCTTAAATGTATTTCACCATGAATTCTACCTTTGCCTAAGAGGTCAGAATATCTCCTTCTGAACAGTTTGAAAACATGCCATATCTGTCCAGGCCTAGGTGGTTTTTCTTTGTGTAAGAATTGGGTGAGCATTCTTGACATTTCAACATTGAGCCCAAATCAATATCATGTATGATTCTCCCACTCTGATAGTCTGCACAGAGTTGGAACAGGTAGAAATCCCTTTGTAGGTTTCTGCAAGGTCCTCTTTCAAAGTCCTTGAATAAATAAATATTTAAGGATCCCTGGGGCACAAAGGTTAAGCAGTCAGCTACTAACAAACAGAAAGACTGGCAGTTTGAACCTACCCAGCGGCTCTGAGGAAGAAAAGACTTGATAGTCTGTTGCCCTAAAGATTTGTTGTTGTTGTTAAGTGCCTTCGAGTCAGTTCCGACCCATAGCGACCCTGTACAGGGTTTCCGAGGGTGTAAATCCTTACGGGAGTAGAAAACCTCATCTTTCTCCCGCGGAGCCCTAAAGATAAGTGCCAAGAAAACTTACTGTCACATGAGATCATTAGGAGTCAAAATGGGCTGGATGACATCTAAAGATAGCAAAATAAATATTAATCAGATTCTTCTAGCCACTCGGCTACAAAAGATGTGGGTGAAGGATGGAATTGTGGGGAAAATACACTTTGAAAGCAGTAGTGATGTTATGCAGTTTTATGCAGATCTAGAAATTCTATCCAAAGTAAACATTTACTAACCAATAGTGCCATGAGACCTTTTTTTGGGGTCACTTAAGTGGCCTTTTTAAAAAATCCCAAAGTTGTTTTTGCAATTGCTGACTAATCCTACACTGTCTAATTATCTCAAAGTTATCCTCAACACACACACACACACACACACACACATATATATATGTTGTTGTTGTTGTCAGGTGCCATTGAGTCGGAACC
>NW_006408667.1:7684438-7686347 GCF_000296735.1 Chrysochloris asiatica | reverse complement strand
ATAACTAAATTCCCTAATGTTACATTTGGGAACACATCTAAACTCTGCTAATTTAAAACTCAGTTCCATGGATACTGATAGTGATAATAACCTTGTGACTTGGCTAATAACATTTGTTGCAATAATCTATGGCATCTCCCCAGAAGGTTTTCCAGATTCATCAGTCTGTATCGAAGTTCCTTGTCTTATCAAAATGCTGGCTATTTTTCTCACTGTAAAGGTGTTTTTCTGTTTTCATGAGAAAGGTCTAACCTTCATTTCTTTTTACTTTTAAAGTTTTTATTGTGAATTATGTGTTAGTTTGTATGGGTGAACATTATCTTTACATTCATCCTATTATACTTTGCTTTATTGCACTGATCACAATCCCCTGCATGCATCATCAAACACCCAAAGGGTACACCCACACTCCTGTCCCCTGACCTTCAGCACACAACCCCTCTCTCTCCCTGAGTCCAGAGTCCCCAGCCGATCCTTCTCTCCAGTCATTGCCTCTGCTTCAATCCTTAGTGTTACTGCCTCTCCCAATAGGGTCTCACACTTTGCTTTTCTCCCTTGATGGTTCCAGGGATCTCTGCTCCTGGACTGCAAAATCAGCCACTCCTTATTTTGTTACTAAACATTTACATTTACCTTTCCAACATTCACTGTCAAACCTGATAGCAATTATACCCTATTGAACCACAGGAGTTCTTTCCCCCAGCTTTTATCAACCCCATCCAGACAGGTTGGAAACAATTCAGTGGAAGTTCTATCTTTCCCTGTATCCTCTGGAGCTGGGTTCCCTATTGAAAGCTTGTAAGCCAGTCACTTCTTGCCTTTGTAGTCCCCCATTTTGGGTAGCCAATGTCTAAGTTCCCCCTCCCTTTCGACCCTGTGTACCAAGGGGGTGGGAATGATCCTCACTGTAGAGATTTGTCTGTTCCTTTGTCATACTGCATCCATAAGCATAGGTCAAGATCATCCACTTATAGTGGGTTACTCTTTTTTCTTCCCTCTTTTTTCTTCCTCTAGTCATGTTCTGATCATCCAGCCATTGATGCCAGGTCAAATAGGTACTGTCTGCAAGTGTGGGTGTTCTTGTGCATACCCCACTCTCTTTATATAAGCTGGATGCTTCACACTCTGTTCTAGTCCTCTGTGGCCATGTCCCTGCCCCTGGGCCCAGGGGTCCCCAAGTTTCATCATACTGCTGGTTAACCAAGTTTCAATCTAGATTAACAGGAGTCTATTGAATGTGGTCGGACTTAGTTCACAACTTCATTGCTGTTTTTCTCCTTTTCCCCCTTATCGGTGACCAACGTGGTCTGCAGTAGGACCATATACCCGCTAGTGTATTCCATTTGAGTTTCAGTCTTAGAAGGGGGTTAACCTTGAGGGGACCTGACCAACTTGCTTTGATGGCCCCCTGAGGAATAACTTGCTTGTTCTTGTAGTAGTCAATTGGACTGCTCTTGTTTTCTGTTTTTGTTTTTCTGCTGGTGTTTCTTTCAAGAAGTATCTTATGTTCTTCTAGCTGTTCCAGACTGGTCTGCTTGTCCTTTCACAAGGTGGGAATGTCCCACCTCAGAAGATTCTGGATGAGGATCAGGATTCCACCTATGGTCTTGTGCAGTGCAAAGGCTCTGCAGGGAGCCTCCTACACTGGGCAAGTTCTAGCCCCATTTTAGTTATTCCAAACAGTTACAGGCTGAAGACAGACTTACAAGCTTTCTCTGGTGATGTTTCTGGCTATTCCTGTCTTTCTCCTTCAAGTGTCTGTTTTACAATAGTAGACAAGGGAAACCCAGATTCAACAGACAGCCAAGCATCTTAACATCATTTCCCCACTTATACTCATTCAAACCATGCCTCAATCTTTGTATCCACAAGCCCTGTTGTTCCATGTTTGTGCTTAGATTGTTATTTA
>NW_006408667.1:7681616-7682828 GCF_000296735.1 Chrysochloris asiatica | reverse complement strand
TATTGTCCTCTACTTTTTTAATCTTTGCTGTTATTGCTGATATGGGATGATATCTCATTGTTGTTTTGATTTGCATCTCTCTGATGGCTAGTGAGCGTGAACATTTCTTCATATGTTTGTTGGCTGCCCTGATCTCCTCCTTGGTGAAGTGTCTATTCATGTCCTGGGTCCATTTTTTAGTTGGGTTGTTTGTCCTTTTCTTGTAGAGGGGTTGTAGCTTCCTGTGTATTTTAGAAATTAGTCCCTTGTCTGATGTGTCATTGCAAAAGATTTTTCCCATTCTGTGAGTTCCCTTTTTACTCTTTTGATGAAGTCTTTTGATGCACACAAGTTTTTAATTTTTAGTATGTCCCATTGATCTATTTTGTCTATTTTTGTTTGTGTAAACTTCTAAATGTTTGGTAGTCTGTATATGCCCTGTATTAGAGCTCTCATATTTTTCCCTGTTTTTCCATTGAAGACCTTTGTAGTTCTGGGATTCACATGTAGGTCTTTAAGCCATGCTGAGTTGGTTTTTGTATAAGGCATGAGGTAAAGGTCTTGTTTCAGTCTTTTTCGTATCGCTTTCCAATTCTGCCAGCACCATCTGTTGAAGAGACTATCTCCTCTATCTCCTCCCCATGCAATATACTTACGTACTTTGTCAAAAATCAGTTGCCTATATGTGGATGGGTTAATTTCTGGATTCTCAATTCTGTTCCATTGATCAATGTATCTTTCATTATACCAGCACCAGGCTATTTTTGACCACTGTAGACATGTAGTAAATTTTGAAATCGGAGTGAGAGGTTTCCAGCCTTATTCTTTTCTTAAGCAGTGCTTTGCTTATCCTTGATCTCTTTCCTTTCCATATAAAGTTTGTAATTTTTTTTACATCTCTTTGAAGAATATTCTTGGAATCTGGATTGGGATTGCATTGTATGTGTAAATTGCTTTTGGTAGTACTGACATTTTCACAATATCAAGTCTTCCTATCCAGGAGCATGGTATATTCTTCCATTTTTGTAGGTCTTTTTTGGTTACTTGTAGTAGTGTTCTGTAGTTTCCTTTGTATAGGTCCTTTGTTTCTCTGGTTACATTTATTCCTAGATATTTCGTCCTTTGGGTGGCTATTGTAAATGGTATTGTTTTCCTAAGGTCCTTTTCAGTCAAGCACTGTCATTATTGGTATAGAGGAATCCAACTGATTTTTGGATGTTGATCTTATACCCT
>NW_006408667.1:7658583-7680575 GCF_000296735.1 Chrysochloris asiatica | reverse complement strand
TTGCCAATGGTATGTCAATTTTATTAATCCTTTTAGAGAACCAGCTTCTTATCCTGCTGTCCTGTTGATTTTTTCTGTAGTTTTTCTGTTTTCTATCTCATTTATTTATGCTCTGATATTTATTATTTCTTTTCTCTCAGTGACTGTATGTTTGTTCTGTTGTTCTGTTTCTCGTTGCTGGAGATGTTGTGTTAATGTGTTAATTTTGATTCTTCTATTTGGATGTGTACATTTATTGCAATAAATTACCCTCTCAGCACCGCTTCGGCCATGTCCCAAAGATTTTGGTATGTTGTGGTTTCGTTCTTGTTCTAGGAACTTTCTGAACCCACATTTAATTTCTTCTATTATCCAGTCACTCTTCAGTAGAGTGTTACTCAGTTTCCATGTATTAAACTTCATTTTCTTCGTCTTCTTCTCTGTGCCATTGGAAAATTGTGAGTACAATGTGAAGAGGAGAGACATGTGAAAAATTAAAAGTGAAAGATGAAAAATCAGTCACACCCCTTCCTTAAAGAGGTGCTGCTCTGGGGTGGCTTCTAATGCTGGCTGGCTGCCTCCACTTGGCTATGGCCCTGCCCTCTGTCCCGAGGACTTCTGGTTGCTGGCCGTTGTGGCTGGGTCGATTCAAAAATCATCGCATTTTGCTTTTACCTACAGATTTCTTTTCAATGGGCACAGGGAACTGGCTCTCGGAACCTTAAACACGATCCAGAGCTCTGCAGTTTTTCTGCGGACTGCTCTTTTTTTTTAGGTTTTGGCAGAGGAGTTTTCACTGTCTGTGCTAACCTTCTTTTCTTGATGACTGTCCCTTTGCTTCTTTCCTTCCAGGAAGTTCCACTACCCCTGAACTTTGCCACTGAGGAGAATGCACAACTGTGTGGAAGAAAATAGAAACACTAAAATATGTGGCTGGACAAAGTTATTTTTAAACATAGTCACATGGTGCAGGGCATTGAGTTAGGCAATAATTACAGCGGATTGAAATGGAATTATTGACCATTTCATTGTTAAAACATTTTAGGATATTATTAGAGGAAAAATAGATTTTAGTATCTTAATTGTAGCTCTTTGGTCTTACCTGGTATGTTGTATGCATTTAGAGCAACCCTATATGCCTGAGTAGAACTTTCCATAGGATTTTCTAGACTAATCTTTAGGGGTCCTGGTAGCATAGTGGTTGCGAATTGGGCTGCTTAAGGCAAGGTCAGCAGTTCGGATCTTCCAGATCGCTCTGGGGGAGAAAAATGAGACTTTCTGATCCCATAAAGATTTACTGCTCTAAAACCCTATTCAGAGTCACTGTAAGTTAGAACCTACTCAAAGGAACAGTACCCACCAACATCAATCTTTGGGGCAACAATTAGCCATCTAGATCATTTCTCCTGTGGAGCTACTGGTAGGTTTGAACACTGTATCTGTCATTAATTAAGGAGCTCTGGTAGCGTAGTGGTTACGAATTGGGCTGCAAAACTTAAGGTCAGCGGTTCGAAAACTATCAGCCGCTCCACGGGAGAAAAATGAGGCTTTCTAGTCCCGTAAAGATTTACACCCTCGAAACCCTGTACAGGGTCGCTATGGGTCGGAACCGACTCGAAGGCACTTAACAACAACAAAAACAACATCTGTCATTAATTAGCAGCTGAGTGCTTAACTGTTGTTCCACTAGGGCTCCTCCTTATACAGTGTGCATACATGTATGCATAATTTTTGTTTTTCTGTGAAAACTTTCACTAAAAGATTATTTCAAAAGAACAAAATGTGGACTGTGTGTGTGACTGTAGCACATGTGCTTACTGGGGAGATTAGGTGGATCAAGAACATTGAGAAGAGAGAGTAAATAAAGTCAAGAACTGGTGGTAAAGGAAAAAAAATCCCCATATATTTGGGATCGCCGTATATTTGCAGGGAAATATATGTGCTAATTCAGGTTTTGGGTCTCTTGTGTGTGTGCGTATTTATGTAGCTTATTCTGATGCCTGGTCTTTGATTCTAATGAAATCAAACTGCAATAAAATAAATTCCCATAAGCAGTATCATGACACGAGGAAAATATAGCCCTGTGTGCAGAACATGCAAAGCCTCCTTTTTGATTCAGACCAAAGCACATAGTATACTTTGTGAATTAGTACAGTAGAGTTTTCAATAGATTTTCCAATCAACAAACTTCAGGGAGTGTAGAGAGCCTCCTTCATTTGGGATAAATTCTCTGCATTTTAGAAAAGTAGTAAGTGAGGGCAATGGTTGGGCCCCGGGAAATACTCAAAGCTACAACATTAAATAAGAAAGGATAAAACAGCAAATCTAGCCTCAGTTTACAGAAGGAAAGGGTGATGTTCAGGTCCTGCCATCCAGTTCAGACCTAGATGAAATGTCTATTTTAGCAGAGTCCCTGGTGATTTAAATGTTAGGCTTCTAACTTTAAGATGAATGGTTCAAACCCATCAGCGGATCCTTTAAAGAGAGATGAGACTGTCTTCTGTAAAGATTTAGTCTAAGCTGATCCATGGGGCAGCTCACCTGTGCCCAACAGGGTCACTATCAGTTGAAATTGATGGACTCATTGGCAATGCGTTTTGGCTGAGTGGTAAAAAGTGTTAATGTGCTTAGGTGCTAATTGCAAATTTCAGAGCATCATGGACGAAAGACTTCAGAAAAATCAGCCACTGAAAACCACAGGGAACACAGTTCTACTGTGGCACACATGTGGTCACCATGTAGGACAGCAATTTTGTTTTGTTTTGTTTTGTTTTTAGTGAAGTTAGCAGCCGGAGATGGGAAAGTGCAAGCATTCTTCATAGGCTGCAGCTGCCCTGATGAACTGGGTCTGGCTGAGCACGGTGACCAGGGACAGAAATTTGATCCTGAGATGCTGTGTCCATGCAGGACTCTGATTTGTGCGGACCTGATTTTTCTGGTTTTAGCTGGAAAACAGATGCTCAAGTTTAGCTCTTAGGATTTCTAATCAAAAACACCCAGTGGGTCTGAAGCTTTTTTCTGATTTGTCAGGCATGACAAACATTTGCAAACCACATGTACCCCTGGCCATTTGAGCATCCCAGGTACGATCCTTGCTGCAATACTACAAATGAGAATGTAGGGCACATAAGTAACAGTGCTGAAGACAGCGCCAACATACTTGTGGTTGAGTGCTGTAGAGTCAATTCCAGCTCATAGTGACTCCATGTGACAGTAGAACCTGCCCCCTCAGGGTGTCTATGACCATAAGAGATCAACCAGGTCCTTCTGTGGAGATGCTAGTGAGTTCAAACCTTCAACTTTTTGATTAGCATCCAAGCACTAAACTATATGGCCCACTAGGATACCTTCTAATATATATATGTCCTGGTGTGGCGCTGTGGGTTAATGCGCGAGACTGCAAAGCTGTTTGAACTGCAAGGTCGGCGGTTCAAGCTCACCAGCTGCTCCCTGAAAACCCTATACAAGGTCACTATGGGTTGGAACCGACTCGATGGCACTTAACAACAATAACAAGAAATGTATAAAGTTAACCATTCACAAACCGTGGTGCATAATATGACCTTGCTCACTGGTACCAGGAGCTTTAGTTTGATTAAGCCCTCATTCTGTTGTTATTAAGTGCCATCCAGTTGGTTCCGACCCATAGCAACCCTGTATAGGGTTTCTGAGGAGCTGCTGGTGAGCTTGAACCGCCGACATTGACGTTCAAACTGACCTTGCAATCCAGTGCATTAACCCAGAATGCCACACGAGGACTTCATCAAGTCCTCATTCTGTTGTTGTTAAGTGCCGTGGAGTCGATTCCAACTCATAGCGAGCGACCCTGTACAGGGTTTCCGAGGCTGTAAATCTTTACGGGAGCAGAACGCCTCAACTTTCTCCCGCGGAACCGCTGGTTGTTTCGAACTGCTGACCTTGTGGTTCACAGCCAGATTCGTAACCACTACGCTACCAGAGCTCCTTTTACTGGCTTATTAATTGTCCAATGTTATCATCAAGTTTTCACACTTTCCCAGGTGGCCTACTCTCTCCTTTGAACTCTGGCCTTGAATTCCTGTTTCTGCTGGATTAGTTCAGCTTGGTGACCATCTCCCAGGCTACCTGAGCTGTCCTTTTTATTACGTAGTCACCAGATCTTCAGCTTGGCATCATCCTCGTTTTCGTGGAAGGCATCTCTTTGTGCAGCTGACTTTACCGCAGGTGCAAAAGGTACTGCAGAAATATAAATACAAGTGGATTTCAAAATGTTTATGGAAAAATGGAATGAAAAGATCATGGAGTTTTTCCATGAACTTTTTGAAGCTCCCTTCTATCTTGAATGTTGTTTAGTGTCCATTACAATTCATAGTGACCCTTTATAGGGTTTCTAAGGAGCAGCTGGTGGGTTTGAATTATAAATGTTTTGATTAGCATGCCAGTACTTATCCTATAGTGCCATACCAAGACTGCATATCTTGACTTGTGAGGATTTTTAAAAATACATAATTTGATCATCTTTGCATCCCAGGTCCTTTCCTCCCTCCTATTTCCCCCTCTCCCAGTGGTTACGAGTCAGGCTGCTAGGCTCAAGGTCAGCAGTTCGAAACTACCAGTGGTTCCACGGATGAAATATAAGGCTTTTATGCTCCTGTACAGATTTATAGCCTTGGAAACCCTATCCAGGATCTCTATGAGTTGGAACCGACTGCACAGCACACCACCACTACCACCACCACATCCCTCTCTTGCTTCTCCTAACCCTTTTATTCATCCCTCCCTTTGTTTCCCCTTATCCCATCCCTGGGATCCCATTCTCATCTTCTCCTCTTCGTTCTCCTCTGTTCTTTTCTCATCTTTGTCTCTCTGGAGCAAACTCAAATCCCTAGAGGAATAAAGAGACTGAAGCGGATGTTGCCTCTCTCTGCTCTTGTTGAAGGCAAAATAAAAAACCTTTCCCTTTTTATTTTCGTGCTATAGTCATCATGTAGGTAAGAGAGTAGAGAAGACAAGTAATGAGAAACAAAAAACAGCTTCCTTCTTCAGGGTTGGAAGAAAGGCTGTGGAGACATGTTTAGATACCCACCAAAAGGGCCTGCAGGGCAAGATAGTGCCATTTTCAGCACAGCTGTAAGATCAGGTTTCTAGGGTGAAGCCTGGCCCAAGCTGCTGGCAGGTACCAAGGGGTAAGGCATATTATCTCTGAGGGCCTAGTTTTTTTGCCTTTAAAATAGAGTTGATAATATAATGCCTTTTATTATCTCCAGTCCTCAGTTCCAAAATAAAAACTCTGAAAATACTTTTTTTAGTTTTTTAAATCTAGGTGTGGCAAAAACACCTTTGGCAGTCACACCTTACTGATCCTGATGTCGTACAGTGTACTATTCATTCTACTTTGGTGTCTTTGCGTTTATGTTAATACATTTGAGCTCCAGTTCTCGTACCCTCCCCTGAGGAGTTTCCTTCTATAGGTCATATGTTCCATATTGTCCTTCTAAGGAAAATTCTGAAATACAAAGCACAGTTGACCCCAAAAGTATTGGATAAGGCTATCCACCTTAGAAGGTATTTCGATTCTTAAATGAAGAAATAACTTGTGAGGATGTTAATATAAGATCTGTCACTGGATAACCATTTAAGTCTTGACAGCTATTACCATCATGACATTACCGTCTTCTATAAGTATGTCTACAAAAGTTGCTGTTAGTCATCTGTGCTAATTGTAGGAAGTATACACGATCTTGCAATATACACATGTAGCTGCTTTTATGTCATGGAATTGGCTCAGATTTACAGTGACCCTGTCTAACAGAACACAACACTATTCCATCGTCACAGTTGTTGTCTTTGAGCCCACTGTTACAACTACTGTGTGAAGCCCTCTCATGGACGGTCTTCCTCATGTTTACTGACTGTGTACTTTACCAAGCATGATGTCCTTCAGGGACTGATTTTTCCTGATTTTTTTATTGTTAAGTGCCATCGAGTCGGTTCTGACTCAGTGACTGACCCTGTGTAGGGTTTTTAAGGAGCGGCTGGTGAGTTTAAACCACCACCAACCTTGCAGCTCAAACTGACCTTGCAGTCCAGCACATTATCCTGCAGTGCCGTATGTCCAAAATACGTGAGCTGAAGTCTGATCCTCCCTTCTGAGGAGCATTCTAGCTGTACAAATTCCAAGACAGATTTGTTTGTTTTAGCAGTCCATGGTATATTCAATATTCTTCACTAACACCATAATTCAAAGGTATCAGTTCTTCCCTGGTCTGATTCACTGTCCATGTGCATATGAGGTGATTCTGTGGCTTGGGTCAGGCACACCATAGTTTTCAAGGTGACATCTTTGCAGTTTAATAGATTTGTTGTTTTGTGTTCTTGATTTGCTTCCTTGGGCACTGATTATGTATCCAAGTAAAAGGAAATCCTTGACAACTTCAATATTTTCTTAATGTATTATGAAGTTGCTTATTAGTTCAATTGTGTGGATTTTTGTTTTCTTTATGTTGAAATGTAATCCATACTGAAGGTTTATAGTCTTTGATCTTCATCAGTAAGTACTTCAAGTCCTCATCATTGATTTTACATCTGGTGAGTCTCTGGAGGGTTGAAGTTGTTTCTACTTTCTTATTTAGATTCCTTCTCAATGCCCTGTCCCTTTTTTTTTTTTTTTTAAAGTGGAGAAAAAGGTCTTTTCTTTCTACTCCCACACCAACCCTTCTTCATAAATGTCTTTTCCTCCTGATCGAAGGAAACTGAGAGCTGGTTATTCTGGAGGCTGCAGTGACAGGCTTGTCTTTTGTATCATGCTTTCTCAGAGAGTGGTGGCTAATGGTCAGAGGCTCAGTGTGAAACAGTAATTTCGTATCACTCTCAGGGCATTTTCTCCGGGGCCAGGTGCTAAGAACTTCTCAACAGGAACTGCTTAGTTGGGGAAATGGAAAGCAAACACCAAGATGTAAAACCTTGGCTGTAAATGCAGTCTTTGTGGAGACAGTAGCATTTTGTTTGGTGTTTTCATGTTGTAGGACCTATTGCCAGAGGTAGGTAAAGCTTTTTTTCTTGCACATAAACTTGAGAGGTTAAGGATGAGGTGGAATAAATGGGGCTGGGCTAGAAGAGTTTGACAATTGAAAATCTTGCTCCACATCGATAAGATAATCAGAACATCCATCCTTCCATTGTAAGAAATCTTGATGTTTAAAAAAAAAGAAAAAGCAACCAAAAAAAAAAACAACCTGGCAGCAATATTTAGATTCATTTGACATTTGACCTGCCTGTACCAGTCAGTTTCCCAAACTATAGTTGAATGAAGACTTATTTTCTGGCATAACCCACTGCCCACTGATGCCGAGTCCATTCCGACGCACGTTGTTATTTGTTGTTAGGTGCCGTCAAGTCAGTTCTAATTCAAACGGGTTTCTGAGGTGTGGCTGGTGGATTTGAACTGGTAACCTTGTGGTTCAAACCAGCCTTGTGTCAGCATATTATCCTACATGCCACACCAGGACTCTGACTCATAGTTACCCAACAAGACTGAGGAGAATTGCCCAATTTGTTTTTTAAGACTATAAATCTTTATAGGAGCAGACGACTTCATCTTACTCATATGGAGCAACTGGTGGGTTTGAACCACCAACTTTTCTGTTCTCTGCCCAACAGGTGCTGACTAGGGATCCATGTTTTGAGCATGATGGTGGTCATGTGCCATGGAATTGGTTCCAACTCATAGGTACCCTGTATATGGTTTCCGAGGCTGTAAATCTTTACGGGAGCAGAAAACCTCATCTTTCTATCATGGAACCATTGGTAGTTTCAAACCGTGAGATTAGCCTGCCTGGAACCACTATGTTACATGCCATTAAATATTTTAAATTGCCAGAGTTATTTTTAGTTTCGGTTTTCTTTTGTTTGGCTGATGAAGTTTTGTGTTTCTAGGACCTAGTCTGAGAATTTATATGTTGTCTCATTACAACACCGTAACAATGAGGGAAATGATTTCTTCTAAGTGAAAAGGAGACGTAAACTGACACTGAGTGCTTGAAGTTTTAATAACTTTTTTTCTTCTGTTTACTTTGTAAACTTATCCTCAAGTCATTTCTTGCTGACAGTTATTCTAGAGGCTAAAGAAATAAATTTATTTTGCCCACAGTTGCTATGAATTTTTTACAGAAGCCCCATTTTTCCTCTTTAATTGTCATGGCAAATGCTTCTCTTCCTCAGTCTTACTGCCTGAAGTCAGAGTAAAGAGTTTATAGAAAATTGAACCTCTCATAATTGGTGCTAAGGGAAAAGAAGAAAATCACAAAAGATCTCTCCTTATCTGGTAATAGGAGAATGCAAGTAAGCACCGTTTTGGTCTTTTCCGAGGGCACTGTATCCCACAGAATTCACTTCAGAATAGCTTTGTGGGTATTCACTGCTGCATTTATCCATCAGGCAAAGTCTCATCTTCCCCAACACAAACACAGTTTCAAAGTCAAAGAATTCTTTTGTGTCTTCAAAAAATATTCCTTTCTTTACATTATTGTTTTTATTTCAATATTAGTTAGTTCTGAGGAAAGTTTAGCTCCTGGTGTCCTTTTCCTTATATTACTAAAAATGCTTGCATAGTTTTATAGAACAAGGAGAAATGGGCACATCCTTGCCTAATTGGTTCTGTAGGGAAAAGAAGTTAGGATCTGGAATGATACTCAATGGAAGATGTCTTCAGAAGGCCCTTTGAAGAATTTTGAACTTTGTTTTTGATATCTAATTTTTGGAATGCCAGCCAATGTGCAGGCCTCAGGTAAGCCCCCAAAAGAATGCAAAGCTAATGGAGACATGGTCATAACCACCAGGGACTTATTATCTCCTGCAGAAAAACACAAACATAATGAGAAGCCTACCATAAACAGGTATAAAGTAAAATGAGTTTAGGGAAGGAAGCATGCTATCAGGAACGGCATCAGGAGGAAGATAACAGTTAGAAAAGTCCATACTGGAGTGCTGGTGGGGTGCTGAAGGCTAAAGCACTGGATTGTGAGCCACAAGGTCGGCAGTTCAAGCAACAACAACGTGATGAACCAGGAAGAAAGGCCTGGTGATTTACTCCTGAAAAATCCACCAGTGAACACCCTATGGGTCACAACGGTTCCATTAGCAACTCATCATGACATGATGTCTCCACGAGTTGGAATCAGATTTGATGGCACCCAACAACACCATGATGGAGTTGTTGTTAAGTGCCATCGAGGTAGTTCCCGCTCATAGTGACCAGAGTAAAGACTGTCAATAATGAGGAAAAATTGATTTCAATAGTCCAGAAGTTAATGGCCCATTCAGGGAATAAAGATTATTCTTCTTACCTAGAGCTTAATTGGACCCCTAGTGTGGCACTGTAGAATAAGCATTGGACTACTATCCACAATATCAGCAGTTTAAGCCCATGGAAATTCTATACAGCATCTCTCTAGATCAGAAGCAACTCTTACAACAACAGAGCTCAATTTACGTGTAGAAACATTTAATAAGACCTTACTCTAAAAAAATTTACATAATCTCCTGAGGTATAAATGTAAATAATCAAGCAATTGAATCTGTTTGATAGGTTATGTGCAATGTATAATGCACTTTAGGAAACAGAGAAAGAAATCTTAACTGGGGTGGTGATTGGGTGTTAATTGAGAAACTTCATGGGGATTCAAATCTTGAAGAAGTAGTACTGTGACCAATGGAAGTCAGAAAACATATATATATAAGGACCTTCACTAAGTTTGTGAGAAAAAAAGGGATTAAAAGATAATGTAATTTTTTCACGGTCCCTTTTATAGATAGTCCTCAAAGTGTATTCCAGTTACAATGACCTGTACTTTTAACCATCGTTTTTTTGGGTTTTCTTTTTTGATGGTGTATCTTAATTTTAGGAATATGTACTACATACAGTGTTGCAATGTGTAATTTGCTGATGTCATCATAAAGATACTGCATTTTCTTTGAGTATGAGGCAATAAATTGTGAGAACTGAAAAAAAGTCATTAAACTGTTGCCAGAATTGACTTAAAAGGAGTCAGCAGAATAGAACCCAGTTGGAAGTTGAAGATTTACCTGTACAAGTTTCCTATACTTTTGACTTGCAACAAATACACAACTTTTCTAGAACTTTCTAACAAAATTATAATTCAAGATTGTGCTAGGCAGCAGTTCCCTCTTCTCTAAGTTGAAGTGTAAAAATTCCAAGTTGGGTGGTTTTTTTTGTTTTGTTTTTGCTTTTTTCTCATCAATTCCTCATAATTTTTCTCTCACAAATTCTTATTGGTATTGATCAATCTCCCTTGCTTAATGAAACTGTATTCAGTTCTCTCTCAACCTAGTCCTTGTAGGAAGCAGCAATACTGTTTAATATTTTAGAGAAAATTCTCAGTTTCTGTCTTTCCCAGCATCCCTCCAGTTTCATTAAGCAAAGTCTGGTTGCTTTAAAAGCATGGATGGACCCTTGCTTTTAGATTTGCAAACAGAGATGGTATATCAAATTGAGGCTCTCAACTCTGATTGCTCAGTTCAGGCATTTGATGTTTAATTTCAAGCAAGTACCTTTATTATAGTAAGGAACTCTGGTAGCGTAGTGGTTACGAGTCGGGCTGCGAACCTCAAGGTCAGCAGTTCGAAACTACCAGTGGTTCTGCGGGAGAAAGATGAGGCTTTCTCCTCCCGTAAATATTTACAGCCTCGGAAACCTTATCCAGGGTCGCTATGGGTCGGAACCGACTCGACGGCACTTAACAACAACAACAACAACCTTTATTTCCAGGTTCCTGAGTGGTACCAATGGTTTACAATCTGATACTAAAGTAAAGGTTGGTGGTTTGAACCCACTCAGTTGCATTACAGAAGATAGACCTGGTAATCTGCTTCCATAAAGTTTATAATCAAGAAACCCATCTGGAGCCATTGTTGTTGTTGTTAGGTACTGTCTATTCATTCCCAACTCATCACTGTCACATGCACAACACAAGAAAACACTGCCCGGCCCTGGGCCATCCTTACAATTTTTGTTAACCTTGAACCCATTGATGTTGCCACTGTGCCAGTCCATCTCATCGGGTCTTCCTTTTTTTCAGTGACCCTACACACTTTACCAAAGGAGCTCTGGTAGTGTAGTGGTTACAAGTTGGGTTGCTAACGTCAAGGTCAGCAGTTAGAAACTACCAGCTGTTTCATGGGAGAAAGATGAAGCTTTCTGTTACTGTAAAGATTTACAGCCTCAGAAACCCTACACAGGGTCGTTATGGGTCGGAACCAACTCCATGCATGGCACACTACCACCACCACCACACTTTACCAAGCATGATGTCCTCTCCAGGGACTGATCCCTCCTGATAATATGTCCCAAGTGTGAGAGACTTAAAGCTAGCCATCCTGGGTTCTAAGGAACATTCTGGCTGTACTTCTTCCAACAGAGATTGGTTTGTTCTTCTGTCAGTCCATGGTACTTTTAATATTCTTCTCCAACACCATAACTCAAATAAATCAATTTTTCTACAGTCTTCCTTATTCCTTGTCTAACTTTCACAGACATGTGAGGCTATTGAAAATACCACAGCTTGGGTCAGATGCACCTTAGTCTTCAACTGACATGGTTGCTCTTGAACACTTGAAGCAAGTCTGGTACAGCAGTTTTGCCTAGTACAACACGTCATTTGATTTCTTGACTGCTGCTTCCATAAGTGATGATAGTGGATCCAAGCAAAATGACGTCAGACAACTTCAATCTTTTCTCCATCTACGTGAATATTATTGATTGGTCCATTGGTGAGGGTTTTTGTTTTCTTTACATTGAGGTGTGGAACCCATACTGAAGGCTGTGGTCTTTGATTTTCATCAGTAAGTATTTTAAGTCTTCTTTGCTTTCAGCAAGCAAGATTGCATCATCTGCATATCACAGGTTGTTAATGAGTCTCCCGCCAATCCTGATGCCACATTCTTCATATAACCTACCTTCTCAGATTATTTGCTCAGAATACAGATTGAATAAATCTGATGAAAGAATACAACCTTGGCCCACCCTTGTCTTATTTTAAACCATTCAGTATCTCCTTGTTCTGTTTGAACAACTGCCTCTTGGTCTGTGTCCAGGGTCCTCATGAGTACAATTAAGCATACTGGAACACCCATTCTTTGCAATGTTACGTATAGCTTTTCATGATCCACACAGTTGAAAGTCTTTGCATAGTGATTAAAGGACAGTGATCATCTTTCTGGTATTCTCTGCTTTCAGCAAGATGTATATGACGCCAGCAATGATATCCCTTGTTCCACATCATGATCAGAATCCAACCTGAACTGCTAACATTTACTGTCAATGTGCTGTTAAAGCCATTTTTAAATTATGTTTAGCAAAAGTTTACTTGCATGTGATATTAATTATATTGTCTGATGGTTTTCGCATTCTGTTGGGTTGTTTCTCTTTGGAATGGGCACAAATATGGATCTCTTCCAGTTAGTTAAACTAACTAACTAACTAGTTGGCCAGGTAAATGTCTTCCAAATTCCTTGGCATAAATGAGTGATTCCTTCAGCGCTGCATCAGTTTGTTGAAAGTTTTCAACTCTGATTTCTCAGTAGAAACTATTCAAGCAAGAAGGCAATGGGTTGACATACACAAAACTCCGGAAGAAAAAATTGCCAACCAAGAATCATATACTCAGAAAAAGTGTCTCTCAATATGATGACAAAATTATATTTCCAGATAAACAGAAATAAAGGATTTTGTAATAAAAGAAAAAAATTGCACAAAATTCTAAAAGATGTTCTTTAGACCTAGAACCAGCAACTTCAGATTATCATATATGACAACATCCAGAACTCAATCAAGGTACAAAGTATTTAAAGTAACACAAACCTACATGATTGAAACTAGGCAACCAGTTATAATGGAGTCAACTATAAAGCAAAGAAGGGAATAATATCGGTACAGAACTTTCAAATGATGAGGAAGGAAAGTAGATTTAAAGACAAAACACTTAAACAGGGAAATAATTTAACAAATTACAGGATAACTTTAAAGAAATAAAAAAAAAATTAAAATTGCTAAGAGATTTTCACATCAAAATTAGAGGAAAATCAGAAAGATTTAGTAAACATCAACACAAATTAGAATGAAAAGAGAACCCACAAACAATGAACTCAGCATAGAAAATTATGTGGAAAAGAAACCTGCAGCACCCAAAACAAACCAAAAAACACAGCAAAATGGTAGCAATTAATTCATACCTATCAATAATTATACTGAATGCAAATGTATTAAATGCACTAGAAAAGGGTCTAGGAGAACAGAATGGATAAGAAAACAGGATCTTTCAATATGCTGTCTACAAGAAACACATAAAAAAAATGAAGATGGTCTAAATGTCCACCAGCAGAATGATTAAACAAACTTTGTACGCACATGCAATGGAATACTATGTGATGCTGAAGAATAATGTTGAATCTGCCAAACACCTAACAATGGGCATACCTAGAGAATATTATGCTGAGTGAAATTAGTCAATCATAAAAGGACATATATTGTATGAGACCAATGTTGTTAAAAGTTAAGAAAAGGCTTTTTGTTTTTTTTTTTATCTTTTTATTGTGAATTGAATGACGGTTTACAGAGCAGATCATCAGTTTCACATTCAACACATCATATACCTTGCTTCAGTACAATAATTGTAATCCCCTCCATGTTCCATTAGTTAGCAGGATTTATCACTATTCACTTTAATGGTTGCATTCTTCCCTATTTTCATCTTTCCTCTGCCAACCTCCCTTTTGGGATATAGTGCCTGCTCTATCACCCATGTTAATATGTGTCTATCCTTTAGCCCCAAAATAATTCCCTCCAAACACCTACCCATCCCTAGTAACAATCATAGAATGTTTCATTTATCAAGAAAAACTTTCCATGACTTTTGACAACAATAGTCTCATATAATATTTGTCATTTCATGAATGACTGATTTCCTGGTGTGGTACAGAACTGAACACCAGCATAAAGCACTGGACTGCAAAGTCAGTTTAAACTGACAGTTTAAACCACAAGGTCAAAGGCTGAAATCCACCAGTCGCTCCCTGGAAACCCCATACAGGGTTACTATGAGTCAGAAACGACTCAAGGGCACTTAACAACAATAACAATTTCTTTTGATAAATTAATGTAGCACTGGAGGCTCACTCATCTATGCCAAGAAATTTGAAAGACAGCTACCTGGCCAACTGATGGGAAGAGATCTATATTTGTGCGCATTCCAAAGAGAGGTGACCCAACAGAATGCAGAAATCATCTGACCGTATCATAGATATCACATGCAAATAAAATTTTGCTAAAGATAATTCAAAACCAGCTGTTAACAATACACTGCCAGAGAACTAACAGAGATCAAGTTGGATTCAGACAAGGATGTGGAATAAGAGATACCATTGATGACATCAGATGTATCTTGTCTGAAAGAGACTATCAGAAAGATATTTACCTGAACTTTATTAACTACGCAAAGATTTTTGATTGTGTGGTTGGTTCATGACAAGCTGTGGACAACATTGCAAAGAATGAGTATTTTGGAACACTTAATTGTCCTCATGAAGAATCAATACATAGACCAAGAGACAGTTGTTTGACCAGAACAAGGGAACACTGAATAGTTTACAATTAGGAAAGGTGTGTGACTGAGTTGTATTCTTTCACCATATTTACTCAATCTGTATGATGAGCAAATGATTTGAGAAGCTGGATGATATGAAAAAGAATGTGGCATCAGGATTGGAGGAAGAATCATTAACCACCTGCCATATGGAGCTCTGATAGCGTAGTGGTTACGAATCGGGCTGCGAACCTTAAGGTCAGCAGTTCGAAACTACCAGCCACTCCGTGGGAGAAAGATGAGGCTTTCTGCTTCCGTAAAGATTGACAGCCTCGGAAACCCTGTACAGGGTTGCTATGAGTTGGAACTGACTCCACGGCACATAACAACAACATATGTGGATAATAATCTTGCTCAATGAAAGCGAAGAGGACTTAAAATACTTATTGATGAAGATCAAAGACCAACCATAGCTTTTAGTATGGGTTCCACCTCAATGTAAAGAAAACAAAAATCCTCACTGCTGGCCCAATAAATAACATCCATATAAATGGAGAAAAGATGGAAATTTTCAAATATTTCATTTTACTTGGATCCACTATCAACACGTAAGGAAGCAGCAGTCAAGAAATCAAATGACGTATTTCTTTAGGCATATCTGAAGACCTATTTAAAGTGACAGAAGAGCATGTAAATCCATGTTGGAAGAAGTACAGCCAGAATGCTCTTTAGAAACCAGTATGGCCAGACTTTGTCTCTTATACGTCAAACATGCCAGGAAGGACCAGTCCCTGGAGAAGGACACCATGTATGGTATAAAGTGGAGGATCAGCTATAAAAAGGAAGATCTCCAATGAAATGGATTGACACAGTGGCAGCAGCAATGGGCTCCAGGATATCAACTTTTGTGGTTTGGCAGAGGATCGGGTAGTGTTTTTTTCTTCTGTTGTGCATAAGGTTGATATGAGTTGGTACTGATTTGACAACCACAATTTCCCTCAGCACAATGTCCTCAAGGTTTACAATTTAAAAGTATTTTATCTTGAAATTTACTTGACTTCCTAGTCATTTGTAAGTTCTTTGTCTACACTAGTTCCTCCTTACGCTTTGTAGTTGACTGCATTGTAAACTGATATATCTGGTTCCCTATTTTCATCCTTGTAGGTTTGTTTTACAGTCCTGGTGTGGCACTGTGGGATAATGTGCTGGACTGCAAGGTCAGTTCGAACTGCAAGGTTGGCAGTTCAAGCTTACCAACTACTCCTCAGAAACCCTGTGCAGGGTCGCTATGAGTCAGAACTGACTTGACAGCAATTACCAGCAATAATAACAGATTTCTTTTACTGTTGCTGCTGCTGTTATTAAGTACCGTGGAGTTGGTTCTGATTCAGAGACCCTGTACAGGGTTTCCGAGGCGGTAAATCGTTACCGAAGCAGAAGTCCTCATCTTTCTCCCATGGAACAGCTGGTAGTTTCGACCTGCCGACCTTGAGGTTAGCAGCCCGATTCGTAACCACTACGCTACCTGAGTGCGTCCATATTTGGAGTCCTGGTGTGGCACTATAAGATAAGCACTGGATAACTAGCCACAAAGTTGATAGCTCAAACCCACTAGCCACTCCTCAACAGTGTCACTGTGAGTCTGAACTGACTTGATGGCACTTAATAACAACAATTTATCAGAAATGAGTTCTAAGTGATATTGTCATGTATGTTAATCTCTGCTCATTCTCTGCTGTTGTTGGTTCTCAGTCCAAAGAATACCCTTTAATTTTTTTTTTTTTAAGTTGGTATGATTATTACAAATTCCTTTCACTTCTGTTAATCTTGGAATGTGCCAATTGTGCCAGCATATTTGAGGGATAGCTGGGCTGGGTATATGATTCTTGGATGGCAGTTTTTTTATTTTGGACTTTTGTATATGTTATCCCATTGCCTTATCCCTGTATGGTTTCTACTGAGAGATCAGAGCTTTGTCTTATCGATTCTCCTTTGTAGGTAACTTTCCAATTTTCCCTAGCATCTCTCTTTGATCTTGGAAGGATGCTTTCTTGTCTTTGATCTTGGAAATTTGATTATGATATGTTTTCGTGGTTTTCGTTTGGGAAGTATCCTGTTTGGTGTTCATGCTTATCTTCTTGAAGATGCTTATCTTTATGATGCATTCTTCCAGTAATTCTTCGACAGTTTTCTCTGTGGTGTTTATTTTTTCTTCCTGTTCTGGAATTCTTATCATCCATATGTTTTTCTTCTATATCGTATCCCACATAACTTAACTTTCTTCGTATTTCTTCATTCTTTTTCTGACCTGTTGGTGGTGGTGGTTATGTGCCGTGGAGTCGGTTCTGAGTCATAATGACCCTGTACAGGGTTTCCGAGGCTGTAAAACTTTACGGGAAAAGAAAGCCTCATTTTTCTTCCATGGAACAGCTGGGAGTTTCAAACTGCCGACCTTGCAGTTCGCAGCCCGATTCGTAACCACTACGATACCAGAGCATACTAGTATTAAGAGATTTATCTTCAAGCTCACCAATTTGGACTTCCATGGTGTCAAATCTATTGCTTCACCTTTTTGATATATTTCTGAAATCTTAGTATTAATCTTGTGGATTTCTGATGACAGCTTTTGTGTTGTTTCAAAATTTGTATTTATTTTCTCTGTTTATTCTTGTGTTTCCTAAATTCTTCTAAAATTGTGTCTGTGTTTTCCTTGCTTTCCTCAGTCCTTTGAAGGTACCTAAATATCATTCCTTTAAACTTTTTCAGTTAGTTCCATTACCTTTTCTTCCTCAGATATGTTTTTTTTGGCTCTGTATCTTGGTTATTATAGTGAAAATTGTCTGTTGTCTCCTGGGACATTCTGGTGTTGTCATATTTGTATTTAATTGGTGATTGCATGTTGATGGATGTGTTCATGGCTCTCACCAACTATCCTTATGAGTTTAGTTAGAGAATGGAAGCATGTGCATTATTCATCATTTATTAATTCTGCACCTCAGTTCAGAGTCAGTTTGGCTGGTGTAGGCTGCTGTCTATCATTGATCAGGTGGTACAGGAGCTAGTATTGGCTATTGTCCATTAGGTACAGCTGTAGAGGGTATGTTTGTGATTGGGCTGTATGGCAATGTAGCTATTGTCTGCTGGGGGGAAAGAGAAGCCAGCCCCACCCCTATACATATAAACAAGAAAATGAAAAGAATAAACAATTAAGGAAACTTCAAAAGAAATTAAAATAGACAGCAACCTAAAAATAATATAATAACTAATAAGTGAAAAGAGGGAAGATATAGGAAAGAAAAGTAAGAGAGAAAAAAGTGAACGCATTTTAAAAACATTTGTAAAAATCACGGAGAAGGAAGATGAAAAGAGAAAGTGTAGATAGTAGCAAAGAAAGATCAAAAGGACAAAAAAAGAAGAAGAGGGGAAATGAGAAATAGAAAAAAAGGGAAAAATTAAAGTGGAGATTGTTGTTGTTGGCATTAAGTGCCATCAAATCGGTACGCACTCATAGCTACCCTATGTACAACAGAATGAAACACTGCCCGGTCCTGGGCCAACCTCACAATTGTTGCCACACTTGAGCCCATTGATGCTGCCATTTTGCCAACCCATCTTGTTAGGGGTCTTCATCTTTTTCTCTGACCCTCAACCTTGCCAAACATGACATTCTTCTCCAGCAACTGGTCCCTCCTGAAAATATGTCCGAATGATGAGAGATGAAGTTTGGCCATCCTGGCCTCCAAGGAGCATTCTGGCTACATTTCTTTCAACACAAGTCTGTTTGTTCTTTTGGCAGTCCATGGCACTTTCAATAGTCTCCTCCAACACCATAACTCAAAAGCATCAGTTCTTCTATGGGCGTCCTTATTCACTGTCATGCTTTCACATACATATGAGGTTATTGAAAATACATGCCATGGCTTGGGTCAGGCATACCTTAGTCCTAAACAGTTTAAAAAGATCTTGTGTAGCAGATTTGCCTAATGCAATACATCATTTGATTTCTTGACTGCTACTTCCATGAGTGTTGATGGTTGATCCAAGAATGAAGTCCTTGACAACTTCAGTCTTTCTCCATTATAAGAATGTTGCTTATTGGTCCAGTGGTGAGGATTTTTGTTTTCTTTACATTGAGATGCAATCCATACTGAAGGTTGTGGTCTTTGATCTTCATCAGTAAGTATTTTAAATTCTCTTCACTTTCAGAAAGCAAGGTTGTGTCATCTGCATATCACAGGTTGTTAATTAGTCTTCCTCCAATCCTGATGCCACGTTTTTCTTCATAGAACCCAGCTTCTTGGATGATTTGCTCAGCATACAGGTTGAATAAGTATGGTGAAAGAATTCAACCTTGTCGCACACCTTTCTTAATTGTAAACCATTCATGTTCTGTTCGAACAACTGCCTCTTGGTCCATACACAGATTCCTCATGAGCACAATTAAATGTTCCAGAATGCTCATACTTTGCAATGTTGTTCATAGCTTGTCATGATCCACATAATTGAAAGCCTTCATGTACTCAATAAAGCACAGGTAGATATCTTTCTGGTAGTTTCTGCTTTTAGCCAAGATCCATCGGACATCAGCAATGATATGCTTCATTCCACGTTCTCTTCTGAATCCAGCTTTAACCTCTGGAAGTTCTCTGTCAATGTATGCTTGCAGCCATTTCTGTATTACCTTTAGTAAAACTTTACTTGCATGGGATATCAAAGAGATTGTCCAATGATTTCTGCATTCCATTGGGTCACCCCTCTTTGGAATGGGCACAAGTACGGATCTCTTCCAATCAGTTGGCTAGATAATTGTCTTCCAAATTTCTTGGCAGAGATGAGTGAGTGCCTGCTGTGACGCCTCACTTTCTTGAAGGATTTCAATTTTTATTCCATTAATTCCTGGTGCCTTGTTCTTTGCCAATTCCTTTAATACACCTTGGACTTCTTCCTTCATTATCATTGGCTCTTGATCATATGCTACCTCTTGAAATGGTTAAACATCAACCATTTCCTTTTGGTACAGTGACTCTGTGTATTCCTTCCAACTTCTCCTGATGCTTTCTGAATCATTCAATAATTTGCTCAGAGAATCCTTCAATAATGAAATTTGAATCTTGAATTTTTTTCTTCAGTTTCTCCAGCTTGAGAAATGCTGAATATGTTCTCCCTTTTTGGTTTTCTGACTCTAGATCATTGCACATTTCATTGTAATATTTGACTTTGTCTTCTTGAGCTGAACTTTGAAATTTTCTGTTCAGCTCTTGTGCCTCCTCATGTTTTCCATTTGCTTTAGCATCTCTACACTGGGGAGCAAGTTTCAGTGTCTCTTCTGACATCCGTTTTGATCTTTTCCTTCTTTCTTATCTTCTTAATGACTTTTTGCTTTCTTCCTGTATGATGTTCTTGATGTCATCCCACAACTCTTCTTGTCTTCGGTCTTTAGTGTTCAATGTATCAAATCTGTTCTTCAGATGATTGCTAAATTCAAGGTCATATTTTGGCGCTCATGGACTTGCTTTCATTTTCTTCAGCTTCAGTCTGAATTTGCATATGAGCAATTGATGGCCTTATTTTGACTGATGATAAGGAACTTTTCTATCCTCTCTTTCCACGGATTTAGTCAATTTAATTTCTGTGTAGTCCATCCAGTGAGGTCCATGCGTAAAGGATAAAACTCAAGGAAATGATGGGAAATTAATGAGAAAAAAAAATAAGCAAAAACAATGAAACAATGAAAGGAAAAATAAACAAAAAACACAGTGAAGCTCTTGGATCCTTAGAGGAGAAAACTCTGGGGTGCTCCTGACAGCCAGGGAACTCACTCACGAGGTGGGTTCTGGGGGGATGTGACAGCAGAGCTTCTGGCCCTAAATGGAGTTCCTATAGTCCTAGGTGTTAATCTATGTTCAGGACACTCAAGCTGCAAATAATTCATGGAGGCCCTTGATGGAGCTGATTTCAGTGTCTCTTTGGACCATAGAGCATTTAGTGGCAAGATGGCTGTTTATGAAGGCTTCTGCTAGACTAATGCTGGTCTGGTGGCTATGTAGATTCTGCAGGTTTGGAGCCAAGCTTGCCTGAATTTAGTCATCAAAGAAGTGCAGTTGCCCCCCTTCACACTGACCTGATTCCCAATCAACTGAACACCCAAAGAGCAGGGTGGTCTGTATTGGAGGTGGATGAGGGTAGAAGCTGGCCAAACCACTTGTCACTAGGGGAGCATGTGAAAAAGAAGGAAACACATCTTTCCTGTTATCTGTGTGAATCTGCTTTGTCAGGCCACCTTCTGCAGCCAAAAGTTGCTCACCAAAGTCCAAGATGGCTGCCTTGCATCTGACCTGCAGTTCAGCAGTCAGCCTTCCTGTCTCACCCTGGATATTCAGCTTCTCCTCACAGGAAGTACTCAGTCAACAATTCTGATATTTTCTCTTAAATTCAGGGTTCTGTGTCTGTTTCATCTGATCTCTCTTTGTTGTCAAAAGTTTTTTCGAGGAAAGGGAAGATTATTCATGGGCTAGAGGGTGGACACATGTTAATATGGATAATGAGACAGGCAATATACAAGAGGGAGGTTGACAGAGGAAAGATGAAGGTAGCAGGAGACACAGGGTGACAGGGACAAGGGAGGAATGCAAGAGTAAAAAACAAATAGAAGTAAATACTATTAAGTGTTGATAAGTGGAGGAGATTCTAATCATTTTAACGAAGTATATGATTTGTTGAATGCAAAACTGATGATCTGCTTTGTAAACCACTCAATTCACAATGAGAAGTTATTTTGTGTTTGTTTTTTTTTAAAGAAAGAATTGCAACTTTTGAAACCCTGTGAGTCAGTTCTATTCTGTCGTACAGGATTGCTATGAATCAGAATTGACTTGGTGGTTATTGTTGTTAGGTGTTAATCGAGTCGATACTGACTCATAGTGACCCTATGCACAACAGAAGGAAGCACCGCCTGGTCCTGCTCCAATCTCACAATCGTTACTATGTCCATTGGTGCTGCCACTGTGACAATCCATTTAATTGGAAGTCTTCCACTTTTACTTCAATTCTCCACTTTACCAAACATTATATTCTTCTGGAAGGACCAGTTCCTCTTGATAATATGACCAAAGGAAAAGAGACAAAGTCTGGCCATCCTGGCTTCCAAGGAACACTCTGGCTGTATTTCTTCCAAAACAGATTGGGTTTTTTTTTTTTGGCAATCCGTGGTGCTTTCAGTATCCTCCTCCAACACCATAACTCAAAAACATCGATTCTTCTGTGGTCTTCCTTATTCACTGTCCAGCTTTCACATGCATATGAGGTGATTGAAAATACCATGGCTTGAGTCAGGCGCACCTTAGTCTTCAAGCTGACATCTTTGCTCTTCAACACTTTATAAAGGTCTCCTGAAGCAGATTTGCCTAATGCAATATGTCCTTTGATTTCTTCACTGCT
>NW_006408667.1:7654477-7658092 GCF_000296735.1 Chrysochloris asiatica | reverse complement strand
CATACCAAAGGCTGTGGTCTATGATCTTCATAGGTAAATCTTTTAAGTTTTGTTCACTTTCAGAGAGCCAGGTTGTATCATCTGCATATTGCAGGTAGTTAATGAGCCTGCCTCCAATCCTAATGCCATATTTTTCTACATGTAATCGAGCTTCTTGAATTATTTGTTCATTATACAGATTGAATAAGTATGGTGAAAGAATACAGCCTTGTTACATACCTTTCCTAATTTTTAACCATTCAGTGTTCCCGTGTTCTGTTTGAACAACTGCCTCTTGGTTTATGTACCCGTTCCTCATGAGCACACTTAAGTGTTCTGGAATACTCATTCTCTACAATGTTCTCCATAGCTTGTCATGATCCACACAATTGAAGGCCTTTGTATAGTCCATAAAGCACAGGTAAACATCTTTTTTATATTCTCCACTTTCAGACAAGAACCTTCTGATATCATTGATGATATCCCTTGTTCCACATCCTCTTCTGGTTACAGTTTGAACCGCGAGGGAAGTTCTCTGTCGGTGTGTGATTGCAGCCATTTTTGTACTATCTTTAGTAAAATTTTACTTGCATGCTATATTAATGATATTGTCTGATGATTTCTGAATTCTGCTGGGTCACCTCTCTTTAGAATGGGCACAAATATGAATCTCTTCCAATCAGATGGCAAGGTAGTTTTCTTCCAAATTTCTTGGCATAGATGAGTGAATGCCTCCAGAGCTTCATCAGTTTCTTGAATGATTTCAATTTGTATTTCATCTATTCCAAGTGCTTTGTTTTTCCAATGCCTTCAACACGCCTTGGACGTCTTCCTCCAGTATCATTGTCTTTTGAGTATATGCTACCCCTTGAAATGGTTGAACATCCAACATTTCTTATTGGTACAGTGACTATGTGAATTCTTTCCATCTTCTTTTGATGCTTTTTGCATAATTCAGTATTTTTCTCATGGAATCCTTCAATATTTCAAGCAGAGGTTTGAATTTTTTCTTCAGTACCTTCAGCTTGAGAAATGCTGAGCATGTTCTTACTTTTTGGTTTTGGTAACTCCAAGTCTTTACACATTTTATTATAATAGTTGACTTTGTCCTCTTGAGCTGACCTTTGAAATTTTTTGTTCAGCTCTTTTACCTCCTGATTTCTTCTATTTGTTTTAGCATCTCTATCCTGCAGAGTGAGTTCCAAAGTTTCTTGCCATCCAATTTCATCTTTTCCTTCTTTCTTGTCTTCTTAATAACCTTTTACTTTCTTCCTGTATGTTGTTCTTGATGTCATCCTATAAATGTTTTGGTCTTCAGTCTTTTTTATCTAATACATCAAATCTGTACTTCAGATGATCTCTAAATTCATATGGCATGTGTTCAAGGTCACATTTTGCCTCTCATGGACTTGTTCCAATTTTCTTCAGCTTGCATATGAGCAATTGATTGTCTCTTCCACAGTCTGCCTCTGATCTTGTTTTGGCTGATGATATGGAACTTTTCCACCATCTCTTTCCACAGATGTAGTCAGTTTGATTTCTGTGTATTCCATCTGGTGAGGTCCATGTGTATAGTCATTTTTTATGTGGTTTAAAAAAGGCACTTGCAATGAACAAGTCATTGGTCTTGCAGACTTCTATCATGTGATCTCCAGCATTGTTTCTATCACCAAGGCCATATTTTCAAACTCGTGCTCCTTCTTCTTTGTATCCAACCTTTGCATTCTAATTGTCAGTCATTATCAATAAATCTAGATTGCATGTTTGATCAATTTCAGACTAAAAAGTTGGTGGAATTCTTCAGTTTCGTCATCACTGGCTTTAGTGGTTGTTATATAAGTTTGAATAATAGTGGTATTAACTGTTCTTCCTTGTAGGCATATAGATATTATCTTATCACAGACAGCGTTGTACCTCATGCATGACTGATCTTGATATATTGTTTTTGATGATGATTGTGATGCCTTTCCTCTTCAATTTGTCATTCCAAGCATAGAAAAACCATGTGATTATCAGATTCAAAATGGCCAATACCAGTCCATTTCAGATCACTAATGCTTAGGATATTGATGTTTATACATTCTATTTCATTTTTGACAATTCCCAATTTTCCTAGAGTTTGTTCATTCCATGTTCCAATTACTAATGGATGTTTAAAGCTGTTTCTCTTCATTTTGAGCTGTGCCTCATCAGTGATGAAAGGTCCCGAAGGCCTTACTACAGGCATGTCATCATGGTTAATTCTACTTTGAGGATGCAACTTTCCCCCAGTATTTTGAGTGCCTTTTAACCTGAGGAGCTGATCTTTCAACATTAAAATGGATGTTCTGGTGTTCGGGTGCTCTTCATAATGTTTCAGTATTCAATAATCTGGTTCTTTAAGTGTTCTGCTGCTATTCCTAAGGTTTTCAGTGACTAAATATTCTGAAGTAATCCATCTCTCCTTCTCCTAGTCTTTGTCTGGAAGCTCAGCTGAAACCTGTCCACCATGAGTGACCCTGCTGGCATTTAGAATACCTGTGGCAGAGCTTCCAGAATAACAGTAACACACAACCACCACAATATGACAAACTGATAGATGAGTTGTATGTTAACTTAATAGATCATCTTGGTAGTTTTCAATCATCGTTAGGGATCCAGAATATTTTAAATAAGATAGAAACACACGAGCTAGAAAAAGTTCATGGAAAAATTGAATGAAAAGAAAATGAAAAATTTCTGTGAATTTTTGGAAACCCCCTTATATAATTGTTGTTGTTGTTGTTAGGTTCCCACTCCTAGTGACCCTACACACAGCAGAACAAAGCAATTCCCTGTCCTACTCTCCTCAGAATTGTTATATTTGAACCCACTGCTACTGCCACTATATCAATCCATCGTGTTGAGGCTATTCTTTCTCACTGATCTTCCACTTTTCTAAATATTAAGACCTTTTCCAGGGACTGGCCCTTTCTAATAATATGACCAAAGTACGAGAGAAGTCTCAGCATCCTGGCTTCTAAGGAGCATTCCGTCTGTATTTCTTCTCAAACAGATTTGTTTGTTCTTCTGGCAATCCATAATATTTTAAATATTCATCTTCAGTACCATAATTAAAATGCATCAATTCTTCTACAGTCTTTCTTACTCATTGTCCAACTTTCACATGCATCTGAGGCTACTGAAAACACCATGGCTTGAATCAGGCACACCTTAGTACACAAACTGATGTCTATGCTCTTTAACATTTTAAAGACCTCTTTTCCAGCAGATTTGTCAAATGCAATATATTGTTTGCTTTCTTAATTGTTTCCATTAGTGCTGATTGTGGATCCAAACAAAATGATTATGTATCAAGATTCAGGAATGATATATAATCATTTATTATAATATATCTCTCGGAACCTTTGCTTTTAGAAATCAGGCACAAATAGATTTGAATAGTGAGTGAATAGAAGCAAACAGGACTTAAAATACAGATGAAGATCAAAGTTATGCCTCAATGTAAAGACAACAGAAATCCTCATAACTTGACCAATAAATAACATTATGATACAATTAAAGTTGTCAAAGACTTCATTTTGCTTAGAACCATATGCCTGTGAAAGTAGTACAAAATGCTCCTTAGAAACCAGGATGATGACACTTCATCTCTCC
>NW_006408667.1:7652393-7654127 GCF_000296735.1 Chrysochloris asiatica | reverse complement strand
TAATTTTTAGAAGCTCACAGTCATCTACTTTGTCTTCTACTGTGTGTATGTTTTCTGTAATGTTTGATAGTACCTTCATGCTGTGTATTATAGCCCCAAGGCTGACTTTCTTTCCGAGTTAAGCTAAACTGTTGTTTGGTTTTTGAAAGACTTAAGGGGATATTTTTGGCTTAATGTTTAAAGATTGTATCCCATTAGTTTCTATATGAATTTTTCTAGGGAATTTCTCATATCAGTGTTGATTTTATCTGTGGTTCTGTTCTTTAGAAGATTAGTTCTTTATATCCAACTATTTGAGTCCTGGTGTGGCACTGTAGGGTAAGCACTGCACTGCAAGGTTGACAGTTCAAGGTCATCAGTCACTCCATGGAAACCCGAGTTGGAAACTGACTTGAAGGCACGTAACAACATTCAAGTATTTAACTTTCTTGGATCATGTTTTTGTTGTAGTTTTATTAGATAATAGTCAATTAAAATCTCTATGTTTAGAAATTTATTTACACAATTTGGTGAATGTGAAAAAAAGAGAAAATAGAATGTCTAATTAGTGCTAAAGAAGCTTTGGTAGCATAGTGGTTACAAATTGGGCTGCTAATCTGACAGTCAGCCGTTTGAAACCACCAGAGGTTCCACAGGAGAAAGACAAGGATTTTTGCTTCTGTAAAGATTTACAGCCCCAGAAACCCTATACAGGGTTGCTATGAGTTGGAACTGACTCCATGGCACATCACCACCACCACTAATTACTGCCAGGCATGTTCTCAGTGCAGAAGTTAACAGCTGCAAGCAAAACACACAATTAGGTTAGTCTTACTCTTTTTTTCGGAGCTTACATTGTCTTAAGGAGACCTGTTAGCATAGTGGTTACGAAACAGGCTGATAATCTCAAGGTCAGCAGTTCAAAACTACCAGCTGTTTGGCGGGAGAAAGATGAGGCTTTCTGCTCCCGTAAAGATTTACAGCCTCAGAAACCCTGTACAGGGTCACTATAAGTAGGAACTGACTCCATGGCACATAACAACAACAGCAACAACATTGTCTTAACGTGTAGAACCTAAACAATAGGGTGCGTAGATAAAAAGAAACAAACAAAAATAAATCTTAGAAAAAAATTTTAAATTAATTAAAAATCAATACATAAATGTTTATGTTGTAACTTCCATTGAGTTAGCCTTAACTCATGGTGACCCCATGTGTGTTAGAGTACAACTGTGGTCTATACGGTTTTCTATGGCTAGGTTTTTGCTGCTATTTTTTAAGTAGATCACTAAATCTTTCTTCCAAGATACCATGGAGCCTCCAACTTTTTAGTGAGCAACTATCCCCTTAACAATTGTCTGGTGGCAAATTCCATGGCATAAAATTAAGCACGAAGGGAGATGGGAGTGTTGCTAGTTAGGGAGAGTAGATAGTTGCAGTGTTAATTTAGGTAGTTAGGAAGCAGTGACGTTTGGTAAAGACTTGAAGAAAGTAGGGAGGTGAGCCATTCGATTGTCTAGATCCAAGAAGACATTAGGTTCAGCTTATGTTGTCATTGTTGTTGAGTGCCATCGAGTTGGATCCGACTCTTAGCGATACTGTGCAGGGTTTCTGAGGAGCCACTGATAGGTTTGAATCACTGAGCATGTGGTTAACAGGCCAATGCCTATCCTACAGTACCACACCAGAACTCCAGGGTATTGTTGTTTTTGTTGTTAGGTGCCATCGAGTCCATGCTGACTCATAGCGACCCTA
>NW_006408667.1:7649546-7651368 GCF_000296735.1 Chrysochloris asiatica | reverse complement strand
AATAAAGCACAGGTATACATCTTTCTGGTATTCTCTGCTTTCAGCCAAGATCCATCGGACATCAACAATGATATGCCTCGCTCCAAATTCTCTTCTGAATCCAGCTTGAACCTCTGGAAGTTCTCTGTCAATGTATTACCTTTAGCAAAACTTTACTCACATGAGATATCAAAGATATTGTCCGATGATTTCTGCATTCCATTGGGTCACCTCCCTGTGGAATGGGCACAAATACGGATCTCTTCCAATCAGTTGGCCAGATAGTTGTCTTCCAAATTTCTTGGCATACATAAAGCAGTGCCTCCTGTGCCACATCATTTTCTTGAAAGATTTCAATTTTTATTCCATCAATTCCTGGTACCTTGTTCTTTGCCAATTCCTTCAGTGCACCTTGAGGGTATAGCAGATGCAAATACAGAAAAGTGCTAGAGATAGCGTTGATGAATGGTTTAAAGTTTAAGTTGGGAGTTCAAGGAAGGCTTGTCTGAAAAGTTGACTTTGGATTTAGTAAGAAAAGGAAATTTTGATATATTTCATATTAGAGGAAACATTGAAGTACCTTCCTATTGTCTCTATAGAATATTGTCAAACAAAATGATTGTTGTAACCTTATGAAAGGGGAACCAGAATATGTTCCCCAAAATTACAGTAATAAGATGTGTCTGCCAGTAATTTTTCCTGAATTTTGTGATGTTTGTAGTTTCATCTGCTTTTTAAATTTTATTTATTTCCTTTGGTCATTCCAAATAAGTCTTCATGTTCATAACTAGTTTATAATCCTAATTTTATCTGAGGAGCCCTGGTGGCACAGTGGTTAAGCACTCTGTTTTAGGCTATACAAAGTCTAGGTCTGTCCGTGAACAAAGCATTAAATCCTGCAATTCAAGTGAAGGAAGAGTTTCTAAGAGGAGGGATGATTGATGAATGTGTCAGATGATGCTGAAAGGTCACCTAGGATGACGACTGAGAGGTGACCATTAGCTATAGCATCATTTGACCTCTGGTGGCATTGACACCAGGCATTCCTGCTGCTAGTGATTGGAGAAGCCTGCTTGTAATGGGTTTTTGTAAGAGTGGGAGGGAAGAAATCAGGATAGTAAGTGTGGATAACTGCTCTGCCGTACAGGACTGAAGAGAAAATGAGGTGACGTGTGAATTTTATATATATATATATATTAAGCTAAGGGAAATACTGACATGTTTGTATGGGGAAAGCCTATACAGGGACAGTCTTAGACTTCGTATAGCTTAAAAATGTAGAGTTTGGGAGTGGGACATTATAGTTTTAAAAGCATATAAAATTAACCCATTGTTGTTGAATGGATTCTGACTCAGTGACTCAGCAGGACAGAGCAGAACTGACTCATGATGTTTTCAAGGCTGTAATCTTTAAAGAGCCATAAGGTGTGATGCTAAAGGACAAGCACCGGACTGCTAGCCTCAAGGTTGGCGATTCGAACTCACAGCTGCTCCTCAGAAACTATATACAGAGTCGCGCTGTCAAGAAAATTTGATAATGCAATTGAGAGAAAGAATCTCATTTTTTTTTCACATTGTGTCATTATTATTATATACATTCTCTATATCATTGCCTAGTCTTGTTTATCTATCAAAATTCTGACACAGAATTCCTCACGATGACTGCAATTTTCATCAAAATTACACCTGTTTTTGTCCAATTTTGCAGCAACAGTTTCTGTTGTTGTTAGGAGCCATCGAAACACTGCCAAGGCTTGTGTTATACTCACAATTACTGCTAAGCTTGCGCCCATTGCTGCTGCCATTCTGCCAACCCATCTGCTTGGATGTCACCCTTTTTTTC
>NW_006408667.1:7639820-7648340 GCF_000296735.1 Chrysochloris asiatica | reverse complement strand
TTGATATTTAGAGTTACTACCTCCATGAGTATAGGGCAAGTTCATCAAATGGTAGCAATTTACCCTCGTTTCCTTTATCAAAATTTGTTTTGTTCTTTTTTTAAATTTTTCCTCTAGTCGAGTTCTGATTATCAAGCCATCAAGGCTAGGTCAGTTGGATACTATCTGCAACTTTGGGTGTTCTTGTGCGACCCTTCTCACTGTATATCAGCTGGATGCTTCACTCTCA
Source organism: Chrysochloris asiatica (assembly GCF_000296735.1). Lineage (NCBI taxonomy): Eukaryota > Metazoa > Chordata > Mammalia > Afrosoricida > Chrysochloridae > Chrysochloris > Chrysochloris asiatica. The sequence continues at coordinate 7,648,111 of NW_006408667.1, read as the reverse complement.
GCTCTAGACCTCTGTGGCACTCTAGTGTTTTCAGTCTAGAGTAATGTAGAGTCATTATTTGAATTGTGGTGTTGCTGAAGAATATTGGCAGTGCCATAAATTTCCAGAACAAGCAAATTTTTCTTGGAAAAAATACAGCCAGAATTGTCCTTAGAAGTGAGGCTAGTGAGATTTTATCTCTCACATTTTAGACATATCATCATGAGGTACCAGTCCCTGGCAAAGGACATCATGACTGGAAAAGTGGAGGATTAGTGGAAAAGAGGAAGACTCCAATGAGATAGATTGTTCTATGGCTGTAGCAGTGGGCTTAAGTTTAGCAGAAATTGTGAGTATGTTGCAGGATCAGACAGTGTTTCCTTCTGTTGTGTACAGGGTTGTTATGAGTTGGAACTGATACCTAACAACACAGCAATATATAATAAATTATAGACTATATTACTAAGTTACTAATATTGCTAAGTGCCATCAAGTCAGTTTTGACTCATAGCAACCCTGTGTAAGGTTTCCGGGGAGTGGCTGGTGAGCTTGAACTGCTGACCTTGCAATTCAAAACTTGCAGTCCAGTGCCTTAAACCACAGAATCACACCAGGATTCCTATAATAAATGGTATGTCATATTACTAATTGATATAATAAATTATATAATGCATATTTACCCAGATGAATTGTTTTAGTACATGGTTATCTAAATTCTGACTATAATAATAGTGATAAAAATAATAGCATAACTTATAACACTAGTGACATGCAAGTAAAATTTTGCTGAAGATAGTTAGAAAACATCTGGAACAGTACATTGACAGAGAACTGTCAGCAGTTCAAGCTGGATTCAGAAGAGGACGTGGAACGAGGGATATCACTGTTGATATCAGATGAGTCTTGGCTGAAAGCAGAGAATACCAGAAAAATGTTTACTTGTGTTTTACTGACTGTGCAAAAACTTTCAACTGTGTGGATTATGACAAGTTATGGACTACATTGCAGAGAATGAGTATCGCAGAATACTTAATTGTGTTAATAAAGAAGCTGTACATAGAACAAGAGGCAGCTGTTCAAACAGAGCAAACTGCGATATGCAGACGCTAAAACCTTGCTTGTTGAAAGCAAAGAGGGCTTAAAATACTTACTGATGAAAATCAAATACCACAGCCTTCAGTATGGGTTGCACCTTTGTGTAAAGAAAATAAAAATCCTTAGCACAGATGCAATAAATCATATCATTCTTAAGACATATTATCAGGACGGACCAGTCCTTGGAGAAGGACATCATGTTTGGTAAAGTAAAGGGGCAATAATAAAGAGGGAGACCCCAAAGAGCTCGAATAGCACAGTGACAACAGCAATGTGCTCCAGCAGAGCAGCAATTTGAGGATGGGTCAGGACCAGGCTTTGTTTCATCCTTTATGAAAAGAGGATAAGAGACTCAGAGACAGACACAGAGGCTGGCATTATGTGCTACAAGGCAACGAATGCCTGACTATCAGAAACTGGGGGAAACAATGAAGGAACCTCCCCTAGAACCTTCAGAGAGAGCATAGCCCTTCCAACGCCCTGAATTCTGACTTCTAAAGAGCCAAGATGTCTGCTTGAGGACTTCTTCCCTCTGTGTCTGTCTCTGAGTCTCTTGTCCTCTTTTTAAAAAGATCCAAGTTACATTGGATTAGGGCCATATTCCAGTATGACATCATATTAACGAATTATGAGCATTTACAAAGACTATTTCCAAATCAGGTCACACTCACAGATACTGGGGGTTAGGACTTCAATAAATCATTTTGGGGAACACAATTAAACTCACAACATATGTCCAACTTTTCTCTAGTTTTATGCTGTAGACTAGAGAGAGGCACAGAAAACAAAGAGGAATAAGAGAGAAAAATAGGGAAGATCCTTAGGAAATTATTCTTCCTGACTGCAGCTTTAGGTTTTTTCCTTTTAAAATTCATTTACAGTGAACAAAATAAAGACAATTCTGACTTTACCTAGACTGAAGCTGGTAAATTCTGAATGAGAGATTCTGGAAGATGTGCTGTGTCAAACGGACTGGTACTTTTCCCATTTGTATCTTTTAATCAAGTGAGGCTCAAAATAAGCACTATCAGCCTTGTTTACCATTCCCTTCCACCAACTATATTTGCACAAAATCAGGAACCAACTCAAGACTGACTCTCCTCTTAGATATATGAGAGGGCTTCTAAAATTCATGGAAATTTCCATTACCTTTTCATTCCATTTTTCTCTGATTTTTTTTTGAAGCCCCCTTATATTTATTGGGTTGTGAGCAAAATAGAATGAATATTTGAGACTTCTCAAGCTACTTCCAGCAAGATGTTGTTGTTGTTGTTACATGCCATGGAGTCAGTTCCGACTTCAAACCCTGTATAGGGTTTTCGAGGCTATAAATCTTTACGGGAGCAGAAAGCCTCATCTTTCTCCCACAGAACAGCTAGTAGTTTTGAACTGCTGACCGTGAGACTTGCAGCCTGATTCGTAACCACTTGCTACCAGAGCTCCTTACCAGCAAGATAGTAGATTGGAATTAATTCCACAGAGAGCCATTGACAGACATGGTTGATTTTGAAATTTAAAAATTTGGCTTAAATTCAGTAATAAAAATAATAAATCAAAAACCTTGCAGAAGTAGAGTTTGCTTATAAGGTCTTTTTAATGTCTAGCAACTGTGAGTCTAAGATTTTCACAAAATGAGAGGAAATAAATTATGTGTAATTTTCTAATCTAAACTAGTCTTCTTTTGCCCACTCTGTTCCAAATTTCATCTACTTAGCATGTTGGCCAAATCCCGCAGTGAATGTCACTTTTGAACAATCTGAATCGGAAAACCACAGAGCACTGCTTCTTTAAAATTATGCACCAACAAACCATTGAAAGTGCAAGGCAGAATCCATTTTACCAAAAGTGGAATTCATGTCACAAATAATTGATTCTCTTTCTCAGATAATTTGAGGACAAAGACTTATTTGACTTCTCAAACGCAATGTTGTTGTTAAGTGCTGTCAAGTCGATTTTGACTCATAGTGACCCTGTATAGGGTTTTCAAGGAGCAGCTGGTGAGTTTGAACCTCCAGGCTTGCAGTTCAAAAGGCTTTGCCATCTGGTACATTAACCCACAGTGCCACATCATAACTCCTCTTAAACACAATAGCAGGTCACTATTTAACAGTGTGGAGCTGTGGGCTAATGAGTCAGACTGCAAAGTCAGTTTAATACAGCAAGGTCGCTGGTTCTAGCTCACCAGCTGCACCTTGGAAACCCTATAAATATATATGGATCGGAATCGACTTGATGGCACGTAACAACATTTCAACATTGAGGTAAAGCAGGAATAGAGAGAAGCTTTTTTTTTTTTTTTTCTGTTGCACAAGGACTCTTTTTTTTTTTTTTTTTTTTTTTTTTTTTTTTTAAATTAAATGTTTTTATTTTGCATTGAGTGAAAGTTTACAGGGCACATCATCAGCTTCACTTTCAACCATTCATATAGCTTGTTTCATTACATTGATTATTATCCCCGCTATATATCATCAGTTTACAGGTTTTCTCTCTTTCCCCTTTTTCTTTTTTTTTTTTTTTTTTTTGGGTTGGGGGGGACTTGGCTTATTGGAATTTACAGTCTCGGCTTTTAGGGGAGGTTTTTACATTTGTGGATATCCAGGGCTCACGTATGAGATTACTAACAAGCATTACTGAATAATCAGATGAGGGACAGTTTGTTATGTCTACTAGGTGGCTAGAGTCTGATCCTCAGAGCCTATGGTTTGGACGGTCAACAACGCTTGGGCCCACAGGGGCTTGGCCTCCTGACCGGGTCTGTGCTGTCTGCATCTAAGTCCTCCTTTTTTATTGATTGTTTAAGGGACGCTGCCTGTCTTAGGTGGTCAGTGCGAATTCCTCAGTCTTAGCATGGCAATGGCTCTGTCCCAAGTAGCCGAGGTTCCACGTGATCCTTACCCGTCTCTGGCCACACATCCAGCATAAACAGCCGCCATCCGAGGAAGGCAGGGAGGGAGGAGATCAGCTGGGGACCCCATGCGCCCGACGTTGCCGGCCCACCACCTGCTCTAAGGTGACCAAGCAGGATCACTATGCTGAGGTTCAATCCAGTTCCTAGGGGATCTTATTCTCTAGCATGGGTAGCAAATGGGTAGCCACGCAGTGTTCACTTTGAGAATTACTTATATCATAAAATTGAGCGTGTAGCTGATGAATATCCCCAAGAGAGAAGCTTTTTTTGACATGAATGATCAATTTCTTTTCTTTTTGCTACCACAATGGCTCTGGTAGCGTAGTGGTTACGAATCAGGCTGCTAACCTGAGTGTCCGCAGTTCAAAACTACCAGCTGTTCCGCGGAAGAAAGATGAGGCTTTCTGCTCCTGTAAAGATTTACAGCCTTGGAAACCTTGTACAGGGTCACTGAGTCGCAACCGACTCCACGGCACATCACCACCACCAACACAATACTGTCTCCTCTATTTTTGAACTTGTACTTTTTACTTTATATTCGGAGTCCTGGTGTGGCGCTGTGGACTAATGCACCAGACACCAAAACCGTTTGAAATGCAAGGTCGGTGGTTCAAGCTCACCAGTTGCCCCTCGGAAACCCTATACAGGGTTGCTATGGGTCGGAACCGACTCCACGGCACTGAAAAACAACAACAACATACCTGTCTCCACTATTAAATTTTAAACAATTTCAGAAGTGGAAACTCATTTTATTTACCTTTATAAAAGATAATCTCAATCCTTCCACATGTGCCGTGCAGGGTAGCCTGTCTGTCAGCCAATGTTTGTTGAATGTTTGAATGAGTGAATATGTGTATTATCAGCGCATTACATTAGTAGTCAGAAGTCCTGGATTCTTGTCTGGGTCTGCCGTTTAATAAGTTACTTCAAACACTTGATTTAATGTTCTCTCAGCCATGAAAAAATAATTTCAATTTTTTCCCCCCCAGTAAGCATTTCTATCACAAGAGATTCACAACATTCTAAAATGTAAAGCATATACGAGGGGGCTTCAAGAAAAAAAAAAGTTGTGGAAAAATTCCATTTTGTTTTGATTCCATTTCCCATGAACTTTTTGAAGCCCTCTTGTGTTGGGAATTTGAGGGTTCTTTGGTCTGATAATCATGCATTAGAAAAGTAGTTGTCATATGTCCTTTTTCTTACTTTGCCAAAGATTTCAACTGCATTCTTTGTCTTAGTTCATCTTTTTCCCATTGATTCTTGGAGACGGGGGTGGGTGGAAGTGTCCAGAAAAATAACCACCATATTGTACATATTCAAGGTCAGAGAACTTTGTTCTTAATACTGGCTGCTAGGGGCTTCATTTTTGCTTGTTTGTTTTAGTTCGATTTCCTTACAAGACTAAAATAGCAATCTCATCGTATTCTTATGTGTATTAAAATTTTATTAGAACATATGACATTGAAGAGAAAAACAGAGGGAGAAGATAGGGTCAAGCTGGATTTTCTGAGAAAGTATCAACCCTCTGGTTGGTTAAAATTACCTAGATTTTGATAACTGTGCACAAAATTGACTCGATGGCACTAAAACAACAGACAGATGAAAATTTCCCTAGAAATCATCCATGCCTTTGAAAAGTTTAGCTAATTGCTTGTGTGGCAATTGCAAATTTTCTCTTGATGTGAACCTAAACCAGAGAGTCATGTATAATACTCAAGCTCTTAAGCAGCCCTCTCCACCAATACACACAATGGAAGAAGGGTTTAGTCTGGAACATAGGAGGATGGGAGAAGTTGGAGTAAAGAAGGGAAAAATCATTGAGTTTATAAAACAGTTGCACTGCACTGAAGCAATGGCAGTTGAGACACTCAAAGAAACACACCATAAACGTGATCATTTGCCCTCATTTCAGTAGAGAGACTGTCCCGTTTTGGGTTTGCCCTTCTGTTTTTAGAAGATCGATGCCAAAATAAAAACAATGTGGTGCTCTCGGTATTTTCTGTCGTGATTTGCCAATTGAAAATCAACTACCCAGAAAGCTACCAAGATTCTGTCTCTGACTGTACTACAAGAAGTGATTGTTCAAAACCTCTCTTAACTGTTCCTTTAGAATTTTTTTTTTTTTTTTGGTAAGAGAGTGATAAAGGACTCTGAGAAATTTGTTACCAGAAACCATTTTAGAAGTCTCTGACTCGGAGGATTGTCAGTCTGTGTTCTATAATCCAAGTGGGATTTACCAAAAGCAAGGTCTAGGTAAAAGAAAACATGAAGTTGTGATTGTCTAGTTAAGAGATTTTAGAGTCAGCCATTTGATATTTTCCCAAATGTTTTGAGGCTTGAAAATGAAAATCCTTAAATCTTTGCTTCCTGGTCCTTTGTGTATGTGTGTGCTGTGTGTGTGTATGTATGTGTGTTTGATGTGTAATGGCTAAAGAATTAAGCAAACAAGCAAGCAAAATAAATTTCCCTTTCCCAGCTCTCCTAAAGAGTCCCCTCTCCACCCCCAAGGCAATCCTGTGTGTAACTTCTGCTTTTACCAGTTCAGGATAGCTTGGCCTGTGTAAAACAATAGATACACAAGATAACAACAGGACAGTTGCTGCAAAGCCTTGCCCTTTATCAGGATTAACTGTTACACCAATAAACAAAACAGGGCAGCAGGGTTTTTCCATCACTGGCCTTTGCTGTTTCTGTGTGCCAGATGGCATTATATCCATGAAAAAAAAAAAAATGCTGCAAGTTATAATGTTGACCAGGCTCTGTTACTTCCACTTGATCACACTGTTCGGGGTTCTCTTTGATGTACACAACACTTCTAAGATAATGAAATGCCTTGGCAGCTGGCTGATGGCTGGGAAAGTGCAAACCCTGCATTGAACCCTTCCCAATGGCAAGGTAATGTCAAGCCCGGGCTGGAGCTGGAGAAGGCCAGAAAAGGTTTGTAGCCAAGCAGGCCCGGGACTCCTGGGCTAGCTGCTGGGGCAGTCTCCTCTTTTCCTCTCCTAAATAGAAGTGGTCTCTGCCTGCAGCAAAGCAGAAATAAATCTATCCAGGCCAAGCTCAGGCTCATTTTGAGCTGGCTGTTGTAATTTGCATAAGAGCCTAGAGCATACAGGTAAACAAAGAATTCCATGAACCACTGGTGTGGAGGTGGTCTGAGAACTGTTAGCTTTTGTTTGTGTACAAAGTAAGGACTCTTTGGGGGGGGGGGGGTAGTGCTTTTGAATTAAATTTGAATTTCAGGCTGCCTCTCCATTCAGTGGCCTGATTTTCTGGGAAAGTAGAGCATGCGTAATTAGATAGGGAAACTCTCACTCTGCTCTCCCTTGGTGCTATAGGCTAGCTCCACTGAAATCCATGGAATCACCCCTCTAGAAAGTCTTGAGCTCCTCCACCCCCCCTCACCCCTCAGCTCCATTGGGACTCCATCTAAATGTGCCTGGTATCCAGGCTTCTCCCACAGCAGCAGAAATCCACTCTCTATACAAAGCTTCCTCATTCCCTGGTTTGCCCTAAGCTGTCTTGTGAGGAGTTTCTGGGTGGTGCAAAGGACAAAGGAGTGATAAATGGAGTTTGGCTGTTTAACTGGAAGGGTGAGGAAGTTTGAGTCCACCCAAAGGTGCTTTGGAAGGAGAGCTGGCAATCTTCTCCTTCTACTTCTGAAGAAGTGGCCACTGAAAGCCCTCTGGCCCTGAGCTGATTGCTCTGAGATAATCATTAAACCTTAAACCTGAAATCTTAACACCAAACACTTGTCCCATTTAGCTAGAAAAAATGTCTACCTTGAGAGTTATTCTCTTTTAAGGCCTATCTGGGAGTCCTAGTGTGGCACTGTGGGTTAATGTGCTTGCAAAGTTGATTTGATCTGCAAGGTTGGTGGTTCAAGCTCACCAGCAGCTCCTTGGAAACCCTATTCAGGGTCACTATGAGTCAGAACTAACTCAAGGGCACTTAACAACCAAAACAACATATGGGATCAATGTGACTACAACAACTTGAAAGATTAGATAGGAACCTTAAGGGACAGTCAGTTTATGAGGAAGGAAGGACTCAGAAAAGGAGAGTGAGTTACAAAAGAATGTAATCAACATCACCAAATTGTACATGTAGAAATGGTTGAATTGATGTAATGCGGTGACTTACTTAATAAGGCTCTTCTGCAAATAAGTTGCTTATGCCCACCAATGGGAATGAACAATGAATAATGTAAATACAGTTCATGGTACCCTTGTGAGGGTTTTTGTTGTTGCTAAGGTGCTCTGGTAGCGTTGTTGTTGTTGTTGTTGTAAGGTGCCATCGAGTCGGAACC
>NW_006408667.1:7637340-7638550 GCF_000296735.1 Chrysochloris asiatica | reverse complement strand
CAGATTTGCCTAATGCAATACGTCATTTGATTTCTTGACTGCTGCTTCCATGAGTGTTGATAGTTGATCCAAGAAGAATGAAGTCCTTGACAACTTTAATCTTATGTTGTTTGTTGGTCCAGTGGTGAGGATTTTTGTTTTCTTTACATTGAGATGCAATTCATACCAGAGGCTGTGCTCTTTGATCCCTCTGGTGGTATTAGACAAAGGTCTCGAGCCACCCTCTCTAAGTCATTTCTACAATTGATATATATTTTGTTGTGTGTTTCTCAACAATTAAAAAAATGTATACTCATTAAAAAAAAAAAGAAAACCTTACGGAACACAGTTCTACTGTGACACACAAGGTGTTGCCATGAGTCAGAATTAATTTGATTGGATGACAACTAATTAACTGGTATTGTAAAATGTAACCCTGGAGCAGGGATTCTGCTTTTAGACCAGAAGTTAGCAAGTTATGCCTGGCCCATGGGTCAAATCCAATTGCCACCTATTTTTCTACCAAGACTAAAAAGCTGACAAGGACTTTTAAATATGTATGTATCCTGGTGTAGTGCTGTAGGATTAACACTGGACTGTGAACTACAAGGTCTGCAGTTCACACCCACCAGCTGTTCCTTCTTTTTGTACCAAGATTAAAAAGCTAACAAGGGCTTTTAAATATGCATATATAAGGAGCTCTGGTAGTGTAGTGGTTACGAATCGGGCTGCGAAGCTTAAGGTCAGTGGTTCGAAACTACCAGCTGCTCCAAGGGAGAAAGATTAGGCTTTCTACTCCCGTAAAGATTTACACCCTCGGAAACCCTGTACAGGGTTGCTACGGGTCGGAATCGACTCAATGGCACTTAACAGCAACAACATATCCTGGTGTAGCACTGTAGGATCAGTACTGGACTGTGAACCCAAAGGTTGGTAGTTGAAACCCACCAAGCTGCTCCTTGGAAGTCCTATGCTGGCTTGCTATGAGTTGGAACCAACTTGATGGTACTTCACAACAACATATAAATGCATTTACATACATATATGTATATGTGTATATATATATGGAGGAGTCCTGGTGTGGCTCTGTGGGTTAATGCGCCAGACCGCAAAGCCATTTGAACTATAAGATCGGTGGTTCAAGCTCACCAGCTGCTCCTTGGAAACCTTACGCGGGGTCACTATGGGTCGGAATTGACTCGATGGCACTTAACAACAACAACAAATATAT
>NW_006408667.1:7615996-7636550 GCF_000296735.1 Chrysochloris asiatica | reverse complement strand
CTTCATTACAATGATTGCAGTCCCCTCCATGTACCAGCAGTTAACAGTATTTATCTCTACTCACTTTAACTCTTGAATTCTTCCCTGTGTCTCCTGCTACCTTTCCTCTGCTAACCTCCCTCTTGTTGTATATTGCCTGCCCTGTCACCCTAGCCTGTGAACAATTTTACCTCCGCCAGTAAGTAACCACCATAGATTATTTCTTTTATCAAGAAAACCTTTTAACTTTTCACAATATTGGTCTCATCCAATATTTGTCCTTTTGTGATTGACTAATTTCACTTAGCATAATGTCCTTAAGGTTCATGCATGCTGTGATGTGTTTCGCAGATTCATTGCCATTCTTCAACACTGCATTCTATTCCATTGTGTGTATGTACCAGTTTGTTTAATCATTCTTCTGTTGATGGGCATTAGGCTATCTCCATCTTTTTGGTGTGTCTCTTGTTGACAGCATATTGAAGAATCCTGTTTTCTGTTTCTCTACTCTTTGTCTCTTAATGGATTCATTTAATCCATTTACATTCATTGTAGGTGTCGATTGATATGAATTTATTACAGTAATTGTGTGTGTGTGTGTGTGTGTGTGTGTGTGTGTGAGGGGGTGCTGTTGGTTTCTTTGTTCCACATAATTTTCTGCACTGAATACATTTTACTTGTGGGTTTCCTTTTCAATTTCATTTCTGTTATGCTAATGTTTGCTAAATCTTTCTGATTTTCCTTTTTTATTCTGATGTGCAGGTGTAATAATTTTCTTTGAAAATTATTTTTTGAAAGTTACCCTGTAACTTATTAATTTTTTCCTATTTAAAACAATATGTTTTATCTTGAAATCTAATTGACTTCCTTGCCATTTGGAAGTTCTGTATTTACACTATTCCCTCTTTTTTTTTTTTTTTTTGCAGTTGATTTCATTATATTTGTTTACCTATTTTCAGTCCTGTTGGCTCTGGTAGCGTAGTGGTTACGAATCGGGCTGCGACCCGCAAGGTCAACAGTTCGAAACTACTAGCTGCTCCGCAGGAGAAAGATGAGGCGATCTGCTCCTGTAAAGATTTACAGCCTTGGAAACCCTGTTCAGGGTCGCTATGGATTGAAACCGACTCAACGACACTTAACAACAACAACAACAACAACAGGTTTGTTTTACTTTAAATACTTTTATATCAGGAGTTCTGATATGGCATAGTAGGTTAATGCACTGGATTGCAAAGTCCGTTTGAACCACAAGTTCAGTGGTTCAAACTTACCAGCTGCTCCTTGGAAACACTATACAGAGTTGCTCTGAGTCGGAACTAACTAGACGCCAGTAATAACAACAACAACAACAACAACATCTCATCCATGGTTATCTCAGGTTGTTGTCTGCTTTTGTTGGTTCTTAATCCAAATACCACTCCTTAGCATCTTTTGTAAAGTTCATCTAGTCGTTATAAATTCCTTTAATATTTGTTTACCAGGAAATGTCTTAATTTTACCATCATATTTGAGGAACAGCTTTACTGAGTATATGATTCTGGTTGGCAATTTTTTTTCTTTCAAAGCTTAGTATAAGCATTGCCTTCTTATTTGTATGGTTGTTGTTGTTGTTAAGTGCCGTCGAGTCGATTCCGACCCATAGTGACCCTGTATAGGGTTTCCAGGGAGAAACTGGTGAGCTTGAACCACCGACCTTGTAGCTCAAACAACTTTGTGGTCTAATGCATTAGCCCACAGAGCCACACCAGGACTCCATTTGTATGGTATCTGATGAAAAACCAGAGCTTAATCTTATTGGTTCTCCTTTGTAGGGAAGTCTTTGTTTTTCCCGAGCTGCTATTGCAATTCTTTGCTAGTTTTTGGTTTTGGAAAGTTTGATTATGATTTGTCTTGGTGATTTTCTTTTGGGATCTAGCCTATCTGGGACTCTTTCAGATTTTGTATGCTTATCTTATTGTCTTTCATGATGTTGGGGAAGTGTTCTTCCACCATCTATTCAACAATTTTCACCAGGCATTTTTTGTTTCTTCCTTTTTAGAGCTCCATTGAACTGTCAGTTGTTCCTCTTCAAGGTATCACACTTAACTCTTAGACTTTCTTCAGATTTGTTCTTTCTTTTTCCTAATTGTTCTTCTAGCACACTAACATTGAGAGATTTATGTTCATGCTCACTGATTCATGCTTCCTGGGCTTCACATCTTTTTCCCTGTCCCTTCAATGTATCTCCATTTCTGAAATCTTAGCATTAATCTTCTGGATTTCTAATTATAGGTTTTGTATTGTTTCAAAATTGCATTTATTTTGACTTTTTGTTCTTATAGTGTTTTCCTGAATTCTTCTGAAGTTTTTTGTTTTTGGTGTTTTCCTTGCTTTTCTCAGTCTTTCTGTCAATTCTTTGAAGGTACCTGAATATCAATGTTTTTATTTATTTATTTACTTCAGTTAGTTCCATTACCTTTTCTTCCTCAGAAACATTTTCTGGCTCTGTGTCTTGGTCATTTGGGCACCAAAGTGGCACATCAAAGAAGCAGAGCTGGCCCCTGCCTCACACTGGGTTTTTGTATTTTTAAGTGGTGAAAAAAAATCAAAAGAAAGATATTTTGTGACAAGCATCAAAATCGTATGAAATTCAAATTTCTTTGTCCATAAGTAAAATTGTATTGGAACACTTCCATACTTGTTTTTATGCATTGTTCTTGTTGGCTGTGTGCCACACATTAGACCTGAGTCATTGCAACAGAGATTATATGATTGGAAAAGCCTAAAATATTTACTATTTGACCCATTATAGATCCAGTTTGATCCTTGCTTTAAACTCCTTATGGGCTTACAGAGTAGATGCTCAAAATGTCTTTATTGAAACACAGATCATTTCTAAAATCTGACGATAAGATAACTTCTCCATCATCTTTGTCTGCAAAAGTTGTCAGCTCTACCATTTGGAGATATTGTCCTTTTCTAGCTTTAAATGGAAACAATTTTTTAAGTTCTTTCTAAAGGTTCCTTTGTTTACTCAGGTTCTCCACAGTCAACTCCTAGGTTAACTAACCAGTTGCTGTCAGCTCACTACCGGCTCATGGCAACTGCCTATGTGTTATGTTAAAACTGTGCTCTAGAGTTTTGCTACACAATGGTAGTAGTAGCATCAGCACCTCTCTAGCTTCAGGGGAAATGATGACTAGGATCATTCCAAAGCTGCCTTCTATGAGGTGGAGATCAGACATAACTGGCTTTTGAACTTTTTTTTTAACCAGTGTGAGTGACACCAGCCATCTCTCTCACAGCAGACTCCATTTCTCTTCTGAGTTCCACATTCTGTTTCATTGACCACCTCAGTACTTATGGAGCATATTTACAGCTAAATTATTTATTCAGGAAGGAAGAAGGTATAACCTGGGATTCTGATTAGAAAGCATGTAGGCTAAGTTTTCCTTCTTCAGTGCAGGACATCTTTCTGGGATCCTCTCAGCTATGCAGGCCTTCTCTCAGACCCCTCAAGACAGGCTTCCTCTGAGCCCTCTGAGGATAGGCTCCGCTTGACCCTACTGTCTGTTACCATAGACTATGCCTCAAGGCCCCTTTGGGTTGTTCTCTGTCTTCAGTGTTATAGCCCTTAACTCTTGTTATAGCTCATTTAGGAGGTTCCTGGATCCTGCCCCCTCTCTCTTTTCTATTCTTGCTTCCATCTGTCTTGCCTGAAAAACCTAGGTGGGATTGACTGCCTGTATCTACAATTCCTAGCCAGTTTCAAGGCATGACCTCTCCCAGCAGGGGCCAGAAGTTGACAATTCCCTCTTGATATGTCACAGACACTTATTCATTTGCATGGTAGGCTACAGACACTTCTTTTGAATAGTCTTTAGTCAATTTGGAGTCCTGATGTGGTGCTGTGGGTTAATGCGCTGAACTGCAAAGTCATTTAAACTTCAAGGCCAGTGGTTCAAGCTCACCATCAGCTCCTTGAAAGCCATATACAGGGTCGCTCTGGGGTGCAACTGCCTTGACAGCACTTAACAACAACAACAACAATGACATAATCAATTTGGAGTCTTGGTGTGGTGCTGTGGGATAATGTGCTGGGCTTCAAAGTTGGTTTGAACCACAAAATTGGCAGTTCAAGCTCACCAGCTGCTCCTCGGAAACCTTATACAGGGCTGTTATAGATTGAAACCAACTCTAGGGCACTTAACAAATACAATAGTCAATTTGTAGCTTGGTGATTCCTTATGATAAACACTAGGATGCAAACCATGAGGTCTGTGATTCAAGCCTACCAGCTGCTCTGTGGGAGAAAGATGAGGCTTTCTGTTCCCTTAAAGATTTAAAGCCTTGGAAACTTTACACAGGGTCACTGTGGGTCCGAATTGACTATCTGGTACTTAGCAACAGCAACATAGTCAATTTATTTGCATAGTCTATTCACCAATCTCTGCAGAGTACAAACCAGCCACAGAGTGGGCTATAGCCCAGGGCCAGACGAAAGTGTCAAACCAAGTTTTTTATAGTTTACCCCCTAAATGTTAACCTGGACAAAAGTAACACATCCTCTGGGATAGAAAACTTGGGCAAGTGTAACTCTTCAGGTTTAGGGGGGAAATCTCTCAAGCCGCATTAAAGTCAAAGAACCAAGACGAAAGACCACAGCTTGTTCTGGGAAATAGTTTTTTTTAGTGAGATATCTCTGGGTAGATTCAAACCTCCAACCTTTAAGTAAGCAGTCAAGTATGTTAACTATTTGCACCACCAGGAATTCCTTATAACCAGAAAAATAAAGGCCAAGCAGAGATTGAAGAGGGATCTCTTCTTTCATTATTCTCATTTTTCAGGCTCCCTCTGCCAAGCCATAGATTGGAGTCACAACCGAAGACTATCTGAGTCATCAGAAATAACTCTACCTTATGCACAGCTGAAATCCATGTTTCTGCCTTAAGCTTTGCCTTTGCTAATTCAAATCGTGCTTTTTTGCTTCTGCCTCATTCTGTTTATCATTGGGTACTAGGTGCAGAGTCTACAATTTCCTACCCTCTTCACTTCACTTTATGGTGCTAGAAACTTCCTTTTGAACTCTGACTGTATCTGGAAACTTCCTTTTGAACTCTGACTTTAGCAAGATTGTTAGACACACTTTTTCTTGTCTTCAAAATGAACAGAGTTTGGGTGTGTATGAGGTGGGGTATGGGTGACTTTCCCTTTTTGTGCTTTTCTTTATTTCTTAGGCAACTGTGTGTTTCTTTTATAGCAAAGAGAAAAAAAGTTCAAAAAGCACCAGTATGATAGTAATTTTAAACTTGATCATGCCTTTCTTTTCTCTCTTATTGAAGAGTGCCCAGGTATGTACAGACAGTATTTAAGTCCATGAAACTAGATGGATCAACTCTGTACGTTATGACTCCATTGAAAAAATTATCTGTATAACATAAAGAAGCTCCAAGAATGTGTTATACATGCATTTTAAAAACCTAGAATCATACTTATTAAACTGACTGTAGTAGGTATCTTTTTAAAGTAAATTGGAGGATAATTGGTACATTTACTTCGTATTAAACTTGGTTTGTTTTAATGTTTTATTGTATGTATTATTTTTTTTTTATAATTGTGGTACTTGAATTGACTTGATATGTCTCTTCTATCCAATGTCTTCTTAATTCCCACCAAGTGATTGGGTGGAACCATGAAAATAAGGTGTACAGGACTCTAAGGCTGGGATTGGGTAGTTTTGCCATCCCTCTAGGTTTAAAAGGAGCCATCGCAGAAGCAGGAACGGATTATCCCAGTCCATCAAGAAAGAAGAACATATGTGAGACGTGAGATCCCTATCTAGAAAAGAGATGACAGCAGAGGTGGTGGCAGAGGTGATGGAATACAGAGACAGAGCAGCTTTAGGATTTCCTGTCCATGGATTGAGTAAAGCTGAATGCCTGCTTATAGAGGCTGGCTTGCTCTTTGGGCATTTACATCCTAGTTAAAAGAATTCTTTAACACTTACCCAAGCAGGGTAGAGACCGTGAAGCCACAAGGCTGAAAGGCTGAAGACAAAAGTGCTGTGTGCCTGCAGTATGGCAGACAAGAGCCATTCCTGGCTGGAGACTGCTATGTCCTTAGTTGTTTCTGATTGTGAATGATATCCTGTTTCTTTCCCTAATAAGCCCCATAATCGTATTGTTATAAGTTTTGTGTGGCCATTGCAATGGGTTTTTGAGTCCAGGTGAAGCAGAGAGTGCTGTGGGAGGGATGGTTGGTGTTGGACTAGGGTAAAGAAAGTTGTACGGTAAAGACATATCTGACCTCCCCTTCATAGAACTGGGCCTCGGACTGATTTTGAGTTTGATTCTTTTTTCTGCTTGTGAAGCCAGAGGAAGTCAGACATAGTCCCCACATAGTATTTGCAATAATGATGAAATGTATACCATTTGTAAGGATAATACAT
The DNA here is from genome assembly GCF_000296735.1 of Chrysochloris asiatica. Lineage (NCBI taxonomy): Eukaryota > Metazoa > Chordata > Mammalia > Afrosoricida > Chrysochloridae > Chrysochloris > Chrysochloris asiatica. The sequence continues at coordinate 7,630,144 of NW_006408667.1, read as the reverse complement.
TTAAAAAATAATTTAAAAATTCTAACATCACAAATATTTTCCACAGACCTGTTAAGTAGCTATTGGACCCACCTACATCTGTTATTAGAATCCTTGTGGCTCTGTGGGTTAATGCCCTGGACTGCAAAGTTGGTATGTAATGCAAGGTTGGCATTTCAAACTTACCAGTCACTCCTCGGAAACCCTGTACAGGGTCACTATGGGTTGGAATTGACTTGATGGCATTTAACAACAACACTGTTTGTTTTTAATCAGCTGTTAGATCCTATCTCCTCTCACAGCAGAAACTCTGACATTTAGCCCTGAGATCCCCCTCTGTGGAAAACCGCAGTGCTATGGTCCATCTGGGATGGGTGACACAGTCAAACTTCCTTTATCACTTCTGGTCTTTGTGGTATGCTAAAAAGATTTTTTCTACTCTAAAATTATAGAACAAATTCTACTATGCTTTTTCTAATCCTTTTTTATTTGTGTTTATTGTCTAATTTTAAATCCACTTGACTTACTTACATATAAATTATGAAGTAGGAATCTGATGTAGAATGTTTTGACTCTACCATTCTTTTCTTTTCTCTGCTAACACTGTGGGTGTAATTTTACTGGTTATGAATAATAATAAAACTATGGAACAACTGAATTCTCATTACCATGCACCAATCTTGTAACATAAATTAAAGCTGACAGTTAAAAGTGCGCACAGTAAAATTAGTTAGGATATAGTTGTTTCCAGAAATACAAAATCTTCACAGATTTGCATGTGCAATTATTTGACGGAGGTAAAAATGCAACTTCATTAAAGCAATGGACATAGAAGAAAACTAAGTGGCAGAAGCTTTAACGGATAAAATCTGAAAAACCATCTTTGCCTCGTTCCTGAGTCTGCTCGCCTCTTGCCACAGCCACCTCCTTTTCACCATGGACAGTGGCAGTTTTCTCAGGGTCCCTGAACTTGTGCTTGCCCTGTCATCCACTACATAGGACAGAGTCCTGGTGTGGCGCTGTGGGTTAATGTGCTGGACTGCAAAGTCGGTTTGCACCGCAGGGTCTTGGAAGGGGGTTTTCCCTGAGGGGACCCGACCACTGGCCTTGATATCTCCCCAGCGAACAACTTGCTTGTTCTTGTAGTAGTCAATTGGACTGCCATTATTGTTTTTTTTTTTTTCCTGCTGGTCTTTCTTTCAAAAAGTATCTTTTGTTCTTCTAGCCACTCCAGGCTGGTCTGCTTGTCCTTTCAATTGGAAATTTTTACCTCAGAAGATTTTGGATGGGGTCAGGATTCCAACTACAGTTTTATGCAAGGCAAAGGCTCTGCAGGAAGTCTCCTTCACTGGGCAAGTTCTAGCCCTATTTTAGGTATTCCAATCAATTATAGGCTGAAGACAGACTTACAAGCTTAGCGTAGTGGTTACGAATTGGGCTGCAGACCTCAAGGTCAGAAGTTCGAAACTACCAGCTGTTCTGCGGGAGAAAGATGAGGCTCCTGTAAAGATTTATAGCCTTGGAAACCCTGTACAGGGTCGCTATGAGTCAGAACCTACTCCACGGCACATAATAACAACAAATGGTGATGTTTCTGGATATTCTTTCTCTCCCCCTCAAGTGGGAAACCAAAATTCAAAAGACAGCCAAACATCTTATCATTATTCCCCTCTTTTATCCTTTCAAACCATGACTCAATCCCTGTATCCTAGAACCCTGTTGTTCCAAGGTTGAGCATACATCACTAGTTACCTCTGTCCCACTTAGCCCATGCAAACCTGCCTAAATGTTCTCCCATCTGCCTTGTTCTTCCATTCCACTCCCCTTTCTTGTGTATTTTCCCCCATAGCACCCTGGGAAAAACTCGATTTTCTGGACCACAATTATTTAGTTGCAATCTTTCAGTTAAACTACCCCCAAGTTTGAGATCTTCAGCTCAAATCGCTCCCAACAGGTAATATTGTTTTAAGATAATTTTAGTTAATAAATTGTGTTTTATCTCATATTTGTTCATTTTCAAAGATGATTGGGCTTGAGAGTCCTAGTACTCTTGCTGCTTTAATTTGAAATATTTTTGCAATTATTTGAACGTAAAAATTCAATATGCCTTCTGAGTGCTGATGAAGGGCCAAATGTTTAAGTGTCCTTGCTAGTGGGACTTCCCTATGTCTTCTTTCTCTTTCCCAAAGAGTAAGAATCTATTATTTATCTTGTCCTTTCCTGTGTCCTTTAAATTGTTGGGTGAAATTCAGAAGGAGCCTTTAAATTCCCCTTTCCCTTTTGATGATAGTTGGTGATTTGAATTTGCATCCTAATGTGCCTCTTCAGAGGACAGCTTTAACCTTCACAAAGCTATACTTTGCAAATTTGCTATCAGATAATGGCCAACTCTTTGAACTGCAGCAGCCTGGTTTATGTGTCAATTATTTATGGTTTAGTTTGGATTAACTATGTGACCTTCGTGTTCCTATGATGTTTTGCATACTACTGTTTATATGGAATTCCTAGTGTGGCTTTGTAGGATCAGCACTGGACTGAAAACTACAAGGTGGGCAGTTCAAACCTACCAGCTGCGTCTTGGAAACATCATACAGAATCTCTATGAGTCGGAACTAACTCGATGGCACTTAACACCAACAACACCTTCTATATTGTGACGATGCAGCAAGAGCAAGGCAGTGTTTCATTCTGTTGTGCATAGGGTTGCTATGAGTCAGAACTGACTCCATGGCAGGTAACAACAACAATACCGTCTGTATTGTGAGGTTGCAGCAGGAACAAGGCATTGTTTCATTCTGTTGTGCATAGAGTTGTTATGAGTCAGAACTGACTCAATGGCACTAACAGTAACAGACACCTCTTATATACAAGTCATATTCAACAAAGGCAGAAATTCAGTCTAATATTTATTCAATTTTAAGTATGTAAAATAGTGCCTAGATGACAGGCAATCACTCATCTATGTCAAGAAGTTTGAAAGACAACTACTTGGTCAACTGACTGGAAGAGATCCGTATTTGTGCCATTCCAAAGGGAGGTGACCCAAAGGATTGCGGAAATCATTGGACAATATCATTGATAGCCCATGCGTGTAAAGTTTTGCTCCAGATAATACAAAAATGGCTTCAGCCATACATTGACAGAGAACTTCCAGAGGTTCAAGCCAGATTTAGAAGAAGACATGGAACGAGGGATGTCATTACTGACGTTAGATTAGATGAATCTTGACTGAAAGAACTGAAGACCAGAAAGATGTTTACCTGCGCTTTATTGACTACACAAAGGCTTTTAATTGTTTGGATATTGACAAACTATGGACAACATTTCACAGAATGAGTATTTTGGAACACTTCATTGTGCTCATGAGGAACCTGTACATAGACCAAGAAGCAGTTGCTTGAACAGAACAAGGGAACACTGAATGGTTTAAAATTAAGAAAGGTGTGAGCCAGGAGTGTATTCTTTCACCATACTTATTCAATCTGTATGCTGAGCAAATAATCCAAGAAATTGTATTATATGAAGAAAAACATGGCATCAGTTTTGAGGGAAGACTCATGAAGAACCTGTGATATGCTGATGATACAACCTTGCTTGCTAAAAGCGAAAATGACTTAAAATTCTTGCTACTGAAGATCAAAGACTGCAGCCTTCAATATGGGTTGCATCTTAATATAAAGAAAACAAAAATCCTCACCACCAATAAACAGCATCCGTATAAATGGAGAAAAGGTTGAAGTTATCAAAGACTTCGTTTTGCTTGGATCAACCATGAACAGTCATGGAAACGCAGCAGTCAAGCAATCAAATGACTTATTACATTAAGCAAATCCACTGCACAAGACCTCTTTAAAGTGTTGAAGAGCACAGATGTCAGCTTGAGGACTAAGGTATGACTGACCCAAGCCATGGTATTTTCAATAACCTCATATGCATGTGAAAATTGGACAGTGAATAAGGAAGACTGTAGAAGAATTGATGCATTTGAGTTATGGTGTTGGAGAAGAATATTGAAAGTGCCTTGGGCTGCCAAAAAACAAACAGATTTGTCTTGGAAGAAGTGTAGCCAGAGTGCTCCTTGGAAGCCAGACTTAGTCTCTAGTACTTAGGGCATAGTACTAGGAAGGACCATTCCCTGGATAAGGATATCATGTTTGGTAAAGTGGATGGTGAGAAAAAAGAGAAAGACCCCCAACAAGATGGACTGGCACAGTACCAGCAGCCATGGGCTCAAAGGTAGCAACAATTGTGAGGTTAGCTCATGACCAGGCAGTGTTTTGTTCTGTTGTGCATATAGATATGGTCATTATAAGTTGGTACTGACTTGATGGCAACTAACAACCACCACCACCACCACCTTTTTCCACAGATGTGTTCTATTTGATTTCTGTGTATTCCATTTGGTAAATCCATGTTGTACAACTGTCTTTTATAGTGTTTAAAAAAGATGTTTTTAATGACGAAGTCATTGGTCTGGTACAATTCTATCATACAATTCCCAGCATCATTTCTATCACCAAAGCCACATTTTCTAGCTACTCATCCTTCTTCTTTGTTTCCAACCTGTGTATTCCAATCACCAGTGATTATCAATATATCCTGATTGCATGTTTCATCAATTTTAGGCTGAAGAAGTGGGAAGAATTCTTCAGTTTCCTCTTTACTGGCTTTAGTGGTTGGTGCATAAAGTTGAGTAACAGTGGTGTAAACTGGTCTTCCTTGTAAGCACATGGATATTTTCCCATCACAGACAGCATTATACTTTAAAATAGACTTTAAAATATTTTTGATAATGAATGTGATGTCATTCCTCTTCAATTTGTCATTTCTGACATAGTAAACCATGTGATTTTCAGAATCAAAATGGTCAATGCCAGTCTATTTCAGAAGTTCTATTGCGGTGCTGTGGGTTAATGTGCTGGATTGTAAAGTCAGTTTGAACTACAAGGTCAGCAATTCAAGCTCACCAACTGCTCCTTGAAAACTTTATACAGGGTCTCTGTGGGTCAGAACCAATTCGATGGCACTTAACAAAAACAAATTTCCTTCACTAGTGCCTAGAGAGCGATGTTTATAACAACTTTTAATTTTCCTAGTTTCATACTTTGTACATTCCATGTTCCAATTATTAATGGATGTTTATGGTTGCTTCTCATTTTGAGTTCTACCCAATCAGTAAATGAAGGTCTCAAAAACTTTTCTCCATTTGCATCATCAGGATCAACTATACTTTGAGGAGTCAGCATCTCCCCAATCATATAGTTGAGTACCTACTAATTTGAGGGGCTCATCTTCCAGCACTATATATGACAATATTCTGGTACTGTTAATCATGTTTCAGTATTCAGTATTTTGGTGCTATCTGACAGGGTTTCACTGCTATTCATAAGGTTTGAGAGTAGTCGGCCTTTCCTTCTTTTGAGTTTGTCTTTGTCTGGAAGTTCAGCTGAAACTATTCCTGTATAGGATTTCCAAGGAACAATGGGTGAGTTTGAACCATTGACCATTGACCTTGTAGCTCTAATTGACCTTGTGGTCCAGTGCTTATCCTATAGCACCACACCAGCACTCCATAAAGTTTACAACCAAGAAAGCCCTATGAAGCAGTTCTACTTTATAACACATAAAGTCTCTATGAGTTGGAATGGACCCAAGCACAGCAACAAGCCTTGTTTCATGCTCTTGCTCCCTGTTACTTGATTGTTACAATTTTTTCCTAATTAACATTGCCTTTGGGGCTCTCCCTACTGCCCCATTTCCCTAAAGTACATTTTAACATTGCTTCTAGAACATTATTCTTCAACAGGGCTGACCTCATCACTCCGTGCCTGACATGATTTCTTATTGCCTAGAGAATATAGTTCAAATTCCTAAGCCTGTTTTGCATATTCTTTGAGACTGTGAAGGGCTCCCATTTTTTCCAGTTCAATTTGTATCCAGCTAGAATAGAGTTTTGGAGTCCTGGTGTGGCGCTGCAGGATAATGCGCTGGACCACAAGGTCAATTTAACCTGCAAGGTCAGTGGGTCAAGCTCACCAGCTGCTCCTCAGACGTTCTATACAGGGTTGCTAAGAGTTAAAAATGGCTTGAGGGCACTTAACAACAAAAACAGGATAGGGTTTATCATTTATGGAACACACCCACAACCTGTTGCTCCTAATCTTTGCTCCATATCTCGGACTCCCTGTGTTCCAGCCACAGGACTCTTTTCTGTTCATTGAACTCTGGGACTTTCCTGCCACAGGCACTTTACCACCAGTACCCTCCCCACCCCACCCCACCAGCCTTCCATCATCTGTCACCCTCCTTTCCAGCTTTATACTCCTGGTGGGGTGGTGATGGTGGTGATGGTGGTTATGTGCCATGGAGTCGGAACCGACTCACAGTGACCCTGTACAGGGTTTCCGAGGCTGCCAATTTTTACAGGATTACTCGATGACTATAATAACCATCATAGCCTGGTATCAAAGGTGCACGACACCTAATTATGCACATATTTGCTTGAGCATTTTAGAACTGTCTCCCCCACTTTAAGTTCTGGTAGTGTCGTGCTGTAGGATAAGTACTGGACCTCAAGGTGGGTTTGAACCACTGACCTTGAGGTTTAAACCTACCTTGCGGTCTAGCACATTATGCTGCAGTGCCACACCAGGACTCTCTATCTAATATAAGACAAAAAAAAGCAACAGTAACAAAAAATCCAAACCCACTGCCATGGAGTCATTTCTGATTCAGAGCAAGCTGCATATAAAGTTTCGGAGATTAAATCTTTATGGGAGCAGACAGCCTCTTGTGCATCTGATGGGTCTGAATTGCCAACCTTGAAGTCAGCAACCCAATACCTACCCCACAGCACCAGGACTCCTTTTAAGAAAACTCTCTAAGGAAGAATGCATGAATCAGTCAATGTCTATAAAAACACTGGTCATCCTCCTTACCCCATCTCCTTTCAGAAACTGTCCAACACCTCTCCTTCCCTTTGGAATTCATCATTCTTTTTCTTCCCAACACTTGCCTCCTTTCTGTAGGTGGTGGCTTCTAGACAGTAATTATATGTCATAGCACCCCAGCTATTCCTCCCCATACCAGGAAGGCATGAGGACAGTCAGATTTGTGCTAAAGGGTAAGTATGAACACAAGGCTTTGATCATGGGAATGACTAACAAAGGTTTGTTAAATTTGGAATGTTGGTCAAATTTGAATCATTTAAACATGATATCATGCTTCGAACAAAATTAAAGTTTGGGTTGGAGCTTCTTGAAACCAGTGGTCTCAGATTAACCTCAATTTTAGCTAGTTCATTCACAAATGTATAAAGGTGCTAATTAGGGAAAGTGGGACTGAATGTGAAAATCTACACCCACTAATAGAAGTCCAGAGTCACTGAGTGGTGCAAACAGTAAATCTGTTCATTTACTAGTCAAAAGATTGGAGGTCTGAGTCTTACCCAGAGGCACCTCAGAAGAAAGGTTTGGTGACCTTCTGTTTTTAAAATCAGCACTAAAACACTATAGAGAACAGATACATATGGTGTCACCATCAGCTGAAGTCAACTCACTGGTAACTGGTTAGTAGAAATCCATGCCCTAGTGCTGGTGGGTTAAAAATATCATCATTTTACATTCTCATTTGGTTTTCTTTTGCATGTTGTTGTTGTTGTTGTTGTTGTTAAGTGCCGTCGAGTCGATTCCGACCCATAGCGACCCTGTACAGGGTTTCCGAGGGTGTAAATCTTTCTCCTGCGGAGCGGCTGGTAGTTTCGAACCGCTGACCTTAAGGTTCGCAGCCCGATTCGTAACCACTATGCTACCAGAGCTCCTTGATAATCTTGTCAATAAATTCTAGTGGATTATAATGATCAGGAAATGGCAGGAAATAATGATTAACTAATCTGTGTTTATCTTTATCAAATGTACCCTAGCTGGGAACGTGGACATGGAAAATTTAGCCTTTGTCTATTAAAATTTGCATGCTTATTGCTCTTAATTCTACCCACATAAAGAGTTGACCTTCAGCTGGTTTTGCATATTTCACAAAACAAAGCTCACCATTAGATTTATAAGGCTTTGGAGAATTTCCTGGGGTCTCTGTGTTTATTTGAAGACACGGGAAAGAACTTGGGTAGGGAATAGGAAAGCCATGGCTATACTTTGTCCTGGAGCTGCGGAGGCAGCTAATATTAATGGAATCTTGCGGGGCTGCAGTCTGGGTATTTTCTTAACTGTTGGAAAGGTGCTGGGGGCAGGTTTTAATAACAGAAAATACACTCTTTCCTATTTCTTCTTCTTGAAAAATGTGAGAAAAACTCCTAAGAGAGATTGTTTTTATGAGTCAGAAAAGGTGTTTCCCTGATCTCTGTGGGTGGCCAGAGATGCACATGACTCAGCTTTGACAATAAACATCTCATGGGTTTCTTAATGATTTCTTAGATAAAGAAAGGACTTCCTGAAGATAGGGGTCATGCTTCTCCTTTGCCTAAAGGTGAGGTCCAGAGAAGGAAGTCAAACTCCAGTGTTCTAGAAGAAACAGATGAGATCATTGGGATTTCAGGCAACCTTCACATGAGATTGTCAGAGTCTATAAATCAGCAGGAGTCCTGGTGTGGCGCTGTGGGTTAATGCGCCAGACTGCAAAGTCTTTTGAATTTCAAGGTTGGCAGTTCAAGCTCACCAGCCGCTCCTCGGAAACCCTATACAGAGTCTCTAAGGGTCAGAACCGACTCGATGGCACTTAACAACAACATAAATCAGCAGGAAAGATGGTAAAATCAATATCAGGTTCTATATAGCTTTTGTAACTTGTCCAAGTTTACTATTATGGTTATTCCCTCTCTGTAGCATAGTGGTTACGAATCAGGCTGCAAACCCCAAGATCAGCAGTTCGAAACTACCAGCTGCTCCGCAGGAGAAAAATGAGGCTTTCTGCTCCCATAAAGATTTACAGCCTCGAAAACCCTGTACAGGGTCGCTATAGGTCAGAACCGACTGCACGGCACATAACAGCCACCACCACTACCATAGTGACTACTATCAAAATGTTTAAAATAAAATCACTTATGTTACAGATATGGTGAATTTACTTATTCCCTTTGTCTATTTTTATTGAGTGTTTATTATATACCTGGTGTGGCTCTGTGAGTTAATGCGCCAGACTGCAAAGCCATTTGAACTGCAAGGGTGGCGGTCCAAGCTCACTAGCTGCTCCTTGAAAACCCTATATAGGGTCGCTATGGGTTGGAACCGACTCGACGGCACTTAACAACAACAACATTATATACCAGGGTCTGTTTGGATACTAAGGTGCCCTGGTGGCACAGTGATTGCATTCTCTACTGCTAACTGAAAGGTCAATGAGTTTGAGCCGACCAGCCATCTTGTGGGAGAAAGATGTAGCAGTTTGATTCTGAAAAGTTACAGCCTTGGAAACAGTATGAGGCAGTTAGTTGTACTTTGACCAGTAAGGTTGCTAACCTACTCCTGTAGAGTTTACTCTGACTCATAGTGGCTGGTAGGTTTGAACCACTGATCTTGTGGTTCTTTATAGGGTTGCTATGTGTTGTAATTAACTTAATGATAATGAGGTTCCGATACTGAGGATATAGCAATAAGCAAGACAATCATCTGTGTCTGGGGCTTTCATTCTAGTGGGGTGACAGACAATGAAGGAAGTACATAAAATACAGAGTGTTCGATGCTGGTAAGTGCTGTAGAGAAAACAAAACATGGAAGGAGGATAGAAAATGTCAAAGGAGAGGGCTGCTGTTTTAAGTATGGTGATTAGAAATGGCTTCTTCAATAAGGCATTTAGTAATCAATATTAGAAGGAAAGGAGAGAGCGAATAATGTGGTTATTTGGGGAAAGAGTGTTCCAGACAGAGGAACAGCAAGTTCAAATATGACTTCTAAGATTAGGTTGGTTTGTAGTGCTTGTGTCCTGTGGAGTTGGTTCCAACTCATAGTGACCCTGTATAGGATTTCTGAGGCTGTAAATCTTTATGGGAGCAGAAAACGTCATCTTTCTCCCACAGAACGGCTGGTAGTTTCAAACTACTGACTTGAAGTTAGCAGCCTGACTCATAACCCCTGTGCTGCTAGAGCTCCTTGAGAGATTAGGTTAGAAAAGGTAATAAAACTTCCACCTCTTTCCTCTGCCTCACTCTTTCTTTCTTGTGACTTTTGGAGTGCACTTAACCTAGGTACCAGACATGTAAGTGATCTCTCAACCTAAAGTTAAGTAAACAGACAGGCTGTCCTTGCTGAGCCCCATCCAGAGTGAGGATTCATAAACAAAACAAATGTTTTATGCCATTAAGGTTTAGTGTGATTTGTTTTGTAATTTTAGGTAACAAGAGCAGGGAGTCAAAGATCACTCCAGGAAAATTTATTTGAGTAACTGGAAGGATGGAATTGCCATTCACTGAGATGAGAAAGACTGGTGGTTAGAACAAGTTTTAGTGAAAATAACTGGAGTTTAACTATGAAATATCTATTAGATATCCCAGGTAGAGTTGGGTAGCAGCTGTTGAAATTTGATTTTGGATTTTCAGGTAGAAGTCATAATTGTGTAGATGATAATCAAAATGCACATAGGTGGAGAAGAAAATAATCAAATGACTGAGCATAGGGGTTCTCTAAGGTTAAGAGGTCAGGGAAATGAAGAGGAAGCAAAGGAGACCGGAACATGCAGCCATAATGAAGTGAAATAAAGTCAGAAAATTATGGTAAGCTGGAAGTCCAGTGATGGAGTGATCAGGAGCTTTCAATGCAGCTGACAGGCCAAATAAGCTGAGGTCTGAGAAGTGACAATCAGACACAGCGATGTGGAAGGCATTGGTAACTTTGAGCAAGCTTGATGAAGTGGTGGGGACAAATACACTATTGGTTTAAAAGGAGAAATGGAAGAAATAAACTGGAGAATATAGTTATAGTCAAGTTTTTGAAGGTATTTTGCTTTAAAGAAAAGTAGGGTAATAAGGTGGAAGAGGAAGTACAGTTAAGAGAAGGTTTATTGATAATAACATGTTTGTATGTTAATGGGAATGATTCAATAAAGAGATAAAAATATGATGCTGTGAAGCAAGAGACTCCATCAATGGAAAAATATCCTTGAATAGGCAAGAGGGGATTAGATCTAGAACACAAGGGGAGGGGTTGGCCTAGGGTTGTAGGTGTGTGAACAGTGATTTCTAAGTTAATTTCTAACAAGAAGGAAGACAAAATAGTAAATGGGCATAAACTCTAGTAAGTAGAAAGATCGGATGGTTGGTAGTAGTGTTTATTGGCGGTGTTAAATGTTTCAATGAAATAAAGGGCAAGATTTCAAATGAGAATGAAATGGTAAAGACTGTAATAGAAATTTGAAGCAAGAAGAGCTATGGAATCATATAACATAGTAGGAGAATGAAAAGGCTGGATAGCACTAAATGTCTGTGTGAGTTTCATGGTTATGCATTCATGAAATAAGACCATCAGTGAGGATTTGGGGGGAATTTCTCTACCATAGTCACCTTTCTGCATACATTCACGCTGCATACATTTATACGAGCATTGGATTTAACCAAATTCAAGGTTTTCCAACAAAGTATGGCAAAGCAAAGGAGTCTTGGTAGGCCAGTGGTTAAGCACTTCACTGCTAATCACAAGGTTGAAAATTTGAACCCACCAGTGTGAGAGAAATGCATGATTTTGAGTAAATTAATATATATGTTGTCATTCTATTAGAGAAGATTCCATCAAAAACAGATAAAGGAATCGTCAGGCATGGTAAGAATTTAGAGAAGAGAAAATGGGAAATTATATTCCAAAGCGGGAATTTTTAAGGTTATTTTGGGTTCAGGAGAGGGAGGATAACTTTTCTATGTAGGGATGAAGAAACTTAGCCAAGAAGCTTATGTTTCTTACCCAAGGAGATTACCTAAGGGAGTCTTGGAGTCACTCTGTAGCAAGAGCTTGTAAGACACTCATGTGTTAAAGAACTGTGTGGAGGATGCAGCCAGCTGTTTGTTGCCTCAGTCTGTGGGCATTTCAGAGTGGGGTACAGCCCAGTGACCAGTAGTAGAATAGAAAGGTGGTAATAGATTACATGTTTGCCTCTGTTCCATTTCTGACAGATTTGTGCTACTGTTCCTTATTCTTTTTTACCATTTAGTCATAATTCTCTGTAGTTGTGACATATACTAAACGAAATCCTGAAATATTAAAACATACTACCGTTAAATACATGAAATTCTTTCTCTAAGATTCAAGTGAGTGAATATATTATATTATGGCTTTAGTAAATATATACATATATAATAGTAATTATCCTGTCCCTTAAAAATGAAACAAAAAGTTTATGTCACAAGTATGTTTTACGGAATCTTCTAAATATTTTACAAACAACATATTTCAGCTTTAACTGAATTGACATATTTGATTACTTAGACTGAAATACCTTGTATATTAGATAAGATTGTTTTGGTAATAAGTGAACAAAAAAACAACAATACTAATTAGGAGAAAAGGGAATTTATTGACCCAGTGTGTCTAAAACTCAAGAGCTCAAGCTAGTTTCAGGAATATTCTGATAAATGACTCAGTAAACAATCTTTTAATTTTCTCTTCTTTGTATTGGTTTTGTTGTTACCTGGATTAACTTCTTGTTATTGTAGGATAGCTACAACATCTCCATTCGTGCATCCTTGTGCTTCAACCCTGTGGGAACAAATGAGAATCTTTGTCTCAGTATCACCAGCAAAACATTCTCAGTTTGTCTCCTTTGCTCTGTTTGGGTCATGTGCCAGTTATTGTCTGAGCTAATTATGGTGTTCAGAGGACTGCATGTGTTGATTGGTTTATGATTGTGGCACTTGCTCCACCTGAATGACAAGGCATAGAGTGAGAGAGTATGTATGTGTCTGTTGGGGAAATTGGGAAGGGGAAAAATTGGTTCACCAAGAGGAAAGTATATTAATTTTAGATATAAACAACAACAACAACAAAAAAGTCTGTTATACTACGTTTTTTAGTTTAAATATGAGCCCCGATAAGTCTATATCTAGAAGAATGGCCTGGTGGTCTACTTCTGAAATATCAGTCACTGAAAACTTAGGAGATCATGGTCAGATCTCACTGGAGCACAGCTAGCAAGATCTGTATCGATCACAAATTTCCTGGGTAAAGCCACTTCATCTCTATTAAACCTAGTTTCTCTTCCTTTAAAATGAGGAAGTAGGACGACCTTTGGTGGTGGTGATGACTGTATAGTGTAGAGTGGTTCCAACTCACGGTGACCCTGTATAGGGTTTCTGAGGCTGTAAATCTTTACAGGAGCAGAAAATCTTGTCTTTCTCCCTCAGAATGACTGGTAGTTTGAACTACTGACCTTTGGGCTATCAGCCCAGCTTGTAATCTACTGTGTTACCAGGGATCCTTTAGGATGACCTTTAGTTTACACTAATTTATATTTTATTACTCTGAATATTTCTTAAAATCTTTAAAAAAACAACACACAACAAAAACCCCCCCCCCATTTTCCCTTTTTCCTTATTTAAAAAAAAAAACAACCTGTTAAAGGAAAGTAAAATTATAGTACTTACTTTTTATTATGGCTGGAGATATTTCATATGAGTATCAGAGTCTTCCTGTAATATGCTGGCTATAAGTGTAACCTCCACTAAGAATGACTACTTCTCAGCACACAACAACCTCAGCCAGCAGTTCTCAGCACTAGTTCAAAGGGGGAGCAGACAGACCTGAACTGACTCCTTGGGAGGTCTGCTCTGTTCATTTCAGAGACCTGAGCTATGGAATGTGCAGAGAGGCAGGTAGTATATTTATTGATAATAGATTCCACTCCATGGGCCTTCCATAGCAATTCTTAGTAGGTTTTTACCCAGCAGTGTCTTGCTGCAGGAGGTGCTGTCTGGCACACTCTAAGCAGACCCCAGTGAGGTCTTCATTGTTGATCTTGGGATCCTGTCTCTTTGTATAGACCTGGTCTGTGGTGGTTAGAGAATCAGGATCTTTTTCTAGGATCACTGCCCCATGACTTGGGGAGGGACAAGGATGTTGAGAGAAGCCATTTTCTAACTATATATATATTGTTGTTGTTGTTAAGTGCCATCGAGTCGGGTCCGACCCATAGCGACCCTGTACAGGGTTTCCGAGGGTGTAAATCTTTACGGGAGTA
>NW_006408667.1:7612744-7614741 GCF_000296735.1 Chrysochloris asiatica | reverse complement strand
ACGAGACGGGTTGGCCAAGTGTCAGCATTGGTGGACTCATGCGTGGCAACAGTAGTGAGGTTGGCCCAGGATCAGGCAGTGTTTTGTTCTGCTGTGCATAATGTCACTATGGGTCGGTACTGACTCAGTGGCACCTAACAACAACAACAACCTTAGAGTGGTGTGGCACTGCAGGATAATGTAGGATACTGTGCTGGACTGCAAGGTCAGTTTGAGCTGCAAGGTTGGCAGTTCAAACCCACCAACTGTTCCTTTGCAACACTATTCAGGGTCACTATGAGTGGGAATTGACTCGACGGCACTTAACAGTAACCTTGGATTACCAGAAGAACAAACAAATCTGTGTTGGAAGAAGTACCCTCAGAATTCTCCTTAGAAACCAAGATGGTGAGAGTTTGTTTCTCATATGTTGGATATGGTATCAGGAGGGACTAGAAGAAGAGGAAGACCGCCCCCCAAGAAGATGGACTGGCACAGTGGCAGCAACAATGGGCTGATGGTGAGCAACAATGATTGTGAGGTTGGCACAGGACTGAACAGTGTTTTATTCTGTTGTGCATGGGTTCACTGTGAGTCGGTTCCAACTCAATGGCAGCTAACAATAACACTGTCAACAAGACAAAATGCCATCAATGGAAGTGTGGGTCCTTCACTATGAAGCTCTTAAATCTGAGGGAAGATTAATGCTAAACTACATGAAGACCTCCATAGAATGGTGGGCCTACTGATGCTGAAAGGAGACAAAGACCTTTCTCCATAGCTAGCACTCTGAGTTTGTGCTTCTAGTCTCCTAAACTGTGAAATAGTAAATTCCTAGTTGTTAAAGCCATCTACTTGCGGTATTTCTGTCATGGCACACTTTATGAAGTTTTGAGGTAAATTCTTTGATGTTATTAAAGGCATCATTCCCACACCCTTGGGGTACCAACATTCAGCTTCATGAAAGAGAAGAAAGGAAACATGGTGACCAGGCATGACTCTAGGGCCCATGAGGAGCCCTTGCCAGTTTGCCTCCAGAAGGACTGTGCAGCATCCACCTCCTTGGAACCCATAAGTTAGCAATAAGCTTTGCTGGCCCTTCCCCTATGCCCATCTCTGTTTCTCCAAGGAGACTAAAAAAAGAAAGTGGAACGGAATGCTTCCTACTTTGAGTTTCGAAAAGGTCTTCATAGGAGATCTGAGTTGGACAGTTTCAAGGCCCACTTATCCAGAAGGTGGGCTCAGAAACCTTTGATGCTGGTTTACGAATGCAGCTACTGCCATAGCAGGAGTCCAGCGGCCTGCTGCAACCATCCCTGTCCTGTCCCTTACTAGCTGGACTAGGAGAAGAACTTCATGCATATTGAGTGACTTTGGCTAATCATTATGATAATGGCCAACATGTAATTTTCACATATGTTGTGTCAGACAGAACACTAAGTGTTTTACATGGATTCTCTTAATCCTTGAAATAATAATACATGTCATATGCCAGAAACTGTTATCAGAGTCTTATGTATACAAATTTAATACAGATGAGAACCTAATGAGATAGAACCATTATCATTCCTGTTTACAGATAACGAAACTAAGACTTGAAGAAACAGAATCATTTACTCAAAGTCATACATCTGGTAATTGGTTTAGCTCCAGGGTAGCTGTCTCCAGAATATTCTTTTTTATAACGTACCTATATAGATTCCATTCATGATGTTGTTGTTGTTGTCAGGTGCCATCGAGTCGGAACTGACTCATAGCGACCCCTTTTGCATTCATGATAATTATCTTTATCTTGAAAACATTTTCTAAAAAGTATAATGTATATAGAAAGTTTTTATAAGACACTGTGAATACATCCTCCAATCCTTGCCATGCTCTAACTAACCTCTGAGAGCAAACACAACAGTCTACCTCACATACTCTTGATCAAGATCATCCTATTATTATTGTTGTTTCTAAAGAAAGCACGAAACAAGGTTAGAGAGATAGCAGGGGAGGTGGGTGGCTATCAAAAAAAA
>NW_006408667.1:7609673-7611074 GCF_000296735.1 Chrysochloris asiatica | reverse complement strand
TAGGGATTGGTCTCTCCTGAAAACATGTCCAAAGTCTGGCCATCCTCACTACTAAGAAGCTTTCTAGCTATACTTCTTCCAAGACAGATTTGTTCATTCTTCTGGAAGTTTATGATACTTTCAGTGTTCTGCTTAACACTGTAACTCAAAAGTATCAATTCTTCTTTCATCTTCCATGTTCTTTGTTCAGCACTGAATGCATATGAAGGTATTTAAAATATTATGACTTGGGTCAGATGCACCTTAGCGCTCAAAGTGACATCTTTGTTTTTTAACACTTTGTTGTTGTTGTTAAATGCTATTGAGCCTGTTCGGACTCATAGTGACTCTATATAGAGTTTCCAAGGAGTGGCTGGTGAGTTTGAACCACTAACATTGCAGTTCAACCCAGCCTTGAGGTTGAGTGCTTATCCTATGAAAGCACAGATTTAGAATGGGAGGCAACACCCTTAATCTGGTCACAGTTCTGATTCAATATAAGGGGAGTTTCTCTGGGGTGTGGTCTGCATTACCTTTTATAAGATATAAAAGGAGAAAGAAGTGAACAGAGAGACAGGGACCTGCTACTACCAAGAAAAACGAACTGGAAGGCATCCTTTGGACCCAGAGCCTCTGTGCTAGGAAACTGTTAAACCCAAGGGAAGATGGATGACAAGCACATTCCCCAGACCTAACAAACAGAAACACTTTCCTTGGAGCTGGTACCCTGAATTTGGACTTCCAGCCTCCTAAGCCTGGAAAGAAATTTATGTGAGAAAATAAATTTATTTATTAAGCCAGCCTCTTGTATTTCTGCAATAGCAAGACTAGATAGTCCAGACATGTGGTGAAAGGATCCAACCATGACACATATCTTTCCTTATTTAAAACCACATTGTATCCCCTTAGTAGTCCTGGTGTGGTGCTGTGGGTTAATGTACCAGACTGCAAAGCTGTTTGAACTGCAAGGTCAGTGGTTCAGGCCTATCAACTCCTCCTTGAAAACCCTATACAGGGTTACGATGGGTCGGAACTGACTCTATGACACTTAACAACAACAACAAATATCCCGTTGTCCTGTAAAAATGACTGCCTCTTCATCTATGTACAGGTCCTCATGTGCAAAATAAGTGTTCTGAAATTCCCTTTCTTTACTATATTATCCATAGTTATGATCCACATATTCAGACACTTTACCTAGTCAATAAAATACAGGCAAACACCCTTCTGGTACTCTCTGGTTTCAGCCAACACCTACCTGATAACCGCTCTGATATCCTTCATTCCATGTCCTCTTCTGACTGTGACTTGAATTTCTGACAATTCTCTGTCAATGTACTGCTGCAACTCTCTCTAAATTATCTACAACATAATTTTACTTTCACATGGTATTAATGATTGTTGTTGTTGTCAGGTGCCATC
>NW_006408667.1:7602521-7609098 GCF_000296735.1 Chrysochloris asiatica | reverse complement strand
TCCAAGAAGAATGAAGTCCTTGACAACTTCAATCTTTTCTCCATTGATAAGAATGTTGTTTATGATACTGTTTGAAAGTTTTATTCATTCTGTTATAACAACTTTCCTTCAACAAAAACAAGAGTAAACTACAGTGGTTTCAGACAAGAATGGAGAAAAAATATGTAAACCAACAAGAAATATCTCTTGCAACAATAAAGAAAATCCTCAGAAATGTTGAACTTGTTATCTAAAAGCTCATTGTCTTCAGAATAACCTCTCTTGTGAAATTTCACTTTTGAAAAGCAAAGTATACACTGTCCCCAAACTAACTACTTTCATGCTACAGACAACAGAACTTCTCTTCTTTAAAAATGCACAGAGACGAGGATGTCTTAATATCTGTTTAGTTTCATTGGATTCACTGAATGAAATATCAAAAACTAATGCCTTAAAAAAGAGATCTTGTAGTGGAGTGGATTAGGAGCCAAGCTACTAACTGCAAGGTCAGCAGTTCTAATCTACCAGTTCTGCAGGAGAAAGATGAGACTTTCTGCTCCTGTAAAGATTTACATTTCAGAAACCCATTCAGGGTCGCTATGAGTCGAACTGACTCCATGGCACATAAAAACAATAATGCCTTTAAACAACAGAAATTTATTGTTTCACAGTTCTGGAGAAGTCTGAATTCAAGGTGAAAAACCGGGGCCATGTTCTTTCTGAGGCTTTAGGGAGAAAACCTTTTCCTTGTCTTCTAGCTTGTAGCAGAACTTCAATCTTTTCCTCCATTTTCCCTAGGTCATTTCCCCTGTATCTTCTCTTTTTATAAGGATACCAGGTGTGCTCATTTAGAGTCCATCCTATTCCAGCATGACCTCATATTCACAAATGACATCTGTAAAGATATTATATTCAAATAAGCTAACATTTATGGGTACTGGAGTTAGGACCATCTCCCTGTCAGACACAAGTCAATCACAGTATCTAAATAGAAATGTCAAATTAGAAAGTAGACATTTTATTGCTTTCACATTTTCTATTATCTTTTGTCACCACCACTCGTCTATCAATTTGTCTTACTATGGTGGTTTCAGTGTTGCTGTGATTCTGGAAGCTATGCCACCGGTATTTTAAATACCATCAGGGTCACCCACGGTGGATAGGTTTCAAATGAACTTCCAGACAAAGACAGACTAGAAAGAAGGAGAGACAGACTGCTTCCAAATATTTCGTCACTGAAAACCTTATGAATAGTAATGGAACACTGTCAGCACCAAAATATTGAATATTGAAACATGATGAACAGCACCAGAATACTGTCAGATATAGTTCTAGAAGATGAGGCCCTCAGGTTGGAAGACAATCAAAATGCGACTGGGGAAGAGCTGCCTCCTCAAAGCAGAAGTGACTTTGATGACATGAGTGGAGTAAAGCTTTCAGGACCTTCATTGGCTGATGGGGCACAACTTAAACAGCAGTAACATATACTGATAATCAAAACATATAGCAGTATGAATCTAGGAAAATTGGAAATCATAAAAAATAAGATAGAACCCACCAACATCCTAGGAATTAATGAGCTGAAATGGACAGGTAGTGGCCATTTTGAAACTGATAATCCCATGATTGACTATGATGGGGAATGACAAATTGAAGAGGAATGACGTTGCATTCATCATCAAAATTAACATATCCAGCTCTATCTTGAAGTACAATGCTGTCTGTGATAGGATAACAGCCACATGCCTTCAAAGAAGACCAGTTGATACCACTATTATTCAAACTTATGTATCAACCACTAAAGCCAGTCATGATGAAACTGAAAAATTCTACCAACTTCTTCAGTCTGAAATTGTTATCATGTGCAATCAAGATGCGTTGATAATTACTGGTGATTGGAATGCAAATGTTGGAAACAAATAGGAAGGACCAGTAGTGGAAAAGATGGCCTTGGTGATAGAAATGATGTTGGCGATTTCATGATAGAATTTTGCCAGACCAATAACTTCTTAATTGCAAATGCCTTTTGAACAACATAAAAGCTGATTATACACATGAACCTCACCAGATGGAACACACAGAAATCAAATTAATTATATCTTTGGAAAGAGATGGTGGAAAGGTTCCATGTCATCAGTCAAAATGAGGCCAGAAGCTGACTGTGGAACAAACCATCATTTGCTCTTATACAAGTTCAGGCTGAAGCTGAA
This sequence comes from Chrysochloris asiatica, assembly GCF_000296735.1. Lineage (NCBI taxonomy): Eukaryota > Metazoa > Chordata > Mammalia > Afrosoricida > Chrysochloridae > Chrysochloris > Chrysochloris asiatica. The sequence continues at coordinate 7,606,909 of NW_006408667.1, read as the reverse complement.
GAAAATTAAAACAAATACACAAGAGCCAAAATACAGCCTTGAACATATCCCACCGGAATTTAGAGATCATCTCAAGAACAGATTTGATGAATTAGACACTAAAGACAGAAGACCAGAAGAGTTGTGAGATGACATTAAGAACATCATACAGGAATAAAACAAAAGGTCATTTAGAAGACATGAAAGAAGGAAAAGACCAAAATGAATGTCATAACAGACTCTGAAACTTGGTCTCCAGCATAGAGATGTTAAGACAGGGCCAAATATTATAAAGACCTGGAGTTAGAAAACCAAAAGGGAAGAACGTGCTCAGCTTTCTCAAACTGAGGGAACTGAAGAAAAAATGTGAACCTCAATTTGCAATATTGAAGGATTCTATGGGTAAAATTAGGAGCTCTGGTAGTGTAGAGGTTACGAGTTGGGCTGCTATCCTCAAGGTCAGTAATTCAAAACTACCAGCTGTTCCACAGGAGAAAATTATGCTTTTTGCTCCCATAAAGATTGACAGCCTCAGAAACTCTAGACAATATTGCTATGTGTTGAAACTAACTCCATAACACATGATCACCACCACCATAGGTAAAATATTGAATGGTGCAGAGTATCAAAAGAAGATGGAGGGATTACAGAGAATTATTGTACCAAAAAGAAATGGTCAATGTTCAACTATTTGAACAGGTAGCATATGATCAAGAGCCAATGATCCTGAAGGAAAAAGTCCAAGGTGCATTGAAGGCACTGGTAAAGAAGAAGGCACCGTGAATTGAAAGAATATAAATTGAAACCTTTCAACAAACTGATGCGGCACTGGGGGCACTCACTCATCTATGCCAAGACATTTGGAAGACAGTTACTTGTCCAACTGACTGGAATAGATCCATATTTCATTCTATTAACTTAATGGAATGTGGAAATCATTGGACAAAATCATTGATATCACATTCAAATAAGATTTTGTGAAAGTTAATACAAAAACACTGAAACCATACACTGACAGATAACTTCCACAAGTTTAAGCCAGATTCAGAAGAGGATGTGGAATGAGGGATATCATTGCTGACATCAGAGGGATCTTGGCTGAAAGCAGACAATACCAGAAAGATATTTACTTTTGCTCTGGTAACTATGCAAAGGCTTTTGATTGTGTGAATCATAACAAGTTATGGACAACATTGAGAAGAATGAATATTCAGGAACACTAAATTGTGCTCATGAGAAACCTGTACATTGACCAAGAGGCAGTTGCTTAAACAGAACAAGGGAACATTGAATGGTTTAAAATTAGGAAACATGTGTGCCAGGAAAGGTTGTATACTTCACCATACTCATTCAATCTGTATGCTGAGAAAATAATTTGAGAAGCTGGATTATATGAAGAAAAACATGGCCTCAGAATTGAAGGAAGACTTATTAACAACCTGTGATTGCAGATGATATAACCTTGCTTGCTGAAAGTGAAGAGGATTTAAAATAAGTACCGATGAAGATCAAAGACCACACCTTTCAGTATGAGTTACATATCATGTTAAGAAAACAAAAATTCTCACCACTGGATGAGTAAACAACATCCATACAAATGGAGAAAAGATTGAAGTTGTCAACGATTTCATTCAACACTCATGGAAGCAGCAGTCAGGAAACCACATGACTTATTTCTTTAGGCAAACTGTTGCACAAGACCTCTTTAAAGTGTTCAAGAGCAAAGATGTCATTTTGAGGAGTTAGATGAGCCTGACACATAACATAGTATTTTCAATAAACTTATATGCATATAAAATTTGTACAGTGAATAATGAAGACCTTAGAAGACTTGATGGTTTTGAGTTATGGTGTTGGAGGAGAGTATTGAAAATACCATGGGCTGACAAAAGAGCAAACCAATCTGTGTTGAAAGGAGTACAGCCAGAATGCTCTTGGCCAGACTTCATCTTTCATTGTTGTTGTTGTAATTTGCCGTTGAGTTGGTTCTGACTCATAGTGACTCTGTACAGGGTTTCTGAGGCTGTAAATCTTTACGGGAGCAGAAAGCCTCATCTTTCTCCCGCGGAACAGCTGGTAGTTTCAAAATGCTGACCCTGAGGTTCGCAGCCCAATTCATAACCACTACGTTACCAGACAGAGATCCTTACTTCAGATCAATTATTAGGAGATATCAGTCCCTGGAGAAGGATACCATGATTGTTAAAGTAGAAGGTCAGAGAATAAGAGAAAGACCACCTAAGGAAAAAGGTTGGCACAATGGTAGCAGCAATGGACTCAAACATAGGAAGGACTTTGAGGTTGGCTCAGAACCAGGCAGGTCTTTGTTCTGTTGTGCATAGGGTTACTATGAATTCGTATCGACTTGATGGTACCTAACAGCAACTGCACAGGAACCCCTCTTACAGAACCACCCCCACTTAACTTTATTCTGTTTATTCTAATTCTTCTCCTTCATACACTCTGAAGAGATGTTCTTCAACAGAGAGTCGAATGACTAGAGGTGGAAGAAGATATACGGGAAATCTAGCTCTAAATCCATCTTGTCTTTTTTTAGTTCATTTAGTATGTTTTGAGTTCCTTTGGGCTAGAATTTTGAAACTCTGAAGCTTTTACTCTGCCTTTTGTTACAACATTATTTAGGCAATGAATCCTGTAATGCTAACATGGGAGCAAGAGGTTCTAAAGTAAAAATGACATTAATATTTCAAACCACCATCCAACTTCAATAGTACTTATAACGTTATTATAAGTAGGTAAAAATAGGTCATTAAATTCTCTCCATTACTAGTCTGTGCTCTTACATCTTTCCTTTTGTTGTTGTTGTTGTTGTTGTTAAGTGCCATCAAGTCGGTTCTGACTCATAGTGACCCTGTATAGGGTTTCTGAGGAGTGGCTAGTGAATTTGAACTACAAATCTTGTAGTTAGCAGTTCAATGCTTATCCTATAACACCTAAGTCATGGCATAGCCCTAGAAAAAAGATGGAGCGAGTACCTTGATTTACCCAAGTTTAGGCATCTACCAAAAATCAAATGTGAGTTCAACATATATATTTGGTTGACCAATTGGTAAAAAATTATGTGAGATAAAATGTGTACTTATTGCACTAAAATTAACTAATTACCAGGGTTTCATATTGGCGTAGTGTGGGGGAGAGAGTAGAAAATTAATAAGTGAATCCATTACATAATCAATGCTAAAATTTTATTTATCCACTGCCTACCAAGAGCACGGTCCAAGCCAACCTTCTCAACAATCTTATAAGGAAGGTATTGTTTTCCCCATTCATAGATGAGGAAAACAACCAAGACTCATAGGTAACATTGTTTTTGTTGTGAGATGCCATCAAATCAGTTCCGATTCATAGCAACCTTATGCACAACAGAACAAAATATTTCCTGGGCCTCTGCCAACCTCACAATAGTCATTAAGTTTGAGCCCATTGCTGCTGCCAGTTTCCAATTTTTTTTTTTTTTTTGCCAAACATCCAAGCATGATGTTCTTCTCCAGGGACTGGTCCCTCCGATAATATATCCAAAGTATAAGAGACGAAGTCTGGCCATCCTGGCTTCTAAAGTGCGTTCTGGCTGTACTTCATCAGAGATTTGTTTGTTCCAGCAGTCCATGGTGCTTTTAATATTGTTCTCCAACATTATAACTCAAACTTACCAATTATTGTATGGTCTTTCTTATTCATTGTCCGATTTTCATATGCATATGAATCTTTTGAAGATACCATGGCTTGGCTCAGGCACACCTTAGTCCTCAAACTGACATCTTTGCTCTGAAATACTTTTAAAGGTCTTGTGCAGCAGATTTGCCTAAAGTGATCAGTAGTTTGATATCACGATTGCTGCTTCCATGAGTGTTGATAGTGGACCCAAGCTAAATGAAGTCTGACAACTTGCATCTTTTCTTTGTTTATTATGGTATTATTTATTGGTCCAGTGGCAAGTATTTGTGTTTTCTTTGCATTGAGGTGCAACTTATACCGAAGGCTGTGTTCTTTTCATCAGTAAGTAGTTTAAGTCTTCTTCGCTTTCAGCAAGCAAGTTTGTATCATCTGCATGATACAGATTGTTAATGAGTCTTCCTCCAATACAGATGCCACATCATTCTTCATAAAATCCAGTTTCTTAAATTATTTTTTCAGTGTACAGATTGAATAAATATAATGAAAGAATATATCCCTGCTGCACACCTTTCCTAATTTTGAACATTCAGTGAACTTTTGGTCTATGTACATGTTCCTCATAAGCACAAGTATGTGTTCCGGAATACTCATTCTCCACAATGTTGTCCATAACTTGTCATTATCCACATAATCTATAGCCTTTACATCATCAATAAAGCACAGATAAACTTTCTATTATTCTCTGCTTTCAGTCAAGATCCATCTGAAGTTAG
>NW_006408667.1:7598985-7601571 GCF_000296735.1 Chrysochloris asiatica | reverse complement strand
TTTAGCCTGAACTTGCATATGGGCAATTGATGATCTGTTCTACAGTCTGCACCTAGCCTTGTTTTGACTGATGATAGGGAGTTTTTCCACAATCTCTTCCCACATATGTAGGCAATTTGATTTCTGTTTATGCCAGCTACTGAGGTCCATATGTATAGTGGTATTTTATGTTGTTATTAAAGATATTTGCAATGAAGTCATTTGTCTTGCAAAATTCTATCATGGAACTCCAGCATCATTGCTATAAACAAGGCTAAAATTTCCAACGACTGATCCTTTGTTTTCGTCCTTTGCATTCCAATCACCAGTAATTATCAACACATTTGATTGCACATTTGATCAATTTCAGACTGAAGAAGTTGGTAGAATTCTTTAATTTCTCGTGACTGGTTTTAGTGGTTGGTGCATAAATTTGCATATTAGTGATGTTAACTTGCCTCTGTTGTTGTTGAGTGTCATCAAGTCAAATCCAACTCATAGCAATCCTGTATAGGATTTCCATGGAGTGGCTGGTGAGCTTGAGCCACTGACCTTGCTGTTCAAACTGACCTTTTAGTACAGTACATTAACCTGCAGGGCCACACTAAGACTGTCTTCTTGTAGGTGTATGAATATCATCCGGTCATAGACAGCATTATAATTCAAGATAGGTTTTGATATGTTCTTTTTGACGAGGACTGTGATGCCATTCCTCTTCAATTTGCCATTCCCTATATAAGAAACCATATGATTGTTCAATTCCAAATGGCCACTGCCAATCCCTTCCATTTCATGCATGTCTAGGATGTTGATGTTTAGTCATTGCATTTCATTTTTGACAACTTCCTGTTTACCTAGATTCCTACACACACATTCCACGTTCTGATTATTAATGGATGTTTGTAGCTGCTTATCCTCATTTTGAGTTGTACACCATCAGCAAATGAAGGTTCCAGAAAGCTTTACTCTATACACATCATAACGGTCAACTCTACTCTGAGGAGGCAGTTCTTCCTCAATTGTATTTTGAGTGCCTTCAAACCAAGATGCTCATCGTCTAATGATGCATCTGACAATATTCTGGTGTTACTCATCATATTTCAATATTCAGTATTCTGGTGCTATGTGACAGTATTCCACTGCTAGTCATAACATTTTTAGTGATTAAACACTTGGAAGTAGTTTGCCTCTTGTACCTCTAGTCTGTTTTAGTCTGGAAGCTCAGGTAAAACCTGTCCACCGTGGATGATCATGCTTGTTTGTTTGTTAAGTGTCGTTGAATCGGTTCTGACTCATAGAAACCCTGCACAAGGTTTCTGAGGAGTGGCTGGTGAGTTTGCACAGCTGACTTTGTGGTTCGGACTGATCAATAGTATTTAAAATACTGGTGTCATAGCTTCCAGCATCACAGCAACAGATAAACCACCACAGACGCTGACAGAGGAGTGGTGGAGAGGTAATATATTTTCTCTGTAATCAAGTGTTAAGTATCAAATACGGGTTTTGAACTCAGGTCTCTCATTCTAATCCTGACTTCTTTCCTTTGGTCCACATTCTGTAACCAGTTTTATTACTTACAGATGCAAGGTCCTGTAATATATTATGGAAAGATAGAATTAAAAGATAATAGAATTTTTCTGTGAACTTTTTGAAGTACCTCATAGAAGATGAAGTTCTTGCTTTCTAGAGGATTGAATACATTTTTCAACCACTCAAAAAGATTGTTTATATATATCTTCTTGTTCTGCTGTTCTTATAATTTTGGTGTTGTCATATTCTGTGAGGCTTATTGATTTGGAAATATTTACTGCCTCACTTATTAATAAAAGCAGAATGCCGTGTCACTATTTTACACCTGGAATCTTAATCAGTATATATAGCCCAAATGATGTATTAATGGCATTAGTAAGGATGAAGAAAACAATATTCGTGTGAATTATGTAGGGATAAATATTTGCTGCTTGCATTCCCTAGCAAGATGTTGGCAGTATTTTTTACAAATAGGATATGTAATTGTGTGTATATTTCAAGCAGTTGGTTTATATATTTTCCCCCAGGGTTTAACTTTCTTATATGTCTAAAATACTCTCAGGGGAGGGAGGGAATGCCATACTTTTTTTTTTTTAAATAATCAGACATTTTGTCACTGTTTCCCGGGCATAGTCAATGCACCTTCTGTTGGGTAATTGGAATCTAAAAAGTAGCATGGAGTGTTTTAACAAAATGTGAATGAGTCTTACTTAAAATGGAACAGGAGAGATTTTGAAACCCCAACTATTTATGCTACAGAAAGTGATAAAAGGACACAATGAGAGATCAGAGTGTGTTGATTCCGTTGTAGAATTTGGCATTCACACATTCCACATAGGTGAATGTGAGGAAATAGTCCAAGAAGACGGTCCCACATCCTTTCGATTTCTAGTGTAGCACGTCACTGCGTGTTGTTGTTGTTGTTGTTGTTAAGTGCCGTCAAGTCAGTTCCGACCCATAGCGACCCTGTTTTAATAATATATTTTCTTCTTTTTTGAAGGAAGGTGTGGTTAAAACTACATTTAAAAAAAATGTGTTGCAAAAATGTAAGACCTGTATATCTCAAACACATACACA
>NW_006408667.1:7564796-7598295 GCF_000296735.1 Chrysochloris asiatica | reverse complement strand
GGTTCGACGGTACTTAACAACAACAACATGAGTTGGAATTGAATAAGTATGGTGAAAGGACACAACCCTGACTCACACCCTTCCTGATTTTAGACTGTTCGGTATGCCTTTAGTCTGTTTTAATGAGGGTCTCTGGGTAGAGGTACAGGTTTCTCATTAGCACAATTAAGTGTTCAGAAATTCCCATTCTTTGCAATGTTATCCATAGTTTGTTATGATCCCCACAGTCAAATGCCTTAGCTTAGTCAATAAAACACAAGTAACTTCCTTTCTGGTGTTCTCTGCTTTCAACCAATATCCATCTGACATCAACAATGGTATCTCACATTCCACAACCTCTTCTGAATCTGCATTGAATTTCTGGCAACTCTCTGTTGATGTAGTGCTGTAATCAAATGCCTTCACGGCATTTTGGACTTCTCCCTTCAGTACCATTGGCTCTTAATCATATGCTTTCTTTTGAAATGATTGAACATCAACCATTTCTTTTTGGTACAGTTGCTTTGTATATTCCTTCCATCTTCTCTTGATTCTCCCTGCATGATTCAATCGTTTGCCCCTAAAACCCTTCAGTATTACAATAACTCAACTTGTAAGAACATGTGTTAAAAAAAATAGAGCTAAAAGTCCTTGATTTAATAATAATACAACCGGGAGGGGGGGGATCATATATTTTTAATCCTACTACTTTAGAAAGGCCTTCTATATACTTGTTGTTAATTTCCAGAGTTACTTCCAACTCATAGCAACCCTGTGTTGGGTTTGAACTGCTGACCTTTTGGTTGAAACTGACTTTGTTGTCAGCTCTTATAGTGCCGCATGAGAAGTCCTATTATATACTAACCAAAGTAAATTATTTTTTTCTAGAAAGTACTTTGAAATTAACTTTCTATTTAAGAATTAACAGAAAGCAGCCAAGTTACAAATGGAGCCCACGTAAATTTTATTGGAGAGGGAAACTAAGAACAGTATTTTTAAGTCTAGGATTAAACAGGCTCTTGTCTCCCCTTATGATACTTTGTTATAACAGCATAACAGTCTCAAAACAGTATGTCATAAAATGAAGCAACACATATATACACATACATGAAAATAGTTGCAAAATTTAACTTAGGTTAGCCCATTTTAGAATTTTGGGGAAGTTTTTGAACAAGCATGTGTTTTCAAATAGGTCAGAATCTGCTGCCTATTCCCCATGCCAATTCTTCTGCAAGACTCTTGGTGAAATCCACCAAATGCGCACCACAATCTGGACAGTAAAATTTACCAGTGAAGAAGAGCATTGGATTTCTCAGCAAGTAGCTCAAGATCCCCAGGTCTCTCACACCAAAGTATGCACAAATGATTCCAAGATTTTAAAGAAAAATAGAATTACTTACTTTAAAATGCTTATATGGAATCTCAATGTTGAAATCCAGACTAAAATTGTTCAGTAGACAGCAGATGGAAATCATAAACAGAATGAACAGAAGCATAATTTTAGGCAGTGATAAATACATGAGTAAGATTTAAAACTTAAAGGAGTCACAAGAAGCCCAAAACACAAGTTTGAAATTCAAGAGTGCTAACCTTAGGAATTTGTCTAAGGTCCTTGCAAAACAGTGGGGCTAAGTGCTCCATTTTCAGGTGCCTACCTGTCCATGGGAGTCTTGGTGTGGTGCTGTGCGTTAATGCACTGGACTGCAAAGTTGGTTTGAACCTCAAGGCCAACAGCTGAAGCTCACCAGCCACTCCTAGGAAACCCAAAGGTTACTATGGGTCAGAACTGACTGGACAGTGCACACACACACACACACACACACACACACACACACCAGTCCATGAGCCCCAGGACATCCTCTCAGGCAAGAAAGTTGTAATCCTTCCAACTACTCAGCTTGTTACAGGGGAGAAAAGACACCCCATCTTCAAAGGTATAAATACTGTGTGGCTGTTAGGTGCTGTTGAGTTGGTTCCCTTCATAGCAACTCTGTGTAGAACAGAAAAAGCACTGTCCAGTCCTGTGCAGTCCCCACAATTGTTATGTTTGAGTTCATTGTTGCTGTCATCATGTCAATCCATCTTGTTGGGGGTCTTCCTCTTCTTAGGTGACCACCCACATTACCAAGCATGATGGCCTTCTCCAGGGACTAGTCTATCCTGATAACAGGTCTGACATATGAGAGACGAAGTCTCACCATCTTAGCTTCTAAGGAACAGTCGATTTGTATTTCTTCCAACACAGATTTTTTCTTCCTCTGGCAGTCCATGGTGTTTCTAATATTTTTCTCCAACACACAATTTAAATGCATCAATTTTTCTCTGATCTTCCTTATTCACTGTCCAACTTTCAAATGCATATGAGGCAATTGGAAATACCATGGTTTGGGTCAGGTGCACCTTAGTCTTCAAACTGGCAGCTTACTCTTTAACACTTTAAAGAGGTTTCGTGCAGTGCATTTGCCTAATGTGATGTGTCAATTGATTTCTTGACTATTTCCATGAGGGTTGATTGTGGATCCAAATAAAATTAAGTCTTTGGCAACTTCAATATTTTCTACATTTATCACCATGCAATTTGTTGGTCCAGTTGTGAGGATTTTTGGTGTCTTGACATTGAGGTGCAATCCATACTGAAGGTTAAAGCCTTTGGTCTTCATCAGTAAGAATGCTAAGTCCTCTTTGCTTTCAGCAAGCAAGGCTATCTATCTCTTCCTCAGATTCTGATGCCATATTCTTCTTCATATAATCCACCGTCCCAGATTATTTACTCAACATACGTATTGAACAAAGTATGGTGAAAGCACACAGATTTCCCACTTGTAAACCATTCATATCCCCTTGTCTTCTGTTCAAACAACTACCTCCTGGTCTATGTGCAGGTTTCTCATGAGCACAATCAAGTGTTCTGGAAAACCCATTATTTGCAATGTTATCCATAATTTGTCATGATCTACACAATCGAAAGGAGCTCTGGTAATGTAGTGGTTATGAGTCAGTTACTGTTAACCTTGAGGTCAGCAGATTGAATCTACAAGATGTTCTATGGGAGAAAGATGAGACTTTCTGCTCCTATAAAGATTTACAGCCTCTGAAGCCCTATGCTGAGTCACTAAGAATCAAGATGGAACTGACTCCATGGCACACCATCATAACTACCACTACCAAATCAAAAGCCTTTGAATATTCAGTAAAGCACAAGTAAATATCCCTCTGGTATTCTCTTCTTTCAGCCAAGATCCATCTGATGTCAGCAATGATATATCCTTAATTCCATATTCTCTTCTGAATCCAACTTAAATTTCTGGGAGTTCTCTGTTGATGTACTGTTGCAATCTTTTTTTTTTTTTTTTTCCTAAAATGTTTTATTGTGAATTATGTGATAGTTTACATGGGAGAACATTAGTTTTACATTCATTGTATCATATATCATCTCATTGCCATGGTTATAATCCCCTCCATGCATCATCAACCAACCAAAGGGTAAACCCTGCACTCCTGCCCCCCATACCTCCCAGGTCATCAGCACACAGTCAGTCCCTCTACCTCTCTGGATCTAAAGTCCCCAGCTGCTTCATCGCTCCACGTCATCGTCTCTGCCTCCATCTCAGGCATCACTGCTTCTCTTGGTAGGGTCCCGCTCTCCGCTCTTCTCCCTTGATGATCCTAGGGACCTCTGCTCCTAGACTGGAAAGTTAATCATTCCCCTCCTTGCTATAAAACATCTACCTTTACATTTCCAACCCTCACAATCAGTCCTGATAACAATTATTCACTATTGTATCACAAGAGAACCATCTGCATTTCATTGCATCAGCCCCACCTAGACAGATTGGATACTACTCACTGGAGATTCTACCTTCCTCCAGGCCCTCTGGATCTAGATTCCCTCTTGAAAGCTTGTAAGCCAGTCACTTCTTGCCTTTGTAGCCCCCCCCCCCCCCTTTTGGGTAGCCAATGTCCAGGTTGCCCATCCCTGTCTACTCTGTGTGTGGAGGGGGTGGGAATGATCCTCGCTGTAAGGACTTGTTCCCTCTTTTGAGCTACTGCTTCCATAGGTGTAGGTCAAGTTCATCAAATTGTATCAGAATATTTTTTTTCCCTTCTTCTTTCTTCTTCTGGTTGAGCTGTGATCATCCAGTCATTGAAGCCAGGTCAAGTGGGTATTATCTGCAAGTGTGGGTGTTTTTATGTATATGCCCTCTCTTCTTATCAGCTGGATGTTGCAATCAGTTTTGAATTATTTCTGCAAAATTTTACTTGCATGTACTATTAATGATAGTGTTTGATGGTTTCCACATCTTTGGGTCACCTGTGTTTAGAATCTGCAGAAATATGGATGTCTTCCTATTGTTTGGCCAGGTAGCTGTCTTCCAAATTTCTTGATGTAGGTGAATAAGTGCCTCCAGTTCTTCATCAGTTTGTTGAAAGATTTAAATTTGTACTTCATCAATTCCTGGAGCCTTGTTTTATGCCAATGCCTTCAGTGTAATTTGACCTTTTTCCTTCGATACTACTGGTTCTTGATCATATGCTATCTCTTGAAATGGTTGAACCCATCTTAATTGAATGTTTGATTAATTTCAGACTAGAAAAGTTGTTAGAATTCTTCTATTTCATCCTCACTGGCTTCAGTGGTTGGCGCACAAATTTGAATAATAATGATATTAACTGGTCTTGCATGTAGGCATATAGATATCATTCTATCACAGACAGCATTGTATTTAAAAATAGATCTTGAGATGTTCTTTTTGACGATGAATGTAATGACATTCATCTTCATTTTGTCATTCCCAGAATAGCAAACCATATTATTGACCGATTCAAAATGCCCAGTACTAGTCCATTTGGGCTCACTAATGCTGAGTATATTGGTTTTTATGCTTTCCATTTAATTTTTTGATGACTTCTAATTACCCTGCATTCCACTTTCTGACTATCAGTGGATGTTTGCAGCTGTTTCTTCTCATTTTACATTGTACCACATAAGCAAATGAAAGTCCAGAAAGTTTTACTTCATTCATGTCATTAAGGTAAACTCTCCTTTGAGGAGGCAGCTCTTCTTCAGTTGTATTTTGAGTACCTTCTGACCTGAGGGGTTCATCTTCCAGCTGCTGCTACTCATAAAATTTTCATTGGCTAACCACTCAGAAGTGGTCCGCTTCTCCTTCTTGCCAGTCTGTCTAAGTCTGGAAGTTCTGCTGAAGTCTGCCCACCATGGATGCCCTTGCTGGTATTTAAAACACCAGAGGCATAGCTTCCAGAAACACAGCAACAGACTAGTCACCTCAGTGTGACAAACTGACAGACAAGCGGTGGCTTGAACTGCCTATAGGAGTTTATACATGATGCATCATGGCCTTTAGTAATACATTCTATAAGTACAATCACCAGAAACTGTGAATACATTTCTTGCACAATTCAAACAAGTCTTGTTTAAGATTAAAATACCAGGTTGGTGTATCTGCAGTGTAACTTTTTATTCTAATAAGAAATGAAGCCAATTTTTGATAGTAATACTTTCACCATATTCTCTATTAGAATATCTTATTTGTGCTAACTGAAAAACCATGATTTTTATTCAGACTAGGGTGCTATATTTTCTCTTTTTAAATGTATTGATAAATTGATTGAAAAACAAAACAAAACAAACTAAGATGCCCAAAGATATGCACATATATACACACACAGACCAAAGAAAGTAAAAGGTCTAGGAAGGATCTTGAAGGGTCACCTTGCCCTTTAGGCAGAACTGTATGGAAGGCATTGTGAATAGATAAATATATATGCTAGGTGTAGAAATAGATTTTCTTCCCCTAAGGGCATTCTAAATATATTTCATTCAGTTCATTTTTGTGAGTCATTTATATTGATTTTCATGAACTATTCCTAGGTCTCCATTCTTCATATAACTTTTTTTTTTTTTATGTTTTATTCTGTATTATGTGATACTTTACATGGGAGAACATTAGCTTTACATTCATCCTATCGTATTTCCTTTCATTGCTGTGGTTACAATCCCCTCCATGCATCATCAACCAACCAAAGGGTACACCTTGCAAACCTGCCCTGTCATCATCAGCACACAGCCCCTTTCCCTCTCTGGGTCTAGAGTTCCCAGCCACTCCATCTCACCATGTCATCTTCTCTGCCTCCATCTCTGGCATCACTGTTTCTCTGGGTAAGTTCCCCCACTCTGCTCTTCTCCCTTGTTGGTCCCAGGGCTCTCCGCTCCTGGGCTGCAAAGTCAACCACTCCCCTATTTTTGCTACAAAATGTCTACCTTTACATTTCCAACCCTCACAGTCAGTCCTGATAGTAATTATTCACTATTGTATCACATCAGTGCTATCCCCATCTCCTTGCATCAGTCCCACCCAGATCTTCATATAACTTTTGATTTAACATTTGTTCTTTAATTTTTTCTCTATTTATTTCCTGTGTTCATTATCCATTAACTTCATTTTGCATGTCTACTTTGTGAATGGTTCTTTGAAAGGTATCATGAGAATCCCTGAGAAATAAAATACATAGTCCTACCCCAAAGTCAAAGTGTGGGCATAAGAGAAAGTAAAATAACCATACAAAAGATGTTTATAAAACATCATGTAATGAAGTGCATGTTAAGGATAACAATAGATGTTGGTGTTGGTAGTTGAGTCAATTTTCAATTCATGGGGAACAGTGTGACTGGCTATAACTACCCTATAGTGTTTTCTATAGGGTAATGGAGTCTTGGTGTGGCCCTGTGTCCTAGGTTGGTGGTTCAAGCTCATCAGCCAACTGCTCCTTGGAAACCCTACACAGGGTCACTATGAGTTAGAATCGACTGGACAGCACTTAAAAACAACAATAACATAGGGTTTCCTATGCTATAATCGGCATAGGAGCAGATCACCAGTTCTTTCTTCCATGTTGCTGCTCTTGTTAGGTGGCATTGAATTGGTTCTGACTCATTACTGCCTTCTGCACAACAAAACGAAACACTGCCCAGTCCTGCACCATCCTCATGGTTGTTACCTTTGAGGCCACTGCTTCCACTACTGTGTCAATACATCTCACTGGGAGCTTCCTCTCCTTCACCGACTCTCCACTTTACCACACATGATGTCCTTCTCCGGGGAATGGTTCCTCCTGATAACAAGCCCGAAGCATGGGAGATGAAGTTATGCCATCCTTGCTTCTAAGGAGCCTTCTGGCTGTACTTCCTCCAACACAGATTTGTTGTTCTGGTTGTTGTTGTTGTTGTTAAGTGCCGTAGAGTTGGTTCCGACCCATATCGACCCTGTACAGGGTTTCCGAGGGTAGTTCATGATAATTTTAATATTCTTCTCCAACACCATAACTCAGATGGATCTAGTCTTCTTTTGTCTGCCTTATTCATCATCCAGTTGTCACATGCATATGAGGCACATCCATTGGAGTCCTGGTGTGGTACTGTAGGATAAACACTGGACCATGAGGTCAGTTTGAACTGCAAGGTGAGAGTTCAAACTTGGTTACTCTTCAAAAACCTGATACAGGGTTGCTATGAATCAGGACCGACTCGATAGCACATGAGGCAATTGAAATACCATAGTTTGGGTCAGAGACACCTTAGTCGTCAAACTGATATATTTGCTCTTTAATACTTGTGAAGCAGATTTGCATAACGTAATATGTCATTTGATTTCCTGACTGCTGTTTCCTTGAGTGCTGATTATGAATACAAGAAAAATGAAGTCTTTGACAACTTCAATCTTATTTCATAATTTTGTCATGATCTACACAGTCAAATACTATTGTTGTTGTTGTTAGGTGCCATGGAGTCAGTACCGACTCATAGTGACCCTATGTACAACAGAACGAAACACTGCCTGGTCCTGGGCCAACCTCATAATTATTGCCACGCTTGAGCCCATTGATGCTGCCATTTTTCCAATCCATCTCACTGGGGGTCTTCCTCTTTTTCTCTGACTCTCCATCTTACCAAACATGATATCCTTTTCCAGTGACTGCTCCCTCCTGGCAATATGTCCAAAGTATGAGAAGTGAAGTTTGACCATCCTGGCCTCCAAGGAGCACTCTGGCTACATTTCTTCCAACATAGATTTGTTGGTTCTTTTGGCAGCCCATGGCACTTTCAATATTCTTCTCAAACACCATAACTCAAAAGCATCAATTCTTCCACAGTCTTCCTTATTCACTGTCCAGCTTTTGCATGCATATGAGGTTATTGAAAATACCATGGCTTGGGTCAGGCACACCTTAGTCCTCAAGCTGACATCTTTGTTCTTCAACACTTTTAAAAGGTCTTGTGCAGCAGATTTGCCTAATGCAATACGTCGTTTGATTTCTTGATTGCTGCTTCCATGAGTGTTGATAGTTGATCCAAGAAGAATGAAGTCCTTGACAACTTCAATCTTTTCTCCATTGATAAGAATGTTGTTTATTGGTCCAGTGGTGAGGATTTTTGTTTTGTTCACATTGAGATGTAATCCATACCGAAGGCTGTGGTCTTTGATCTTCATCAGTAAGTGTTTTAAGACTTTTTCACTTTCAGCAAGCAAAGTTGATAACAGTGATGGCAGAATAAATATTTGTTGAGTACCCGTCATATAGAGTCCTTGTGTGGCGCTGTAGGGTCAGCACTGGATTGCTAACCACAAGGCCGATGGTTCAGAGCCAACGGATGTTCTTTGGAAATCTTATACAGAGTTGCTATGAGTCAGAACTGATCTGACAGACATAACACCATCAACAACACCCATCATAGACGAAGCTGTTCTCATATAGCATCTCACATAACCTTCAACAGCCCTTTATATGACAGGTTATTATCCCATTTACTTAATTATTGAATATTAAACTCAATCTTCAAACTGACTCAGTTGTATCTGAACCTAAAGCTTGTGTTTGTTTCATTATCTCTGCTGTGCATTTACAGGAGAAAGCACTCCCTATAGCTTACTTATTCCTTGAGAAAGTAGTAATATTAGATTTATTTATCAAGTTAGACCATTGATAAATCTTTTTTCCCTTTCTAAAACTAGAAAATTGAAGCATAGAGAGGTGAAGTAACTTTCTTAAGGGCAGTTTCAGGTTAATGGAAGAGTTAGGAGATGAGCCCAAGTGGTCAGACTCTCAGCACAACATTGCTTCTTCAACACTGTGCTGGCCATTGAGATCTAATGGTGAGCAGGATCAGAAGGTCTTCCTAGTACCTTTAGAATGCCATTGAAGGGAAAAAATTCAACAAATTATACCAAAATGTGTAATAACTCTTTAGATAGGGGAAGTACAATACTGTGAGAACACCGGAGAGGATTCTAACCTAACCCACTGTTAGCTATTGAGTCAATTCCAACAAGAAAAATGAAACAAAACAGGGAATGCTTTCCCAATGAAATTATATTTCAGCTAAAATCTGAGGTATGAGTAGAAGACAGCTAGGTAAGAGGAAGTGTTAAGTGCTGTTGAGACACTTGCGACCCACAATGACCCTATTTACAGCAGAATGAAATACTGCTGGATCTTGCGTGATACTTACATCTGTTGTTTTATTTGAGCCCACTGTTGCAGCTCCTGTGTCAAGCTCATGTGTAATTAGTCAGCATAATCAGAGCCCATAACATCAACAAAGCAAGCATTCCTTTGCTTTTATTGTCATTCTTGTTAAGTGTTGTTCAGTTGGCTCTGACTCATAGCGACCCTGTATAGGGTTTTTGAGGAGCAGCCGGTAGGTTTGAACCATGACCTTGTACATCTCCTACAGCACCACACCAGGACTCCATAGCTTCACTTAATTCTTGTCTCTGATGTCACGTTCTTACTGAGTTCTTTCCCAAGCACCATATTTAAAATTACACCACATGCCCAACATTCCCTATTTCTTTTCACTGCTTCATTGTTCTTCATGTCTTCTGTTTAAATTCCTCCTCATTTTATGTACCCATCTATCTAGTCCTTTATCTCACCCACAAGCATATATGCTCCATGAAGGCAGAGCTTTTTGATGTTGTCTTCACTGTTGTTTCTCAAGCACCTAAACCAAACTAATTGCTGTCAAATTGATTCCAACTCATGGTGGAACCCTGTGCATCAGAGTAGAACTGTGTTCTGTAGGGTTTTCAGTTACTGATTTTCAGTCTTTTCCTCCAAGACATCTCTGGATGAACTTGAACCTACAGCTGTTTTGTTAGTAGTTGAGTGTATTTAGTGGTTTGTACCACCTAGGCACTCCCACACATCTAGAAGAGTTGTTATGAGGTAGTGGACACTAGATAAATATATATATATATTAATGTTTTATTGTGAATTATGTGATAGCGTACATGGGAGAACATTGGTTTTACATTCGTTCTATCGTATATCATCTCATTGCCATGGTTACAATCCCCTCCATGCAATCCTTCCCCCGTGCCCCCCAGGTCTTCAGCACACACTCGCTCTCCCTCTCTGGATCTAAAGTCCCCAGCTGCTCCATTGCTCCACGTCATCGTCTCTGCCTCAATCTCAGGTATCACTGCTTCTCTGGGTAGGGTCACGCTCTCTGCTCTTCTCCCTTGATGGTCCTAGGGACCTCCGCTCCTAGACTGAAAAGTTAATCACTCCCCTCCTTGCTATAAAATGTCTACCTTTACATTTCCAACCCTCACAATCAGTCCTGATAACAATTATTCACTATTGTAGATAAATACTTTCTTCTCCACACTTTCCTGACTTCCTGGCCACTGTGTCACATGAATCACTAATACCTTCATTAGGTGTTCTCTCTGACAATTGCCTGATGTCCTTAGTGTGTTAAACTGCATTGTGGGTGCTCTAGAACTCCCAAGCCATGTGGTAGGTGTGTAGACTGCCTTCACCCTTGTGCTGTTTGGCTCCCTAAACATCCCAAACCACAGATGAAAATTTCTCTAAGCTCATGATGGATAGAAGATCTTAAGAATTAATGTTCACTCATGAGCTACCCGGAGTCCTGGTGTGGAGCTGTGGGTTAATGTGCCAGACTTCAAAGCTGTTTGAACTGCAAGGTCGGCAGTTCAAGCTCACCAGCTGCTCCTCGGAAACCCTATACAGGGTTGCTAAGGATCTCTGGTAGCTAGTGGTTACGAATTGGGCTGTGAACCGCAAGGTCGGTAGTTTGAAACTACCAGCGGTTCCGCGGGAAAAAGATGGGGTATTTTGCTCCAGCAAAGAGTTACAGCTTCGGAAACCCTGTACAGGGTCACTATGAGTCGGAACCGACTCCACGGCACACAACCACCACTACCCACCATGGGTCGGAATCGACTCGACGGCACTTCGCAACAACAACAACAACAACAACAACAACATAACCTGCCCATTCTTCTTTGCAGTTTTCTTCCCACTCCAAACCTGTTTCTAGATCCTTTTTCTCAGGCAGTCCTCTGAAGATCATTCTGGTTTTACATTCTCATGCTGTGGCATTTGTCACACCAAAATTTAAAAACACACTGTGGTGGAGTGAACTGGGCTCCCTCAAACCATGCATTGTAAACCCTAACCTTTGTGCCCGTGGTTGAGGAGCCCAAGTGGCACAATGGTTAGCACTTGGCTGTTAACTGAAAGGTCAGCTTTTCAAACTCACCAGTGACTCCATGGCAGAAAAGGCCTGGCCATCTACTTCTGTGAAGATTGTAATTGCTAAGTGCTGTCAAATCAGTTCTGACTCATAGAGATCTTGTCTAGGGTTTCTGAGGAGTTGTGGTGGGTTTGAACCACTGGCCTTATGGTTTAGCAGTCCAGAGCTTTATCCTACAGCACCATGCCAGAAGCCCCCTTCCCCACTCCACCCTGACCACACTATGCACTATGGAGATTACAGCCTAGAAAACTCTATGTGACAGTTCTACTCCAGCCTGCAAGGGTCTCTGTGAATTGAGGTTGACTCAATGGCACACAATAACAACAATAATTTCTGTAGCTCTAATTCCAATTTGGAATTCGTTGTCTTAGTTAATGAGATAGGATTACTGTAGGATGAGTCCTGAGTCAATAGCTTTTGAGATATAAAAGAGACTAAACAATCAAGTGAAGGAAGCAGGAATGGGAGAAGAGAGATGCCAAGCCACATGACGATTATCCAGGAGCAGAAACTCAAAGAGACAAGGGCTTCTTCCAGATTCAACACAGTAAGTTTTCCCTGAGAGTTAGCACGCTTAATTCAGACTTCTAGTCTCCAAAACATAGTGACAATAATGCAGAGCCAGGCAGTATTTCATTCTGTTTTATACAGGGTCACTGTGAGTCGGAACCAACTTGATGGTACATAACAACAAGCTACTTACTTGTGGTATTTCTGTGATTACAGAAATAGTGTAGCTGAGACATACACTTACTTATTTTTATTTAACTAGTAAGACCTTTGTTTTTCGGTTGATTAAAAAATATTTAAACTTAAGACTTTATGATCAGAGCTATCTATTTTATCTTGTTTTGTCTAAAGTCTTCATGCTTCTAATATTTTCTTAGATACTCCAGTTTATTTTACAAACATTGGCTGGCAGTACTTTGCTTCTCCTTTTGTATCCAAGTGGAAGAACTGAAGCCTCGTATACAAAAAGCTCATGATTAAAAGTAAACAATAAAAAAGCTCATGATTGCAAAGGAATCCAAGATATTTACCAGTAAACCCAAACTAGTTGCTACTGAGTTAATTCTAATTCATGGTGTCCTCGTGTGTGTCAGACTAGAACTCCATGAGATTATAAAAAGGTTTAAACTTAAGAGTAGTATCAAAGAAAATAGAATATCAGATCTATTTATTATATCTTGTTTTGTCTAACTCTACCTGCTTTTATTATTGCAGTTTATTTTACAAACATTGGCTGACAGTAGGTACTTTGCTTCTCTTTTTACTTCCAGATGGAAGAACTGAAGCAGAGACACAAAACCCCATGTACAAAAAGCTCATGATTGCAAAGGGATTCAAGGATCTTAAAGGAAATCAATGCCAGTTGCCACTGACTTAATTCTATTTCGTGGTGTCCTCATGTGTGATACACTAGAACTCCATGGCCTATTCAATGGCTGATTTTTAAGTAGATCACAGGACACCTTTGTGTGGACTCAACCCTCCAACCTTTCAGTTAGAAGGTAAGCAATTTAAACCCTTGTAACCCCATGGCCTTCAAGGTTTCAACAGGCAAGATCACTTAACCTGGCAATAGAAAGAAACAGAGAGTGGAGAAACTGAGTGGAATGAATGTATTGGGTGCCTGACTAGGAAACTACAGAACAGGTGATTGATTATTCTTTCACTTTTTCTCCATGAAGTGTCAAGGCCCTGAAAT
This sequence comes from Chrysochloris asiatica, assembly GCF_000296735.1. NCBI lineage: Eukaryota > Metazoa > Chordata > Mammalia > Afrosoricida > Chrysochloridae > Chrysochloris > Chrysochloris asiatica. The sequence goes on along the minus strand of NW_006408667.1, from coordinate 7,585,018 downwards.
TTTGTTGCCCTTGTGATGTACCACTAATTTAAAAAAATGGTTAAAAAAAGTATCTGGAGATACTTTGCACAATCCTTGACTAAGCCCTATATGCAGTATTGCTCTGACCATTATACCAGCAGAGGAATTTGTTGTTAAGTGCCGTTGAGTTAGTTTCAACACACAGCAACCCTGTATAGGGTTTCTGAGGAGCAGTTGGTGGAATTGAACCTCCAACCTTGCGATTAGTATTCCAGTGCTTATCCTACAGTGCCAAATCAGGACATTAGCAGAGGAAAAACATTCTAGAACTCAAAACTGGAAAGAAACTGCATTCACTTCCAATTCCTGCCTGTCTGTTTTGACTTGTGCTTCAGCAAAGTAGTAGCTTTGTCTGGAGTAAGTGGAATAATCTTAAGCTCATTCCAGTTCTTGGATGTAAAACAAGCTTTATTTGGAATTTTCTCAGCTGCAGAAGCGTCAACTCAAGGGTCCATCATTTTATTTTTATTTTTTTTTCCAGGTGGTTTCTTTCTTATTGCTCCAATATCAATTCATAAAACAAACAAAAGCACAAGAGCTATTTATGAATCTTTTGAGCAGCCAATTAGATGTTTTCCTTGGTGTCTGGGCTGACAATTAACTTGGAATTCCTGAAGGCCAAATATATAATTCTGAGTGAAATATTGAAGAAGGTTTCAGGTTACATAACTACTGAGTTTGGGGATAATTGGCTCCATGTGTTTCCATTGAGGATGAATCAACCTAGAATCATTTCTTAGTTTCCTTAAAATCAATTTTTTTTTCTTTTCACAGTTTTGTTTTTCTATTACATTTGTGTTTCCCCTCATCCCACATAAAATCTTCTCTTTCCCAAGAGAACTAGTGGATGGAAAAGAAGAAGGACAAAGCAATGAAGTGCTGAGTGCAGACTCAGTTGGACGAATTCCCAAGACCCTTCTTCTAAGGAAGAAAAACAAGGGTGTGGTGCACAGTAGCAGCAAAAATCTATTGAGTCATATAGGGACTAGTGTTCCCACACTGGGATAAGAAGATCTTGGCCGGATGACAGTGGTTTGTCTACAGATTTTTTTTCGGGGTCACTGGGATGCCTCAACCACTTCTTACAGACAGAGAATAGTAAGATTTCTACCAACTCACCTCAAGACTCTTCTTTTTGAATCATGTACCTTATTACCTCATAAAGATCATTTCATGAGCCATTTGTCTGGGCTCAGAAATAGACATGTAAAAAGTTTGAATAGTGAGTTCACCTTCTAGAATTAGGGAATTGATTCAGGAAATATTTATTGAAATTCCCATTATGTATCAGTTACATTCTTCTCTAGGGGTTAGGGATAGAGTTATGGGTTCCTGCTCCAGGGAATTTGCATTCTAGTGGTGGCTGGGAGTGGTGAAGATAAACTTTCTGTAGGTAAGTCAATAAGTGAACAAAATGATTTCTGGTGATAATGACTTATGAAAAAAATAAACCTGAGAGTTACAAATAAGAGTTATGAGGGTGCAACCAAGGTAGAGGGAACAGCATATGCAAAAACATAGTTGTAGACAGGGTGGCTTATTCTTGTTATCCTTTCTTCATCAACCTCTAAGGACTTCTGGGAATTGTAGCAGAAGTTCTGACACCATCAAGTGGACAGGGCCTTCCTGTCAGTTGGCATTCCAAATCTTGGGAAACAGAAGGCCCCTAGTCAGCATGGCCTTAGTCTAAGAAAAGATTCATGAAGCATAATGGTAACTCACCTCGTGTTATCTTTGCGATTTCACCTTCCCTCTCCGTCTCTGGAGTTCCATGGTTAGGGTTGTTCAAGTAGTTAATGAACTGGACTTCTTACTAAAAGCTTGGAGATTTAAGTTCACTCAGTGGTACCTGGGAAGAAAATCGTGGTGAACTACTTCGGAAACACCAACTTTAGAAAATTCTGGGGAGCACAGTTCTACTCTGACACACATGGAGTTGTCATGAGTTGGAACTGACTTGATGGCAACTGGATCTCAGCTTCTATACATTTCTAGCACAATCTCATCTTTAGGGGCAGCTGCATATACGCGCACATGGAAAAAGTGAATAAAAGTGTTTGAGATGCTTCTGTAAAGAACTGTGGAAAATAATACCGTAATCACAGTGGGTTTAGGTAAACATGCTTCACCCTGAGATGAATGGTTCCCAAGTGATGTGGTCCCCCAGTTCCCATGGGAAAATATCTAGATATGCTGCAAAACATGCTACATGCACAGAGCAACCCTCCTACAATAGGGATTTATCAGTCCTCTGTCAATGGCTGATTTAAGGCTGTTGTGTCTTCCTACCAGCATGTATTTTATCTTGCATACCTTCTCCAGTATTACCAGGATACTGAATGGTCTTACAGTCCCTGGAGATTACTTATTTTCTGGATCATTATTGGAATTCAAATCCCAATTCAGCATCTTAGTACATGTGTAACTAAACATGTAACCCTGGACAAGTTATTTAACCTTTCTATGTATTTCCTTATCTGCCTCTGAGGCAGCTCTACTTTGTCACATGGGGTAACTATGAGTCAGAATCAACTTGATAGCACATAATAACAACAACAAAGTGGCTATAATAATATTTTGGGGCTAACCCTGTGTGGTGCAAATGTTTAACATACTGAGCTACTTATGGAAAGTTTGGAGGTTCGAGCCTACTCAGCGGCACCAGTGACCTGGTGCTCTACTACCGAATAATAACCAATGAAAACTGTAGGGAGCGCAGCAGTTCTGCTCTGGCATACAAGGTCACCGTGAGTCAGAGTTCACTTGATGGCGACTTTTTTTTTTTAATACAAGGGTGTGGTGCACAGGGTAAATAATAAAATAAAAAATACTGCTACTAGGGTTCCAGTTCATACATGCATGAGTTTATTCCCAACAACATGTGTTGAAACATGTTTCTGCTATCAGTCAGTGGCTGCAGACAAGTTCTTTCAGTGACACACTTGCCTTAGTCGTGTTAGTATGCCTTTAAAAAAAAAAAAGATCCAATCAAACAGTGGTTTCTGTAGGGATCTGCTGGTCCAGTTAAATTTAAGGCAGAGGTCAGCTCAGAAGGTTATGATGTGTTTCTTGGGATCCCCAAGGGGCAATCTTGATAAACTTTCTTAAAAGGCACAGGATGATTGCAAAGGTTTATTGTGAAGAAGTTTTAAGAAAATTGAAAATTGCACTGGTGAGAAAAAGGCAAGGAAGATTGCATCTTGGGATTTTTTTCCCTTCACAACAATGCATCTGCTCATTCTTTGAGAGTAGCAATGGCTGTCTGGGGAGAATTTTGTTGGGAAACTTTGTCTCATAGCCTATAGTTCTGATCTTGCCCTTTTAGATTTCTTTTGTCTTCCAAAACTCAAAGAACATTGGAAAGGGACATGATTTGAGTCCCTTGAAAATGCCCATAGTGCTTTTTTGAGGGGTGGAACACAGGTAGTGTCCTTCAGGGAAGGGTGAGAGAGATGGAGATACTGCGTTCAGAAATTTGTAGATCTAGACAGAGATTATGTCAGTGAACAGAAACGTCATATTTTGACATTAAAAAAAAAATAATAATATATATATATATACATATATATATACATATATATATGTGTCTTATTTTGTAACAATATTTTTAAAACATGCCCTCATTGTACCTATATCATCAAATATTCTGAGTAAAATATGAAATGATGTACTTGATTACAAGCATGATCTGGTATAATATAATCACTCACTCAATATGTGTTAATTAATTTTTTTTTGGAAAAAGAGGCCTGCTTCCTGGGCATGTGATAGGCAAATATCAGAAGAGTAAAGAGGAGCTCACCAGTATCAGCATCCCCTCTCCCTGAAATTCACTTTTGCCACTTCATCAATTAGCTACCACATGCCAGGCATTTAGCTAGATGCTGAAAATATAGAGATGGATGACACATATGGAGTGGACAGATACCGGAGGAGTTTTATCCTTAGGCACAGCCAAGTGATGACCCAGAGAAAAGCCATCAGCACATTTATCTTTCACTGGACAATGGACCTGATACTTTGAAGCCTCATTGAAGCATCCTGGCTACGTTAAATATGCATGTGTAATTTGATCATAGTCCTCCATGGTTGATTCCAGAAACATAATTCAAACAAAATTTGAATCATCTTTGGTATCTGCTAAAAGTCTTACTAGACAGCTTTTGGGGACAAATCTCTAAGTGAATACGGAAGTGTGGTCCATTACTGGGCAAAGAAAAGCATTTGATACTGACTTGATTTGGAAGCAGTGGCTGCCTGTAAACATTCTTGTTGGAGATGTGCTTGTTAGAGGGATCAGCCAAGCAACAAAGACTTGCCTTTCTGGGAAAAGAAATCTACACAGAGGACATTGGCTTTCTGGAGTTCATAGGCTCATTTTAGCATTGTTGAGAGGCTCTGGTTTTCACAATCACAACAACAAAGAAAGGACTATTTTTTTCCCATGTTTGGATATTTTTCTTAGATTCCTGTCATCTTTTCGAAGCTTATTGATAAGGACAAGTTGGTGTGGCATTGTCATGTCTAAGCTTCCTACTCTCTGAGATCAGGGACTTAAAAGGCTTGACTCTTAGTGGAAAATTCTCTGAGGAAACTGAGCAGAGATATATAAAAAAAAATTAATTGCCATTTGTTTATAATCACCTTCTTCCCTCTTTAATAAATCAGAACATGCTAACTCCAGTTCCAGCTTCCTGTTCTTCCTGTAACCTGGATACAAAAGCATTCCATTCAGCCGCCCCTTCTAGCAGCTGACTCCTTGCCAGTAACTCTTAGCAAGCATTGCCATCTGTTCACCTCTCAGTCTCTTGAACTTACCCTCCCTCCTAGATTAATCCTGAAATGCATTTTCCCAATACCAGTCCTTTTGGCTAGTCCTTTAGGGCAACAGCTAATGCCAACCTAATTATAAATATCAAGTTCCATCTACTGTTCTCTACGAAGAAACCACAGCAGGAAAACAAGAAAATCCAATCCGCCTCAATGTATGGCCCTCTTCAACAGCTTGAACACAGTGTGTATCTCGAGCAAAAGATCTGAGTCTTATTAAATTATTTCCTATCAATAAATGAAGACTTCAATGGAATAACTCTTATGAGGTGAATTAATGTTTCTGCTTTCTCTCTCTCTCTCTCGCAACTACTGTTTGATCTTACAGGTACAAGAGTCCTCATCTCAAGCCTTTTCTGGGAAAATACAATTCAAATATTACTTTTAATTTTTCTTTCTATTTGAACTTTGGAAGCTTTATCATGAAATCTTCTTATGCACATGTCTTTGGGAATTAGAAAAGACAGGATTTAGATAGGAGAGGAAAATGAAGGGGGAAACCCAGGCCTTCAAAAAGATGTCTCTCTCCTTTGGAGATGCTGTACAGATAAAAGATGAGCGGAAAGATGTCTCCTAGGAGGTGATCCTGAGAAAATGTAGCATGAGTTGGAGCTGGAAAAGTTCATTGTCTTCTTTCTGAGTTCATTCTTGATTATGAGGGAGGTTTGGACTGGGGAATTGTATAAATTATTGTATAAATGTTTTTGTTGTTTAGTATTACCATGAAACCTCCCTGTTCCCCCCCCCCCATATCTTACATTACATTATTTGCTTATATACAATATTTTTATTAGTTTTTTTGCTATCAGTATAATTTTCCCCAAGAGGATGAGTACACATGGGTCTTAGAAAAGTTGTACAAAATGAAACTTTCAATTTCAAGCTTGAAAAATTCATTCGAAGCTTATAGTATTTATGAGTGCAGGAAACAAGAGTTGCTTTTAGGCCATTTCTGGCTATTTTTCTGGAATCCTTCCACTCATAACTCCCCACCCCTCACTCATGCACATACACAATTATAATGCACACACATGCATGACATACACACAGAAAATATAATCTCCCAAAAGAATCCTTATATTGGACCAAGTAAAGCTACCTGGGTATTGGTCTTAATTGCTTTTATATTGCAATCCCTCCCCACACTCCCTACTTTTGCATTCTTTTTGTTTTCTCCAACACCCACAGACTGATTGCTGTCTGTTAAATGTCCAGCAAGCTGTGTGTTGGCAGCAGAGAGAGAGAGAAAAAAAGATAAACTGCTCCTAGTTCCCCCAGAGTAAACCGACTTTATCTCAAGGAGCTGAACTTCCAGGTGGAGTTGAGTAAATTGCGAGGTTGCAACACAGTTGAGGCACAAAGTTCACCACCAACGTAAAACAGCCAACCCAGTTCTGCTTTTTCATGTCTGCTAAACTGACAGAACTAAGCAATATAAACAACGGTGAAGCAATAGCTTTGAGAGGAAAAAAAGCCATATTCTATTTACAGCTAATAAGTCAACTGCTATTTCAGCATCTTTACGTGCAGAATACAATTTTGTTTGTCTGCAAAGTTTACTGGGAGAGATAATCCAAGAAGCGAGAGATTATGTGGAAGTTATAAGAGAAGTTGTTTATTATTCCCTGCCAGGTTAACTGATTCATGGGCTTACAAAGAAAGACCTTTTTGAGAGCAAGTAGTTTGAGCTCCTTTTATTTATTTATTTATTTATTTATTTATTTATTTATTTATTTATTTATTTATTTATATTAGTTAAAGACACTGAAACTTGGGTGTATTACCTAACATGACGCCAGCTGCAGGTTTAATGCAACATTTAGGGTTTGGGGATTCAAATGTCTAATTTTTTGAAAAGGAGATAATGACACTAAGTGATTAGGTTGCCATGGGGATTAAGTGACAGAATTCAAGTGTTTGTACTACCCAGGGACTAGGTATATGGAGAAGCAAACCGATTGCTGGTGAATTGAGTCTGACTTAGGGGAGCCCATGAGTAGAATTGCCCCACAGGGCTTTCAAAGCTCTGCCTTTTCAACAGAAAATCACCAAGCCTTTCTTTTGGGGTACCTTTGGGTGGGTTCCAACTACCAACCTTTCAGATAGCAGTCAAGCACTTAACTGTTTGTGTCACAGAAGGATTCCCATGTAGAGAAGAGGATTTCTGAAAGCCCTCAACAAATGAACTAGTGATAAAGTCTTTTATCAGTGAGTTTATTCCAACAGTCACACCAACAACTTTTACCAGAGCTGCTAATCATTAACCAAAGGGAATGACTAAATGGAAACTTTTTCACATCTCTTTAGAGTATGTCTTGCCAGAAACGTTGTGAGAGGCAGCTAGAGTAAAGTAGAGAAGAAAAGTGAGGGGGCCTGCAAAAACACATGTGTGCTTGAAGGGCTCAGGCTGGGACAGACAGCAGTGACACAGCAGGGCCCTTTCTTCTTCTGTAAATTACAGATTCAGAATCTCATTTAGGGTCAGAGCAGCAGTCTGGAGTCTGGGTCTGCTCAGGAGCATTTACTCAGTAAATTCATAACTGACTTTCTGCAGTCTTACCTGAAGCACAATCTCTATTTTAGTATCTGTATTTGGGAGTTTCACAACGTGGATTTTCCAAGAGAATGAAGAGAATTGGAACGGGAAGTAATAGAGGAGTTTGAGTACAAAGCATTTTTGTTATTGATACTCTGGTGTTTGGCATTTCTTCAAGAAAGTTGGATATCAAATAATACTTAAACTAGACAGGAAAACAGGAGGAAAAAAATGAGCAAACCCTAACTTCTTTCTAAAATGCTAATGAAGGAATAATGTACTGCATGAAGGCTGTTTTTTGGCTCTTTCACTGTTTGCTTCTACTGGACATCTCAGCTCTGGTCAGGTTGACTTACTGGGTCCCTGAAAGTAGCCTTTTTCTCTTGAAGGATCTCTAGCCTGCCCCCTGGTCTTGTTAATGTCAGGCCATTTATTTCAGGGCAACACAAGCTAATGTCATGTGTGGTGTTTGACGATTCTGGTGGCTCAGTGGTAGAACGGCTGATCTCCATGTGATAGAGTCAAGTATGCTTCTTGGAAATGTACCTCATGCACAGCTACCAGCTGTCTGTCTGGGGCAGTGTAGGATCAGCCCACAATCACAAGGTCAGTTTGAACTTCAGCGTTGGTGGTTCAATCTCACCAGCTGCTCCTTGGAAACCCTATACAGTGTAGCTATGAGTAGGAACCAACTCAACAGCACTTAACAACAACAACATGATGCTGAACACGTTTCAGCAGAGTTTCTAAACTAAGATGGACTAGGAAGAAAGGGCTGGCAATCTACTCTCATAAATGAGCCAGTAAAAACCCCGTGGATCACAACAATCTGATCCATGACCAGTCTTCAGAATGATGCGGGACTAGCAGCACTTTGTTCTCTTGTGCATGAAGTCACTCTGAGCAGAGGTCTGACTTGACAGCCACTAACAACAATTACAAGGTGAGTTGTCAGTCTGCTCAAACCATCAAATATTCAGAGGCTAGCCTGGCTGCAGAGAATTGCCAGAAATTCAAGCCAGATTCAGGAGAAGATGTGCAATGAAGAATTTCCTGGCTGATGTCACATGGATCTTGGCTGAAAGCAGAGAATACCAGAAAAAAGGTTTACCTCTCTTTTATTGAGTATATAAAGGCATTCAACTGCATGGATCATAAAAAGTTATGGAAAATATTGTGAAGACTGGGAATTCAAGGACACTTAGTTTTGCTCATATGAAAGCTGTCCATAGACCAAGAGGCAGTTGATTGAACAGAACAAGGGGAATCTACATGGTTTAAAATCAGGAAAGGTGTGAAAGCTTGTATACTTTACCATACTTATTCAATTGGTATGCTGAGCAAATAAATGATCTGAGAAACTGGACTATATGAAGAAGAACATGGCTTTAAAATTGGAGGAAGACTTATTAACAACCTATGATATGTAGATGACACAACTTTACTTGCTGAGAGTGAATTTGAAGCATTTATTGATGAAGCAGTTAATGATTAAGACTACAGCTTTATTATACTTCAACATTAAGAAAACAAAAAATCCACACAACCTGAGCAATAATCAACATCATGATACACAGAGAAAAGACTGAAGTTGTCAAGGGCTCATTTTACTTGGATCCACATTCAATGTCTGTGAAAATAGCTGTCAAGATATCGAATGATGTTTTGCATTGGGTAAATCTGCTGCAAAAGACCTCTTTCAAGTGTTAAAAACCAAAACTTCACTATGAGGACTCAGGTGCTCTTGACCTAATCCATGTTACTTCAGTTGCTTCATATTAGGCATTAATAAGGAAGATCAAAGAAGAATTGATACATTTGAATTATGGTGTTGGTAAAAAATAATGAATGTACCATCTCTGCCAGAACAACCAACAAATCTGTCAGGGATTAAGTATAACTAGAATGTTTCTTAAAAGCGAGGATGGCAAGACTTTGTCTAAAGTACTTTGGATATGCTATCAGGAGGGTTCAGTCTTTGTAAAAGGACATAAAGCTCAGTAAAGCAGATGGTTAGCAAAAAAGAGGAAGACGATCTAGAACTCAGATTGACACAGTGACTGAAACGATGGGTCAGACATTGCTGCAACGATGGTGAGATGGGGTAGGACCAGGCAGGGTTGCACTCAGTTTACACAGAGTCACTATGAGTCGAAAGCACTGGACTGCTAACCACAAGGTTGCGAGTTCAAACCCACCAGCCCCTCTCAGAAATCCTATATAGGGTTAGTATGAGTTGGAATTGTCTTGATGGCACACAACAACAACAATCATGGCGACCACTCAATCCCAAGGACCTAGAAAAGTAGAAGGAGTTCGGTGATTCATGTAAGGCAAACGGATGAGGAGGAGGTTAATTATGTTATCAAGTTATCCTTGATTTAGATGACTTACACGGGCCTTCACTAGACTTGGGTATCTGTAGCTCTATCTGTGGTCTCTTTTAACATTTTGTCTTCTATGTGGTGCTGTAGGAACAGCACTGAACTGCTAGCCTCAAGGTTGGTGGTTTAAACCCACCAGAGACTCCTTGTAAACTCTTCTCAGGATCACTAGGAGTCAGAACCAACTCAACGATACTTAATAACAACAACAGTATGAATAGATATGCATAAGACACTAAGGAAAATGATCCTAGTCACTAAAGAAGGAAACTTCAATGATTGATCTCACTTTAATTTTTCAAATGTTCTGATCTGAAGTTATTGAAGAATAACTTGGACTCGTCTGGTTTTGAAAATGGAGATATTAAGATCTCCATCGGCAGGTTGTTGTGAGGGCTAATGACTCACTACATGCTTAAAACAGTTCATATCAATAGCTGTTGTTAGGTGCCATCGAGTCAGTACTGACCCATAGCAACCTTATGCACAACAGAATGAAACACTGCCCGGTCCTGTGCTAACCTCACAGTTATTGGTACACCTGAACCCATTGCTGCTGCCACTGTGCCAATCCATCTTAAGGGGGGGAGGGGGTGGTCTTCCTTTTATTCACTGACCCTTCATTTTACCAAGCATGATGTCCTTCTCCAGGGACTGGTCCCTCTTGACAGTATGTCTGAAGTATAAGAGACAAAGTCTGGTCATTCTGACATCTAGAGCATTCTGGCTATACTTCTTCCAACACAGATTTGTTTGTTTGTCTGGCAGCCCATGGTACTTTTAATATTTTTCTCCAACACCATAACTCAAATTCATCTATTCTTCTATGGTCTTTATTCATTGTCCAACTTTCACATGTATATGAGGCTATTGAAAATATCATAACTTGGGTCAGGTGTACCTTAGTCCTCCAATTGACATCTTTGGTCTTGAACACTTTTAAGAGCTCTTGTGCATGTCAATAGCATGTGCCCATTATATGTTGTGTTGTTTGTTAAGTGTTGTCGAGTGGGTTCCAACTCATAGAAACCTTGTATAAGTTTTTTAATGATTGACTGGTGGGTTTGAACCGCTGACCTTGTGGTTAGCAGTCCAGTGCTTATCCTACAGTGCCACAACAGCACTCCATTATTAATACTAATATTACCAGATTTTAAGCTCCCTTTTAGAATAGCTTTCCCATCCTTTTATACTTTTTTAATATACACAAAAACATGGGCCTTGTCTAAAGTACTTAAGGGTGATCTCATACACATATTCATATGCTGTTTAATGTAGTCTTTTTTCTTTCTTTCTACTTAGCTTATGCTTCCATCTCTTCTTTGAACCTCCTCTGCCTCCCTCTCTGCCATGTAACGAGTGTCAATGAATTAAATGGTGTGTCCTTGTACTTTTTCTCTTTGCTCATAGAATCATATATACATCTAACATTTGCATAGAGATGTGGGGAAGGTTGGTTACTCTTTGTTTTACAAACGTTTATTTTCACTTGAACTGTAACTGCATAGAAATCCTTCAAAAGCAGCTAACTTATCTATAACAAGTCAAAATTATTCTTTGCAATGGTTGCATAATAACTGATAGTATGGATAAGCTGTAATGTAGTCAGACAAACCCCACTGATTAGCTTTCCCTTTGATCTGTGTCCCCACTTTTTAAGTTATTCTTGCCAGTATAAATAGTACAGCAACAAGTGTTCTTTTTTCATATGCTCAGCTGTACTGGCCATTTGGTAAGGAGAGCTACTGAAAGGCTGAATGGCATAGAGACTTTTAATTTTCAGATATGCTACCAAATTGTTTTCCACAACAGCTCTAACAGTGGGAGTTTTTAACCTCTAATCTATGAGCACCCATTTATCCACCAACAGATGTTATTGATCATTAGATTTCTACCAGTCTGGTGGGCATAAAGAGACATGTTGTTGCTACTTTAATTTGTATTTCCCTGTAAATTTAAAGTGACACCTTTTCATTTGTTTATTGGTCATTTGGATTTGTTCCTCTGTGAATCCCATATTCAAATTCTTTACTCATTTTTCTATTAGTTTATCTTTGCCTTGTCAATTTGTAAAGAATTAAAAATGAAAACTATTTTCATCTGTGCTATAAATATTTTCAATACTATCATTTGTCTATTGTTATGGAATCTTTCTTTTGCCATGCAAATGTTTTGCTGTTTTATATCATCCACTATCTCGCTTTTCTTTTGAAAATAAATGTATAAATAATATGCTAGATTTTCTTGAAAATTCTCAGTTTTTATAATTATTTTTATGAATGGCATATGATAGAGATTCAACTTTTTAAATCTTGTTGTATAGCTCTTTGTTCCAGAACTAGTTAAAATTTAATTTATACATATATAAATATATATAAACTTAACAACAACAATGTATATATACATATGCACATGCATGTATATACACACAAGGGGATTTCAAAAAGTTTATGGAAAAATGAAATGAAAATATGATGGACTTTTTACTGGAACTTTTTGAAGTCCCTTTGTATATGTTATATATCTTTAGCTATGTATGTATTGTTGTGATTGTTAAGTGCCGTCAAGTCGCTTCCAACCCATAGTGACCCTGTAAAGGGTTTCCGAGGATTGGCTGGTGAGTTTGAACTGCAGACCTTGTGGTTCAAACTGACATTGCTATCCATTGCCTTAACCAGGACTCCTAGGTATGTATCTATATCTTCATGTATGTATGTATGTAGTTGCTATGTTGTGTGCTGCCATTGAGTTGGTCTTGAATCAGGGTTACATCATGCATGGCGTTTTGGATCATTGTGATTCATAGGGTTTTCACTGGCTCCTTTTTCAAGGTGGATCTGTAGACCCTTTTTCCTAGTCTCTCTTAGTCTGGAAGCTCTGCTGAAGCTTGTTCACTATCCTAGAAGCACACAAGCCACTATTGACAGATGAGTGGTGACTGTACTCGATGTGCAGTGACTGGGACTCTAACCTGAGACTTCTCCATGGAAGGCACGAATTCTGCCCCTGCCCTCACATATGCACACCTCCATACATGTAGGTTGGCATACCTTCAGAATGTTTTTGTTGTTGTTAATTGTTCTTTAATCACTTCCAACTCTTAGCAACTCTGTATAGGGTTTACGAGGTTGTGCTCCTTGCTGGAGCAGGAAGTCTCATCTTTCTGCAGCAGACTAGCTGGTGGGCTTGAACCACCAACATTGTGGTTCACAGCTCAGTGCTTATCCTAAAGAGGCATCATGTTCTCTATATCTTCAGATATGTATGTGCAAATATTTCTCCAAATGTGTGCTTCAATTACAAATATTGTTGTTGTTGTTGTCAGGTGCCATCGAGTCAGAACTGACTCATAGCGACCCCATGCACAGCAGAAAGAAACAATGTCTGATCCTGGGCCAACCTCACTACCGCCGCCACACTTGATGCCATCAATGATGTCACCTGGCTGATCCATCTCATTGGGGGTCTTCCTCTTTTTCTCTGACCCTCCACCTTACCCAGCATGACATCCTTCTCCAGCGACTGTTCTCTCTGGACAATGTGTCCAAAGTATGAGAGACGAAGCCTAGCCATCTTGGCCTCCAAGGAGCACTCTGGTTGCACTTCTTCCAAAATAGATCTATTGGCTCTTTTGGCAGTCCATGCACTTTTAGTATTCTCCTCCAACACCACAACTCAAAGGCATCAATTCTTCTACGATCTTCCTTATTCACTGTCCAGCTTTCATATCCATATGAGGTTATTGAAAATACCATGGCTTGGGTCAGGCGCACTTTAGTCCTCAAGCTGACATCTCTGCTCTTCAATACAATATAGGCATGCAAATATACATGTGTGCATATATCCATGCATGTACGTTCATTTAGGGTTTCATCAGGTTTTGCTGCTATTCATAAGGCTTTCAGAGGCCAGCCTTTTAGAAGTGGCCCTTTTTCCCTAGTCTTTCTTAGTCTGGAAGCTCGCTGAAATCTGTTGGCCAAGTGTGACTCTGCTGGCATAGCTTACTCTAATGGTATAGCTTACAGAATCACAGTGCCACAAAAGGACAGATGAATGGTGGTACATGTAGGCATATTTCCACATAAGCAAATGTATATAACTTCATATGAGTATGTATTTTACAAATTTGTATATAAATATGTAAATATATACTGGTGTGGCACCACTGGATAAGCACTGGACTACTAATCACAAGGTTGGAACTTCAAACCTACCAGTTGCTTCTCAGAAACCCCATATAGAATTCCTATGAATTGTAAGCAACTCAATGGTGTTTAACAACAGCATCAGTATATATGTGATGGTGGTGGTGGTGGTGGTGGTGTGTTGTCGAATTGGTTTGAACCCATAGAGACACAGTACAGGGTTTCTGAAGCTGTAAATCTTTATGGGAGTAGAAATCCTCATCTTTCTCCCTCAAAGCAACTGGTAGATTCAAACTGCCGACCTTGTGATTAGAAGCCAAGCTTGTAATCCACTAAACTACCAGGGCTTCCTCAATGTATGTGTATCTCTATATAATTCATATATAAGATGATATGTTGGTCTGTCAGTTTGTTGTGTTGTGGTGATTTGTGTGTTGCTGTGAACTTGAAGCTAATGCCACCGGCATTTAAAATACCAGCAGGGTCACTCATGGTAGGCAGGATACAGCAGAGTTTTCAGACTAAGAAGAAGGAGAGGAAGAACACTTCTGAATGGTTAGCTTTTGAAATCCTGGTCTATTGTCAGATACAGTGCCACACTTCAGAAGGCACTCAAAATATGAATAGAGAGAGCTGACTCATCAAAGTAGAGTTGGCCTTAATGACTAGATGAATTTAAGTTTTGGGAACCTTCATTTGTTGATGTGGCACAACTCAAAATGAGAAGAAACATTATAATTAGAGCATGGAATATAAGAAATTTGAATTTATGAAAATTGAAAGTTGTCATAAATGAAATTGATGCATAAAGATTTATATTCTAGGCATTAGTCAGTTGAAATGGACTAGTATTGGATATATGGTTTACTAAGCTGGGGAAGAAAAGCTAAAGAGGAATGGCATCACATTCATCATCAAAAATAGCATTTCAAGATATATCTTGAAGTACTATGTTGTCTACGATAGGATAGTATCCATAAGCACATAAGCAAATCTAGTTAGCACCACTATTACTCAAATTTACACACCAACTACTAAAGCCAAAGATGAAGAAATTGAAGATTTCTACCAATTTCTTCAGTCTGAAACTGACCAAATATGCAATCAAGATACATTTATAACTATGGTGATAAAAATGTGAAAGTTGGGAACAAAGAGGAAGGATCAGGAGTTCAAAATACGGTCTTGGTAATAGAAATGATGCTGGAGATTCATGTTAGAATTTTGCAAGACAAATGACTTTTTTCTAATACCATTTTTCAACAACATTAAAGGTGACTATACATCTGACCTCTCCTGATGGAATGTACAGGTATCAAATGATGAAATACACAGGTATTGACTACATCTGTAGGTAGAGATCATGAAAAGGCTCAATATTATCAGCTAAAACAAGACCAGGGCAGAGAGTGCAGCAAACAATTTCTCATATGCAAATTTATTCAGTTCAGGCTGAAGCTGAAGAAAATTAAAACAAGTCCAAGAGAGCTAAAATATGACCTTGAGTATATCCCACCAGAATATACTGACCATTTCTAGAAACATTTGACGACTTAATTAGAAACTAACAACAACTATACACATGGACATCACCAGATGGAATACACACAAATCAAGTTGACTACATCTATGGAAAGACACAGTGGAAAAACTCCATATCATCAGCTAAAATAAGGTCAGGGACAGACTGTGGAACAGACTATCAATTGCTCATATGAAAGTTCAGGCTGAAGCTGAACAAAATTAATTAAAACAAGGCCACAAGAGCCAAAATATGACCTTGAAAATATCCCACCTGAATTTAGAGAACACTTGAAGAACAGATTTGATGCAAAAGACCTAAGACCAGAAGAGCAGTGAAATGACATCAAGAACATCAAATGGGAAGAAACAAACAAACAAACAAAAAGATCATTAAGAAGACAAGAAAGAATGAAAAGACCAAAATGGATGTCAGAAGGAACTCTGAAACTTTCTATCCAGTGTAGCAATGCTAAAGCATATAGAAGAATTGAGGAGGTAAAAGAGCTGAATAGAAAATTTCAAAAGGCAGCTCAAGAAGACAAAAAGCTAAATATTATAACATAATGTGCAAAGACCAGGAGCTATAAAACCAAAAAGGAAGAACATGCTCAGTAGTTCTCAAGCTGAGAGAACTGAATAACAAATTCAAGCCTCAACTTGCAATAACAAAGTATTCTGTGGGCAAAATATTGAATGATATTGAATGCATCAAAAGAATATGGAAGAAATATACAAAATCACTGTACCAAAAAGAAATGGTCAATATTCAGCCATTTCAAGAGGTAGCATATGAACAAGAACAAATGATACTGAAGGAAGAAGTTCAAGGTGCATTGAAGGCATAGGCAAAGAACAAGACTCCAAGAATTGATGGAATACAAATGGAAATCTTTCAACAAACTGGCAAAGCACTGGAGGCACTCAGTGATCTATGCCAAGACATTTGGAAGACTGGCCAACTGACTAGAAGAGATCCATATCTGTGCTCATTACAAACAGAGGTGACCCACTGGAATGCAGAAATCATTGTATGATATCGTTAATATCCCATTCAAGCAAAATTGTAATAAAGATAATTCAAAAATGGCTGCAACCATAAATTGAAAGAGAACTGCCAGAGGTTCAAACCAGATTCAGAAGAGGATGTGAAACGAGGAATATCATTGCTGATGCCAGATGGATCTCAGTTGAAAGCAAAGACTACCCAAAAAATGTTTATCTGTGCTTTATTGACTGTGCAAAGGCTTTCAACTGTGTGGATCATGACAAACTATGGACAGCATTGTAGAAAATGAGTATTCCAAACACTTAATTTTGCTCATGAGAAAGCTATACATAGACCGAGAGGTGGTTGTTAGAATAAAACAAGGAACACTAAATGGTTTAAAATTAGGAAAGGTGTGCACCAGGAAATGTTGAATTCTTTCACCGTACTTATTCAATCTGTATGCTGAGCAAATAATACAAGAAGCTGGATTATATGAAAGAAAATGTGGCATCAGGATAGAAGAAAGACTCATTAACAACCTGTGATGTGCAGATGATACAACCTTGCTTTCTGAAAGCAAAGAGGACTTAAAATACTAACTGATGAAGTTCAAAGACCACAGCCTTCACTATGGGTTGCATCTCAATGTAAAGAAAAAAAATCACCTCCACTGGGCTAATAAATAACATCCGTATAAATGGAGACAAGATTAAAGTTGTCAAAGACTTCATTTTGATTGGATCAACCATCAAGAGTCATGGAAGTAGCAGTCAAGTAATCAAATGACATATTGTATTAGGCAAATCTGGTACATAAGACCTCTTTAAAGCGTTGAAGAGCAAGAATGTTAGTTTGAGAACTAAGGTGTGCCTGACCCAAGTCATGATATTTTCAATAATCTCATATGCAAGGGAAAGTTGGACAGTGAATACGGAAGGCTGTAGAAGAATTGATACATTTGACTTATGATGTTGAAGGAGAATATTAAAAGAACCATAGCCTGCCAAAAGAACAAACAAATCTGAATTGGAAGAAGTACAACCAGAAGCTCCCTAGAAGCCAAGATGGCCAGACTTTGTCTCTCATACTTCTGACATATTGTCAGGAGGGACCAGAAGTATATCATGTTTGGTAAAATAGAGGGTCAGAGAAAAAGAGGGATAACCCCAATGAGATGGATTACCACAGTTGCAGCAGTGATGAGCTGAAATGTAGCAACATTTGTAGGTTGATGCAGGACCAGGCAATGTTTCCTTCTACTGTGCATAGTGTCATTATCAGTTGGTACTGATTCAATGGCACCTAACAATAACAGCAACAATGATGGAAGACCAAACGAGTTTGGGGATGACATCAAGAATATCATACAGAGAGGCAGGGCTTGATGGTGGCTAGGGTGGAGGTGCAGTGAACTTTGCCATCAGCAATACCACAGAATACCAGGCAAAGCAGATCCAGGGCAGAGCTCCAAAACTCAGAACCACATAGGTATGAATATTTAAAAAGTCTGAAGTCTTATAGCTAATGGAACTTGAAGTGGAAGTAAGAAATTGCATACTTTTGAATCTGCCAGGCTCAGTGGCACAGAGCCCATAACTTGGGCGAGACCAAACAGCACAACCAAGCGTGGGAGCAGACACACCATGGAAAAACACCATGGGAACCTCAGAGCAAAGGTGGACAATACACTTTGTTGGTGTTTGCTTTCTTCTCAGGTTCTATTTTTGGTATCTGTTCATTGCACACACACACCCCCCCCCACTGCTTGTGCACCTTCATTCTGGTGACTACAGAGGGTGCCTGAGCGAGTGGACACCACCCACCCTCACCACTGGTGGGTTCTTCTGCCACACATGTGCACAGATACTCCCAGCCCAAGAACCAGTCCTGAACTGTTTTTTTTTTTTTTTTTTAATACAGGAAAAGCCAGGACAGAGGTGAAGAGAGGGAAAGAGAGTTTAAAAACAGGCAGAAAATTTAATTAAATCCTGCGGTCCAGCATAACAAGCAACAGTGGCATCTTGAAATCTCTCAGGCAGCTTTGAAGGCAAGAAGCTGAAAAGAAGACATTAAGATAATACTCATATTAGGCTACAGATTTTTTTTTTTTTTTCTTCTCTCCCTCCTCTCCCTTTTCTGCAATTATAGACTACAGTATTCAGTCTAGTTTTGTTTTGTGTGTGTGTGTGTGTGTGTGTGTGTTTTGGGGGGTTTTCTTTTGTTTTCCTGTTTCTGGTTTTGTTTTGTTTTTTTTTTTGCTTTTGCTGTTTTATGCCCCCCCTTCTATCTTTAGGTGACTTTTTCTTTCCCTATATTACCCAAGAACAGACAGCAACTGCTACCATATAGTCAACCTACAATCACACTCTATAAAACACCAAAACCCAGGCAATAACCAATACCAATTCCCATATATTAGGGAGGCAGACAACAACTGTGAAAGTTACTCTGTGTTAAGCAATAAGAAGAGTGAAAAGGGAAGCCCACATCGTGACCACATTTACCTTGAAGCAATCAGAAAGCATAAAAAAATAACAAAACACATACTGAATTTATTAAGGCCACAGATAAACACTAAACATGTACAAGAAGAAAAAGCAGATGACCATATCACCACATGTCCAGAAACAAGATAAAATGTCTGAGGCAAATGACCTAGAGGTAGACCTGGACTCCATTCTGGAAGAAGTGCAGGCCTTTGAAATGCCTGGGAAGGAATTCAGAAAAATGATTATAAAATATTTCTAAATACTTTACAATGCAGTTGAGAAAAATAAGGAAGAAGTCAGGAAAGCAATACAGGAACAATCTAATAAGATTGGTACAGCTTTGGCAACAATTCAAAACCTACAGAAAGAGGTCCAAAT
Source organism: Chrysochloris asiatica (assembly GCF_000296735.1). NCBI lineage: Eukaryota > Metazoa > Chordata > Mammalia > Afrosoricida > Chrysochloridae > Chrysochloris > Chrysochloris asiatica. Next base: position 7,565,723 of record NW_006408667.1, on the reverse strand, counting down.
GATCAATAATAGAATATCCGAAATAGACAATACTCTGAAAAGGCAAAGAAGTAGAGTAGAAGAGATGGAAGGCAGAACCAGTGAGCTAGAAGACAAATCTCTCAATACCACTAAGACAGAAGAGAAAACAGAAAAAAAAAGATAAACGAATCTGAAGAAGGTCTAAGATTCATGTTGGGCAACATGAAAAGGGATAACTTAAGAATTATCTGCATTCCAGAACAAGAAGAATCACACAAGTTCACATAGGAAATAGTTGAAGAACTGCTGGAAGAAAATTTCTCTAACATCCTGAAAAGTGAAAAGATAGACATTCAAGAAGCTCAATGAATCCCAGGAAGGATAGACCCCAAAAGAAAATCACTGAGACATATCATCATCAATCTTTCCAAAATCAATGATAAGGAGACATTCCTGAAAGCAGCTAGGGAAATCAGAAGTGTCACATACAAAGGCAAGCAAGTCAGATTAATCTCAGATCTCTCAGCAGAAAACATGCAATCAAGAAAGCAATGGGGAGATATATATAAAACCCTGAAAGAAAAAAAAATTGCCAATGAAGAATCCTTTTTCCAGCAAAGCTATCAATCAAATACAGTGCTGTAAACAAATCATTCCAGGATAAACAGAAGATAAAGGATTTTGCCAAAGCGAACCCTGTGCTACAAAACATCCTAAAGGGAGTTATGTGGACTGAAAACCAACAAGAACAGACAACAACCAGAGATTGACATTCGTGGCAGCACATCTCTGAATTAAATCGACAGAAGGAGGAGTCGAGAAAAGAACAAAACTATAAGAACAAACTCAGAGACTCTGGGAGGTAAATCTATGATAAAAACAATTACAATGCAAAAGAAGGTAAACACGTAAGAACAGAGATCCAGATGGTGAGAAGGTCAGGTAGATTATAGGATAAAATAGACT
>NW_006408667.1:7538024-7561791 GCF_000296735.1 Chrysochloris asiatica | reverse complement strand
GATCATTCCCACCCCCTCCATACACAGAGTAAACAGGGATGGGCAACTTGGACATTGGCTACCCAAAGTGGGGGGCTACAAAGGCAAGAAGTGATTGGCTTACAAGCTTTCAAGAGGGAATCTAGATCCAGAGGGCATGGAGGAAGGTGGAACTCCATTGAGTAGTATCTAATCTATCTAAGTGGGGCTGATGAAAGGAAATGCGGATAGGTCTCTTGTGATACAATAGTGAATAATTCTATCAGGACTGATTGTGAGGGTTGGAAAAGTAAAAGCAGACGTTTTATAGCAAGAGGGGAGTGATTAATTTTGCAGTCTAGGAGCGGAGGTCCCTGGGACCATCAAGGGAGAAAAGCGGAGAGCGGGACCCTACCCAGAGAAGCAGTGACGCCGAGATGGAGGCAGAGAACTGAGTGGCTGGGGACTCTAGACCCAGAGAGGGAGAGGGGCTGTGTGCTGACAACTGGGGGGCAGGCTTGCTAGGTATACCCTTTGGTTGGTTGATGATGCATGGATGGGATTATAACATGTCAATGAAATTATATACAATAGGATTAATGTAAAACTAATGTTCTCCCCTGTAAACATTACACAATTCACAATACAACATTAAAAAATGAAAGAATATCATACAGGAAGAAAGCGAAGTGTCAATAAAAAGAAAAGACTAAATTGAGTGTCAGAAGAGACTCTGTAATTTGCTCTTGTCCATCAAGCAGCTAAAGCAACTAGAAGAAATGATGAAGTAAAGGAGCTGAACAGAAAATTTCAAAGGGCATCTTGAGATGACAAGTTCAAGTGTTACAAGGAAATATGCAAACACTTTGAGTTAGAAACTCACAAGGAACAAACATGCTCATTATTTCTCAAGCTGAAAGAACTGAAGAAAAAAAAAAATCAAACCTTGGAATTTAATATTGAAGGATACTATAGGAGGGCACACAGGTTGAATAAGTATGGTGAAAGAATATGAAGAAAAACATGGCATCAAGATTGTAGGAAGACTCATTAACAACCTGCAATACGCAGATGATACAACGTTGCTAGCTGAAACTGAAGAGGAGTTAAAACATTTACTGATGAAGATCAAAGAGCACAGCCTTTGGTATGGATTGCATCTTAATGTGAAGGAAATAAAAATCCTCACCACTGGACAAATAAACAGTATTTTTTTATCAACGGAGAAAGATTGTAGTTGTTGAGGACTTCATTCTTCCTGAATCAACTATCAACACTCTCGGAAGCAGCAGTCAAGAAATCAAACAATTATTGCATTATGCAAATCTGCTGCACACAACCTTTTTAAAGTGTTGAAGAGCAAAGATGTCAGCTTGAGGGCTAAGGTGCTTCTGACCCAAACCATGGTATTTTCAATAACCTCATATGCATGAAAATCTGAACGGTGAATAAGGAAGACTGTAGAAGAATTGGTGCTTTTTAGTTATGGTGTTGGAGGAGAATATTGAAAGTGTCATGGGCTGCCAAAAGAACCAATAGATCCGTTTTGGATGAAGTGCAGCCATAGTGCTCCTTGGAGACCAAGATGGCCAAACTTCATCTCTTATACTTCAGACATATTGTCAAGAGGGACCAGTTGCTGGAGAAGGATATCATGTTTGATAAGGTGGAGGGTCAGAGAAAAAGAAGAAGACTCCCAACGTGATGGATTGGACAATTGGCAATATCGGTGGACTCAAGTGTGACAACAGTAGTGAGGTTGGCTCAGGATCGGACAGTGTTTTGTTCTGCTGTGCATAAGGTTGCTGTGAGTCGGTACCGACTCAATGGCACCTAACAACAACAATAACAACAATAGGAGAGCAAGGAGCTCTGGTAGTGTAGTGGTTACGAGTCAGGCTGCTAATCTCAAGGTCAGCAGTTCGAAACTACCAGCTGTTCCCAAGGGAGAAAGATGAGGCTTTCTCCTCCCATAAAGATTTATTGCCTTGGAAACACTTTGCAAGCTCACTATGAGTTGGAACCAAGGCCACGGCACACAAGCACCACCACCACCATAGTAGGGCAGTCCTGATGTGGCACTGTGGGTTAATGTGCTGATTGCAAAGTCAGTTTGAGCCGCAAGGTCAGCATTTTAAGTTCACCTGTTCAAACTCAGCAGCCACTCCTCAGAAACCCTATACTGGGCTGCTATGTGTCAGAACCAACTTGACAGCACTTAACAACACCATTAAGAAGAAAAAGTCGGGAGTGGAGCATGTCCTTTCATCTCTAAGATCCCTGGATGTTGAACCACCTTACTTACTCAGGTGATTGAGCTGTAACACCAGAAGAGAAGCAACAGCATTAGAGCCAGAGCACAAGACAGAGCACCTTTGAGCAGGACCTTCGAGCAGGAGGCTTGCTTGCAGAGTGGGTTGTCTCAACATTTAATTGGGGGCAACTCAGTTTGTTGAAAGGAGCTCTGGTAGCAGAGTTGTTAGGAGTAGGGCTGCTAACTTCAACGTCAGCAGTTTGAAACTATCAGGCTTTCCGTGGGAGATAGATGAGGCTTTCTGCTCCTGTAAAGATCTGTAGTCTTGGAAACCCTATGTAGGATTGCTGTGAGTCAGAATCGACTTCGTGGCACACCACCACCAGCACCAGGTTTGCTGACCCATGAAACTAGAGCTGAGTGCCTTTGGGTTGAGACTTATAATGGAGTTGAGTGCCCTTTGGGCATTTATCAGCAATGCTAAAAGAACTTTTGACTTTGCCTAAGTAAGACAGAGGCCAGGCCAAGGGGCCAAGGGCCAGAGAAAGTTTTGTCTGTGAGCACGACTTAGAAAAGGTTGTCCTAAATTTGAGAACTATATCCTGAACATTTCTGACCCTGAACTGCAACCTATTAACTTCTCTAATAAACTCCATAATCATGAGTTCTGTCTCTGAGTTCTGTGTGACCATTGAGATGAGTTACTGAGCCCAGCTGAGTATAAAGTGCTGTCGGAGGAATAGTTGTCAGATTTGATAAGGAAGGTTGGAAGGTGGAGGTGTGCCTGGCCACAGCCCTCATAGGAACTGGCGTTGGGTTGATGTGGACTTTGGTTCTCCTTCTCCTTTTTGATACCAGAAGAGTTTAGAGGCTGTCTTCAGGCTTATTTTTTGAAGGTGGGTATTGGAGTTAGCTATTAGAGAAATTCCTTTATGTTCAGTTAGGTCTCCTGGAGAACGCCGCAGGGAACTGTGAGCCATGTCATAGATAGGATGAGTTAACGTCTTCATCTCTTTTATCCTTGTTCCTTATTTTTTCCCTTAATTATGCTGTTTCATTATTTTGCTACTTATAATCTACACTGAAATTTGAATATCAGTTGTGGGGATTTTGCAGCTATCATTATGCCAACAAAATTATGGCATTATATTAAACCATATCTAAAATCATACTTAGATGCATTTAGAAAGGTTTCCTACTAATCATTTCAACTTTAATTTAAAGTCATGTAAAAATATTAAGACATAATTGAATTATTGAATGCAAAATGTGGCATGCAGTTTAAATTCTCCTTCCTCCTAGGATAGCACCGCCTGTATTTTTACTGAAGGGCAATGACTTTTTATGGGCTTTCCCTTCAGTGATCCTTATAAATTGTTGAGTCAAAATCCTAAGTCAGATCATTCCACCTCTTCCTCATAGTTCTAAATAAGCAATGAGGAAATGCCGTCTCTACAAATCAAGTCCTTACTTAATGCCAACAAATTTTAAGGAACAAAATTCTATGTGCTGATTGCCTAACCCAAACCTTGAGAACTTTTTTTCCTGGTTCTCTTTCCTGTTCAATTATATAAAGCATATCTTTTTTTCCCTTTCTTTTCTGCTGTTAAATAAGAAAGCAGATTTTCTTCTTGTCACTACTTAATAGAACCACAGGGTCTTACAATTGTAAGGGACATTATAGGTCATTCAACATCAGAAATCAACTACTTTTGTCTCTACTCAATGTTTCCCTTGCCTCCTCTCCTTTTTTCCCCTTTTTTAGCTGCCAGTTGATTTAAGGAAAAGCATGATTCAGTGAATGCCTAAACTCTGTTTCACATCCTACTTCTGTCTTCGTCTGGACTTCATTGACATGTCTTTGCCAAGCAGATTTTCCGGGGGTGGGGTTCTGTGCTTGAACACACTTGAGAACCCAGTCATTCCCTACATTCTTGGGTAGGTGATTTTCAGCAGGGGAGTCTTTGCTTCACAGAGCAAAACTGTATAAGTACATTTTTTCTCCTGGGCACAGTTGGTAGTGCCCTACTGACTGGTGTTTGTTTTGAAGTCATATGGACAAAGGGGCTTCTGCCAATGTTTATACATTATAGATTCAAATGTGACACTCTCATACCCACTTCAGAACTTCAGTGTTGTATCCAATTCTCCTGTCAGAAAAGGAAAGTTGATTTCCAAGGTGAAAGTTGCTTTCTTTGCAAAAGTAGAAGGTACAGTGTTCAAGAAGTATATTTTAGGATCATTGCATAAAAAAGAAAAAAGAATGCATTAATTACTTAATTATGACATTGTTTAAGATAATTTCATGGCTGATTGTATCTGAAATAGTTCTTAATCTCTACCTCATTTAAGAGAGAATAACCTCATGGCTCAAGGAAAGGAGATTCATACATCACTATACTAATACAATGGGAGCGCAGTGGCTCTTTAGGATTGACACTGGATTGCAAACCTTAAGGTCAGCAGTTTGAGTCCAGCAGTCTCTCTGAGGGAAAAAAAATGAGGCTTTCTGCTCCTGCAAAGAGTCACAGCATTGGAAACCCTATACAGAGTCGCTATGAGTTGGAACTGAGTTGGCACACAACAAAAACATACTAACACAAATGAAAGCACTTTCACACAAAGTTTGGACCCTTTTCTATAAAAGAATCACCCATCCCCTACTGTACTGTATGTGTTTGAATCCAGGTGACTTGCTTTACTAAATGAAATGAGAGTGAAAGTCATTCTGCCGTCGTGGGGGTCATTCGCTCACTTTCCCTTGGCCACATGACTGCCAGCATTCCAGATAGAAGCTGCTCTGTCAGCGGGTTCTGGGAGTAAAGACAGACTAGATCAGATGAAGGCACAGCTGACATACAGAATGCGGAAGACAGGAAGCTGGCCTCTGAGCCACTAAGATCTGGAGGCCATTGGTCACTGTAACATAACCGAGTTTACCAGGGGGCTTCAAACAGTACATGGAAAGTTGAATTAAAGATCATGGAATTTTCCCACACACTTTTTGAAGCCGCTTTGTATTTTGACCAATGCTGATTCTATACTGTAAAGAACAGAAAACCGAATCAAATTCTGGTTTTGCCATTATATGACAATGGAATAATGAGTAAAATACGAGTCCCTGGTTGGTGCAAACGGTTATGGTGCTTGAGTGCTAACTAAAAGGATGGAGGTTTGAACTTACCCAAAGATGTCTCAGAATAAAGGCACAGCAGCCTCCTTCAGAAAAATCAGCCATTTGAAAGCCTGATGAAGCACAGTTCTGCTTTGACAAACATGGGGTCTCCATGAGTGGGGATAGAGCCCCTGGCAATTGGTTTACTGATTATGTTGTTGCTGTTAAGTACTGTCAAATTGGTTCTGACCCAAAGCAACCCTGTATAGGGTTTCCAAGGAGCAGAGGGTGAGCTTGAACCTCAGTTCAAACGGCTTTGCAGTCTCGCACACCAGGACGCTTTACAGATTGTAACTGTTGTTATTTGCCGTGGAGTCGGTTTCGACTCATAGCGACCGGCTGTAAGTCTTTACCGGAGCAGAAAGCCTCATCTTTCTCCCACGAAACAGCTGGTAGTTTCGAACTGCTGCCCTGAGGTTAGCAGCCCGACTCGTAACCACTACGCTTACCAGAGCTCCTTTACTGATTATAATATGTACTAATTAAAATAGGTAATAATAATTGAAATGGGCACATTAACAATCACTTTCCTGATCCCATAGGGTTGACAATTAAAGAGCAATTGTTTATGTTAGTGTCCTGATAAGTTTAAGACACTATTAAAATTGAATTTTTCCTCTTTTGGGGAATTGCATACATTGGTCTTCACATCTTTTTAGCTTTCTAATAAATAAAACAAGTGCATCATGCTTATAAAATTTTACTAACAGTCAAGCACAAACATACACACTTTTCCCAGAATGGCATTTCTGATTGTAGAGCAGCCAGCTTTGAGAAGGACGCTCACGGAATAGTGCTGAGACATGGATACAATATCCCTAGCCAGATCAATCACCCCATTGTCTTTTCTGATCAATGGATATCTCGTGTTCTGGCCAAATTGCTCTCACTTTCTGAGAGAATGTTATAAATGACATGGGATTTATAATGTTGTCAAAGAATATAGCAAATGGTTATAACATTAATTTTTTAAGGAAGAGTTATATAGTGAAAATAAACATTAGCTTTAGAATCTGTCTGACGTGGCACATAATAGTCACTGAATACATTTTTTTGTGTGCTAAATGAATGAACAGCTGGAATCTCACCTGTAATAATGCTCTTAGCCAGGTGACCTTCTGTAAGTGGCAGTTCTCCACTTGCAAGATAAATAATCAAATTTCTATCTTATCAGTTGTATTAATTGTTGATAAGATGGTAGGTGTACATGGTCTGATGTGGCACTGTAGGATAAGCCCTGGACTGCTAATCACAAGGTCAGCAGTTCAAACCTGCCAGACACTCTTCGAAACCCTATACAGGGTTGCTGTGAGTCAGAACCGACAAGATGACACTTAACAAGAACAATATATGGTCTAGCAAAGTGCCTAATAAATAATTAAATAGGTGTTAACTTTTAGTTTATTAGGTATGTACAACCTGGAGTGGGTAGCTCATAGAAAGAAAAATGGACTGCTAGGTTTCTTTGCAGGCTCCATTTATGAGGTTTCTAGATTCCTTTTGAAAAAACAAACAAACAAAAGCATTTTTCTGTGCTTTCCTTGCCACAGAAGCCAGACCTTAAGAATACACCTGAATGAAGCATTTAAAATAAACGCTTTTGACATACAAAAGCTTCAAGAGTGCTGCTTTGGAAAAACTTTCACAACAAAAGGAACCATGCTGTTTTCCATTGCTCCGTAGTTTCATTTCTAGACTGCTTTTCCACCTCCTCTCCACTGCTTTCTCTTTCTCTCTCTCTGCCTATTTAATAAATTTAGTATTCCTGAAAGGCCCTTCTGTAGATGTTTTTTAGTATCAAACTTATCAAATTTAGAACAGCAACAATTAGATAGAGGCAAACTTACAACAATTTTCATTAACAAAAGGAGGGGAGAAGAAACCTTGTCTGGATATCTGCTATTGAACCTTTGCGTGCATTTATTAACTCATTTACTCTCCCCAGAAACTTGGCCAAATAAGTGGCTGTGCTGTATTTATTTATTTCTGCAGAGGTGGATTAAAATGACGATGTTAATGTACAAAGAGGTTCTGGAATTTGCCCAAGGTCATATAATCAGTGAGTGGGGTAGCAGGGAATTGAAGTCAGGTTTGCTTGATTCCAAAGCCATGTGGTTTCCCTGACACCATCCTGCCACACTGTTTCCTTTCTCTTCAGAATCTCAGTTCCTGATGCTACACAGAGGCGGACAGCCTGATGCATATGAGGAGAGTCTCTGGAGACATAGGAACCTGGCTTCTTATACTGATAATGTCATTTACTAATCCTGTGGCCTTGGGCATGTTACTTATCATCGCTGAGCCTCGAGTACTTCATTAGTAAAAAGAAAAAAATCACTCCTTTCAGCAATGTCATAGTGAGCACGAAGGACAATATATGTAGAGTGCTTGGCAGAAAGGAGCATTCAATCAATGGAAGCCACTGATGTTATTATTGTGGTTATCCCCAATAAATGACCCTGAATGAGATGGTTGCCACTACAGAGCAGCTCTTGACAAACACCAAATGGGTGATACAGATATCATGCATATGGGAAATGAGGTGTAAAAGAGATTATATCTTACAAGAAGGACTAGGGAAAGATTCAGGAATAGCTGGTCACTAGACTGTAAATCCATGCAGAGAGTCCCTGAGTCTGCCCACTGTCAAGTTTAGCATTTTCTTTCTATGATTTAGAATAATCAGCAGCACACAGTAGGTGTTTAATAAAAGTGTACTGAATGCATGAATGAAAGTTGTCCTTAAAGAATAGATTTTGAAGGGACATAAATTGGTAGGAATGGAAAATACATTAAAAATAGTAAGGACAGCTTGAGAACACAAAGTAAAACATCATACTGAAATGTGCAAAGATCTGGAATTAGAAAACCAAAAGGGAAGACCAAGCTCAGTATTTCTCAAGCTGAGTGAACTGAAGAAAAAATGCAGGCCTTGACTTGCAATATGGAAGGACTATGGTCAAAATATTGAAAGATGCAAAAAGCATCAAATGAATTACACAGAGTCACTGTACCAAAAAAGACATGGTCAATGTTCAACCATTTTAAGAGAAAGCATATGATCAAGAGCCAATGATCCTAAAGGAAGATGTCCAAGGTGTGTTGACGGCACTGACAAACAACAAGAATCTGATAATTGATGAAATACAGAATGAAGTCTTTCAACAAAATGATGAGCACTGGAGGCACTCACTCATCTATGCTAAGAAGCTGGAAGACAGCTACCTGGTCAACTGATAAGGAGAGATCCATATTTGTGCCCATTTCAAAGAGAAGAGACGCAACTGAATACGATAATCATTGGACAATAGCATTATTATCACATGAAGTAAAATTTTGTTAGAGATAGTTCAAAAATGGCTGCAACAGTACAGTGACAGGGAACTTTTAGAGGTTCAAGCTGGATTCAGATGAGGATATCATTGTGAACATCAAATGGATCTTGGCTGAAAGCAGAGAATATCAGAAAGATGCTTACCTGTGCTTTATTGACTAGTAAGCAAAGGCTTTTGATTGAGTGGCTCATAACAAGCTATGGACAACATTTTACAGAATGAGTATTCTGGAATACTTAATTGTGCTCAAGAGGAAGAGGCAGTTGTTTAAACAGAACAAGGGAATACTGAATAGTTTAAAATTAGGGAATATGTGTGCCAAGATTGTATTTTTTCACGATACTTATTCAATCTGTATGCTGGCCAAGTTATTCAGGAAGCTGGATTATATAAAGAGAAATGTGGCATCGGGGTTGAAGGAAGATTCATTAAGAACCTGCAATATGCAGATGTTATAACTTTGCTTGCTGAAAGCAAAGAGGGCTTAGAATACTTACTGATGCAGATAAAAGACCACAGCCTTTGGTATGGGTTGCACATCATGAAAACAAAAATCCTCACCACTGGACAAATAAACAATATCTATATAAATGGAGATATGATTCAAGTTGTCAAAAACTTCATTTTTCTCAGATCAACCATCAATACACATGGATGTAGCAGTCAAGATATCAAACAACGTAGTGCTTCACAAGACCTCTTTAAAGTGTTGAAAACAAAGATGTCAGTTTAAGGACTATGGTACTTCTGGCCCCAGCCATGGTATTTCCCATAACTTCAAATGCATGTCAAAGTTGGATATCAGATAAAGAAGACCATAGAAGAAGTGATTCATTTGACTTATGGTGGTGATGGAGGAGAACATTGAAAGTACCATGGACCACCATAAGAACAAACATGTGCGTTAGAATAAGTATAACTAGAGTGCTCCTTAGAATCCATGATAACCAGACTTTGCCTCTCATACTTTGGATATTATCAGGAACGACCAGTTCCTGAAGAAGGACATTATGCTTGGTAAAGTGGAGGGTCAGCGAACAAAAGGAAGACCCCCAATGAGATGGACTGATACAGTGGCAGCAACAATGTGCTCAAGTATTACAATTATCTTGAGGTTGGTACTGGACTGGGCAGTGTTTTGTTCTGTTGTGCATAAGGTTGCTATGAGTCAGTACCGAGTTGACGGCCTAAAAACAACAACAACAATAAGGCAAACAGAAAACAAAAAGATGTGGCCATTGAAGAGAAATGGTTGGGTTATGAAACTGGAATTTCACAGAAATGAGAGTTTCAAACACAGCTTGGCAGTGAATAGTACCTAAAATTACAGAGAGTACTAAGAAAGTCTAATTCAATAATCAGATGATCAAGATGCCAATTGCCATAAGATAATTATAGCAGTGAATCATCTGGTTGTTGTGGGAACTAAATAAAATATTACGTGTAAAGCTTGGCACAGTACCTGGCACATAGTAAGTACTCAGTAAGTTAGTTATTATTGATATCAAATTATTTTGCATCACTTTGTGACATTTCAGTAAGTGGTCACAGCAGAAGCCAGACTGAGGAGGCTGCCCACCAGAGGGGCAGTGGATGGGCATCAATATTTATCAAGACCCTTCAGGTACAAGGCACTGCTCAGGTCCTCCAAAGGGCACAGAAGTGAAATTTCCTTTTAGGGTTTCTTCATTTAAAAATTTAATTGTGAATTGAATTCGTAGAACAAATCAATTTTCCATTCAACACATTTTGTTTCATGTAATTGATCGCAACTCCCACAGTGCACCATGACTCATTTCATTTCTACCCTGTGCTTCCTGTTTCTGTTTATCCTTCTTTAGTAACCCTCCATTCCTTTTGAACTTTGCCCTTAGGAAAATGCTTCCCTTTTGATCTTTGTTGTTGTTGTTATTAAGTGCCCACCAGTCGGTGTTGGTATTGACTCATAGTGACCCTGTATAGAGTTTCCAAGTAGCAGTTGATGAGTTTGAACCACTGACTGCATGTTTCAAACTGACCTTGTATTCTAGTGCTTTTTCCTACAGTGCCACCACGCCAGGACTCTGCTTGATTATTTTAAAATGTGTGTACCTTCCAACTGTTATTGTTCATATCATAGACCTGTTGGATGTTTGGCTGAAAATTGAGCCGTGATTTTATCCTAGAACTTTTTATTGTGAGCCTTTTCAGAGCAGTATGTAGTTAGTGGTAGCCAGGCACCATCTAATTCCTCTGGTCTCAGGGTTGTGGAGGCGGAAGAAGTTTGCATCCATTAATCCTTTGGGTTAATTGTTTTTTCACTCTTTTTTGTTCCAGATTGGAAGAGGCCAACAGTTGCACCTTACATGGTTGTTCATAAGTTTTTAAGACTCCAATTACAACTCACCAACGTAGGATGTAGAAAATGTCTTTTGTGGACTATACTATGCCAGTTGACCCTGATGTCCTCTCAGACCATAGTCCTGAGCCCCTGGGCAAGTGACTCATACTCTCAAGATGTTTGGATATGTTTAAGAAGTTTTCATAACTTTGTCCTTGGTTGCTGTTGTTGCTGTTAAGTGCCATTGCATTGATCCTGACTCATAGTGGCTTCCAAGACTGGTAAATTTTTATAGGAGGAGAAAGACTCATCTTTCTCCCTCCAAGCAGCTGGTGAACTTGAACCACTTATCTTGTGGTTAGCAGTCCTGTGCTTATTTTACAAAACCACAGTGCTCCTTTAACCCTGTATGCTATACTTTTGTTGTTGTTCTTAGGTGTCATAGAGTCGGTACCAACCCATCGCGACCTTATGTACAGCAGAACGAAACACTGCCCGATCCTGGGCCATCCTCACCACTGTTGCCACGCTTGAGTCCATCGATGCTGCCACTTGGCCAATCCATCTTGTTGGGGTCTTACTCTTTTTCTCTGGCCCTTCACCTTACCAAACATGACAATGAATACAACACCATTCCTCTTCAATTTGTCATTCCCGGTATAGTAAACCATGTGGTTGTCAGATTTAAAATGGCCAATACCAGTCCATTTCAGCTCACTAATGCTTAAGATAAGGATGTTTATGCATTCCATTTAATTTTTGACAACTTCCTATTTTCCCAGATTTATACTTTGTACATTCCATGTTCTGATTTTCAATGTATGTTTACAGATGTTTCTCTTCATTTTGAGTTGTGCCCTGTCAGCAAATGAAGGTCCCTGTGGGCTTTTATCCCATGAGCTTTACTCCATTTGCATCATCACAGACAACTCTATTTTGAGGAGGCAGCTCTTCCCCAGTTGCATTTTGAATGCTTTCAAACCTGAGGGGCTCGTTTTCCGGCACTATATCTGGCAGTGTTTCTGAAACATAAGATTTTCTGAAAATCATAAGAGTTTCAGTGACTAAATGTTTGGAAGTAGTTTGTCATTCTTTCTTCCTAGTCTGTCTTCATCTGGAAGCTCATCTGAAACCTGTCCACCATGGATGACCCTGCTGGTATTTAAAATACTGGTGGCATAGCTTTCAAAATCACAGCAACTCACAAGCCACCACAGTCTGACAAAATGACAGACAAGTGGTTGCTTCCACCCATGGCAACCACCAAATAATACTTCTTTAAGTGAGAAAATCTTTTCTTGAATTTTTATAGTAGTGGCCTCACACAATATTTATAATTTTCTGATTGATTAATTTTACTCACTGGTCTTCCAAAAGATGAGTCCCTCGTGTTGAAAGGCACTTAAAATACAAATGGGGAAGAGCTAGCTCCTCAAAGTAGAGTTGACCTTAATGATAAGAATGGAACAAAGTTTTCAATACCTCCATTTGCTGATGTGGCACAACTCAAAATGGGAAGAAACAATTGCAAACATACACTAATAATCTGAATGTGGGTTGCATGAAATATGAATCTAGGAAACTTGAAAGTTGTCAGAAATGAAATGGACCACATAAAGATCAATATCCTAGGCATTAGTGAGCTGAAATGGACTGGTATTGACCATTTTGAATCAGATACTCATATAGCTAACTATGCTTAGAATGACAAATTGAAGAGGAATGGCATCACAATCACTGTCAAAAAGAGCATTTTAAGATCTATCTTGAAGTACATTACTGTTTGTGATAGAATTATATTCATCATCTACAGGGTGACCAGTTCATACCATTATTGTTTAAATCTGTGCACCAAGCACTAAAGCCAGAGATGATGAAATTGAAGAAATCTATGAATTGTTTTCAGTCTGAAATTGATCAAAAATGCAATCAAGATGCATTGATTATCACTGGTGTTTGGAAAGTGAAGGCTGGAAACAAAGAAGAAAAATTGATAGTTAGATAATGTGGCCTTGGTGATAGAAATGATGCTGGATATTGCAGACAGAATTTACAGACCATTGACTCATTCATTGCAAAAGCTTTTTTGAACAGAATAAAAGACAGCTTAACTCATGGACGTCACCCAGTGGAATACACAGAAATCAACTTGACTATATCTGTGGGAAGAGATGATGCAGAAGTTCAATATCATCAGTTAAAACAAGGCCAGATCAGCTGTGGAACAGATCATCAATTGCTCAATTTCAGGCTGAAGCTGAAGAAAAATTTGAAAAGTTTGCAAGAGCCAAATATGACTTTGAATATATATCATCTGAGTTTAGAGACTATCTCCAGAACGTATTAGATGCATTAGATACTAATGATGAAATTATGCTGAGAAATTCTTTTATCAGGAATGGGTGTTGCATTTTGTCAAATGCCTTTTTGTGCCCATTGACATGATCCTGTTATTTTCCTTTATTTTATTTATATGGTGGATTACATAGATTGTTTTTCTAATGTTGAATCATCCTGGCATACTGACCCTATATAGGATTTCTAAAGTTGTAAACCTTTACAGGAGCAGAAAGCCCCATCTTACTCCAGCTTGTGGATTAGAATTGTCCACCTATAGGACTACCAGCATCGCATGTAGCTTTATTGAACTTGGCAGATAATTGTGTTTCTTTTCTGTTTTTGTTTTTTAACAAATAGAACATTTGTGGCAACCCTGCATGGATGAAGTCTATCAGAACCATTTTTCCAATAGCATGTGCTCACTTCATGTCTGACATTTTGTAATTCTGTGTCACATTTTGGTAATTCTCACAATATTTCAGATGTTTGCATAATTCTATTACACACTTAGTAGACTACAGAATAGTAGAAATGTAGCTTTTATAGACAGTGGCGAAATCGAGTCAATTTCCACTCATAGTGACCCTTCCAGGGTTTCTAAGAAGCAGTTGGTGGGTTTGAACCACCTCCCTTGCGGTTAGCAGTCCAGTACTTATCCTGCAGCACCACACCAGGACTCCAGCACAGATGTAGTGGCCTATTTTTATCCCTCCATTTGAAGGGAAATCAGAAAGCTGACATTAAGTGTCTAGCTATGCTAAATCCCATAGAAGCTGTTTGGAAAGAGCTGAGATCTGAATCCACACTTCCTGACTGTTAGCCCCAGCATTCCTTCCTTTGGCATGGTGCTAAAATTAGAATACCTCAGGGTCTTGGTTTCTATGTAGGAGCACCTTTAACTCAATCTCAGTATAAAAAGTGTCTTCTTCAACACTTGTAAGAAGTTGCCAATCCAAATCCTGCCACTTTTGTAATATCAAGGTTTAAAGAGGTGGAAAAATAGAAGCAGGGCTGACTAACTGCATAATGAGTCATGGAAAAGCCAGGGCCCAAGAAAACTGCTCTCCCTGGTCTGGTCTCATTGCCACTTCTCACTCCTTGGCCCCAATGGCCTGGGTGCTGCTGCCCACCTACTTCCTGTAACAAAACACCAGTAGCCAATGGCTGGGCTGTGAATCAGGACATTTAGTGCTGGTGTGACACTGTTTCTGACTGTTACTGTGATTTCTGACCAAAGAAAATGAGGAATCATGACTGGAGATGGAGCTTGGAGGAAAGGTGGTGTTTGTAATTTTGATGACCGGAAAGTGGTTCTCTCAGCTGATGGTAACTTTTCCCCTTGAAGTATAACAGTCAATCTCTGGTAACATTTTTACTAGAGGTGCAAGATGCTGCTGAACTTCCTTCATTGCAAAGGCCAACTCCGTCCCCTCAAATCAATTATTCAGTCCAAAGTATCAATAGTGCTGAAGGTGAGGAAGTCTCTTTTAGACAAATCACTTCCTTCCTCTAGGCCTCAATAGCCTCAGTTTTGAAAACTTAATCTTCAATCTTAAGAGTGCTTAAGAATCTTTGAGGGCATATTTCTAGTCCCATTTTGAGGTATTCTATTGTTGGTTCACTGAGTTGTTGTTAAGTACCATGGAGTCGGTTCCGACTCATAATGACCTTGCACAGACTTTCTGAGGCTGCAAATCTTTACGGGAGCAGAAAGCCTCATCTTTCTCCCATGGAACGGCTAGTAGTTTTGAACTGCTGACCTTGAAGTTAGCAGCCTGATTTGTAACCACTACGCTACCAGAGCTTCTTGGTTCACTGAGTACACTTTATAAAATGGTTGGTTTATAAGATCCTTCTCAGCCTTCTCATGTTTCAATTCTAAAAATACTTGGAGTCATGGATGAATATGACAACTTCCAAGACAGCCCCCTCCACTTTTTTCACACACACATCAACTCCATGGGCCCACAGAGTGGTTGCATGTATATGCAGTGAAACTTGAGGTCAGCTCTTTTTGGCCTTTCTCTGAAGTCTGTGAGCCCACCAATACCTGCTGTGGATAATCCTATAGACTTGGGGAAATACCAGTTATTCCAGAATAACAGGTATGACAGAGCAACAGACACTCCTTTAAAGCCAGGTGCTGACTCTCCAAGCAGGTTCTTTTCAGCAGAGTGCCTTGTAACACAAACCACTATCCGCCATTTTCAGGTTTGTATGTATTAGACAGTACTAGCAAAGAGAGTGTAGGCAAGTATGTTTGCTTGTTTATTGTGGGATTTGGAAAGGCAAAGAAGAAATCCTTTTAGGAAATATGTTATTTAGGGAAGGGAAAGATTGGAAGTGTTGCTTCTTGTCAGTAATAGCAACACACCCAAGTGTATTCATAACTACTGATTATTCAGTATCTCCTATGTGTCAGACAAGATGCATATAGGACATCATTTAATTCTCATGGAGCCCTGCAAGAAAGAAACTATTATTAATGTGTTCCAGATGAGGAGATGAAGATTCAGGACATTTGGTAACTTGTCCTAGATCACTATTAGTATGTGGCAGAGTCCATTGACCAAGCTAGGACTGTTTGTTTCCAAAGCTCATCCTGTTACTAATGCTTAATGAGTCAGAACTGACTTGACAGTGATATTATCTTAGTGGAGAAATTTGGATACTTAGGAATCATTCCTAAATATCCAATAACTCCACTAAGATAATGTACCGGAAAGTGGGAGGAGGTACAACCAGATGCTCCTTAGAAGTCAAATGACCACACTTCATCTCTTATACTTTGATATATTAAGAGGGGGACCAATCCCTGGCAAAGAACATCGTATTTGGTAAAGTGGAGGGCCTTGATGTGACTCTACAGAATAAGTTGTTGTTGTTGGTACGTGCCGTTGAGTTGGCACCAACTCATAGAATAGGACTATAAACCACAAAGTCGGCAGTTCAAACCCACCAGCTGCTCTTTGGAAACCCTATGCAGAGCTGCTATGAGTTGGAACTGACTCTACGGCACTTAACAACAAAAACCAAAGTGGAGGGTCAGTGAAAAAGAAGGAGATCCCGATGAGATGGATTGGTATAATGGCAGTAGAAATGCCCTCAAGTTTGGCCACGATTGTGAGGTTGGTGTCAAACAGGGCAGTGCTTTGTTCTGTTGTGCTTAGGTCACTAGGATTCAGAACTGACTCAATGACACCTCACCACGACAACATAGTGACCATAAAGTGTTGCCAAGGCTACAAAGCTTTACAGACACAGACTCCCATATTTTTCTCCTATGAAGCAGCTGCTTGGTTCAAATCACAAACCTTTTGGGTAGTAACTGACTTCTTTAGCTACTGCACAATGAGGGTGACACACATGCACACACATACACAAGGGAGCTTCAAAAGTTAATGGAAAATGGAATTATAAGATAATGGAATGTTTCCATAAACTTTGGAAGCTTACACACACACACACACACACACACAGAGGGTTAAGTAAAAAATATTGTTAATAGGGTTGCAGTTCATACATGCATGGGATTATTACAAACAAAACATATTTAAACATGTTTCTGCAACCAATGGATAGATGAAGACAAGTTAGCTTTGTAATACTGGAACATTTGGCTTAGTTTCATTGTTGTTGTGAAGTACCATAGAGTCATTCCGCCTCATAGTGACCCTGTATATGGTTTCTGAGAACTAGCTGGTGGGTTTGAACTGCCAACTTTGTGGTTAGCAGTCCAGTGCTTATCCTACAGTGCTACATTAGGTAGTTTATCAGGAGAATTGGTAGATTCATCCAGGAGCTCAAATCACACATTTGATCCAGATTTCTTTTATTCAATTGTATTTCAGACCAGTATCATTTATGGTTAGGAAGTAGGATTTTGATTTAATTTAATTTTTCAATTTATTAGTACAAATAAAAAAACATTTTTTACTGTAGAAAAATAGAAAACATAGTCATGTGTCTGCTAGAATTATTTTAATATAAGCAACTACAACAAAAAATAGCTAATTTAGCTGAGAATTAAAGTGTATTGAAAGGATATTTGGAAGATTCCGGAATGAACAAGAATCTAGAGAACCATTTCAGAAATCGAATGAGAAGCAAGTTAGCTGTAGGCATTAATGTGGTAGGAACTTAATTGCCTAGTTCTGATACCATCATTAGATTGAATGAAATTCAGGAGTCCTGGTGTGGCACTGTGGATTAATGCACCAGACTGCAAAGCTGTTTGAACTGCAAGGTGATGGTTCAAGCTCACCAGCTGCTCTTCGGAAATCCTATACAGGGTCGCTATGGGTCGGAACTCACTCTATGGCACTCAACAACAACAACAGCAATGAAATTCAGCTCAAGGGTTTTATTAATTCATCTTAGGATGTTTGTAAGTTTCTAGGCCCGGTGAGAGAAAGAATCTGGCCAGGGATACACCAGCGTTGTGTTTGGATCCTCTAATGCGGAGCCAGGGTCCTTGACTATTATTCCATCAAGATACACACATAAGGAAGTTGTGATTTTGCAAAAGGATATTGGAGTACTAGTGGGCAGTAGGAATAAATGCTGGCAGGAAAAAAACAAAACAACAACAACACAACAAAACAGTGATTTAAACTATAATCATACCATTGCATTCTTGTTGCTACCAAGTCAATTCTGATTCATGATTATCTTATGAATCAGATCAAAATGTTTCCCAGGTCCTGCACTGTCTCCATGATTTTTGATATGTTTGCATGCATTGTTGACTCTGTTGTGTCAAAACTCTCATTGAGAGTTTTTCTCTTATTTTGCTGATGCTCTGCTTTATCAAACTTTAAATCCTTTTCTAACAACTGCTCTTTCCTGACAATATGTCCAAAGTAAGCAGGATGAAGTCTCATCAAGGAATGTTCTGTTGTTATTTCATCTAAGACTGATTTGCTTGGTCTTTTGGCAGTACATGTCATTTTCAACATATTTCACCAACACTGCAATTCTAATATTTTAATTCTTCTGTCTTCCTTTTAAATTACTCAACTTTTGCATGCATATGAGGCAATTGAGATAATCATGGCTTGGATCATTTACGCTTTAGTCCTCAGTGACATCTTTGCTTTTTACACACAATAATAACAGTTCCTATATATATATATTTTAGGCTTTATTCTAATCCTAATTATAAGAACCAGATTAGGATATCATTATATATAGTTTTATGTCTCACTTAAACACACACACACACACACACACACACACACACACATATATGTATATATACATATCAATCAATCTCTCTATATAGATATATCATTCATATCGCAATGCATAGCCTGCTCCAATCACAGCAAAGGGATCATCCTTGTCCACTTAACCAGATCTATTTCAATTTTAATACAGCTTAAATGTCACCTCATCTGTAAAGACTTTCACAAGCTCCCCAGTGTTAGCTACTCTAATAATGCTGACTCAATAGTCCTTAGGTAGCACATAGAGCATTTTATTTGCTTGTCATTCTTACTAAGAGGTGAGTTCCTCTAGTTAGCGGCTCAGTGTAACTACTCATCATATATATAATTTTTTTTTTTCTTTTTATTGTGTACTGAGTGAAGGTTTACAGAGCAGGTCATCACTTTCACATTAAACAAATCCGAATCTTCTTATTCCATCAATGATTGCAATATCCTCAGTGTAACATCGCTTATCCCATTTCCTCCCTGTGTTTCTTGTCACCATTCCTTTTTCTTTCCCAACTCTTCTGAATTTTATCCTTGAGTAAATGCTGCCTGATCTCGAATGGTTGACTGTTCTATGGTATGTGTACAACTAGTGTTATTGTCCTCTGTATCAATTGCTTGACTGAAAATTGAGCCACGGAGGTGAGTTTGGCCCCTGATGTAACCAGACGACCAAGGGCCAAAGTCTCAGGGTTCCTTCAGTCTCTATCTAAATTGTAAGCCTGCTCTCTCTTTTTTATTTTTCCTATGATTTTAAGGTTAGTTTTGCATTTTCTTACAGTCTTTCGAGAACCTTACAATATAGTCACTTTCGGAGAAGTTGGTAGTGGCAACTGGGTACCATCTAGTTCTTCTGGTCTCAGGATTGTGGAGACTGAGGTTCATATGACCCATCAGTCCATTGAACTACTTATTTCCAAGTGATTTCAACTTTCATCACTCTTCTTTCCTCTGGATAGGGAGAGACCCACAGTTGTACCTTAGATGGTTTCTTATGAGTTGTTGTTTTTTAATGTTTTATTGTGAATTATGTAATAGTTTACATGGGAAAACATTAGCTTTACATTCATCCTATCATATATCATTACATTGCCACAGTTACAATGCCCTCCATGCATCATCATAGCCAACCAATGGTATACCCCGCAAGCCTGCCCCTGGTCATCAACACACAGCCTCTCTCTCTCTCTGGGTCTAGAGTCCCCAGCCACTCCATCTTTCCACATTGTCATCTCTGCCTCCATCTCTGGCATCACTGTTTCTCTGGGTAGGGTCCCGCATTCTGCTCTTCTCCCTTGATGGTCCCAGGGCCCTCTGCTCCTGGGCTGCAAAGTCAACCATTCCCCTCCTTTGCTACAAAATGTCTACTTTTATATTTCCAACCCTCACAGTCAGTCCTGATAGTAATTATTCACTATTGTACCACATGAATGCTATCCACATCTCCTTTCATCAATCCCACCCAGAAAGATTGGATACTACTCAGTGGAGATTCTACCTTCCTCCATGCCCTCTGGATCTAGGCTCCCTCTTGAAATCTTATAAGCCAGTTACTTCTTGCCTTTGTAGCACCCCGTACCCCAGTGTTTGTAGCCAATGTCCAAGTTGCCCATCCCTGTCTACCCTGTGTATTGAGGGGGTAGGAATGATCCTCAGTGTAAAGATTTGTTCCCTCTTTTGAGCTACTACATACATAGGTGTAGGTTAAGTTCACCATATTATATCAGATTACTCTTTTGTTCCTCTTCTTTCTTCTTCTAGTTGAGTTCTGATCATCCAGCCATTGAAGCCAGGTCAAGTGGGTATTATCTGTGGTTGTTCTTGAGCATATGCCCTCTCTTCTTATTAGCTGCATGCTTCATTCTCCACTCTAGTCCTCTGTGGCTATGTCACTGACTCTGGGCCCAGGAGGCTCCAGGTCTTGCCAAACTGCTGGCCAACCAGGTCTCCACCTGGGTTCACAGAAGTCTATTGAACATGGTTAGACTTAGCTAGCAACTTCATTGCTATTTTTCCCTCACTTCCCTTTATTGGTGACCAATGTGGTCACCAGTCAGAGCACATGTATGCTCTTGTATTCCCATTGAGTCTCAGTCTTGGAAGGGAGTTTGCCCTGAGGGGACCCGAATGCTTGCCTTGATGTCCCCTGGGTGAGCAACTTGCTTGTTCTTGTAGTAGTTAGTGAGACTGCCGTTATTGTTTTGCATTTTTCCTGTAGGTGTTTCTTTCAAGAAGAATCTTCTGTTCTTCTAGCCACTCCAGGATGGTCTGCTTGTCCTTTCAATTGGAAATTTCCCACCTCAGAAGATTCTGGCTGGGGTTCAGGATTCCACCTGTGGTCTTATGTAATGCAGAGGCTCCGCAGGAAACCTCCTTCACTGGGCATGTTGTAGCCCCATTTTAGGTATTCCAATCAGTTATAGGCAGAAGATGGACTTACAAGCTTTGTATGCTGATATTTCTGGCTATTCCTTTCTCTCCCCCTCAAGTGTCAATTTTATGATGGTATGCCAGGGAAATCAAGATTCAAAAGACAGCCAGGTATCTTAACATTATTTCCATCCTTTTGTCCATTCTAATCATGTCTCAGTCCCTATATCCCAGAGCCCTATTGTGCCAAGGTTGTGCATACATCATTATTTTTTAAGATCCCAGTGGCTACTCACCAAAGTAGGATGTAGAACATAGTCTTTCTGGATTGTTATGTCTATTGATCCTGAACCCCCAGGCCTAGTAACTCATTCTCTCAGGATTTTGTTGATGTCTAAGGAATTTTCATAACTTTATCCCCAATATGCGTCACCTATTCATGGATATGTTTGCAGTACAGGTAAATATTGTTGTTTTTAAGTTCTGTTAGGTTGGTTCCAATTTATCATGACTCTGTATAGGGTTTCTGAGGAGTGGTTGGTTGGTTTGAATCACCGCCTCTGGTTCGCAGTTCAGTGCTTATCCTACAGCACCACACCAGGTAAATATCCTTGCACAAATATCCTTTTTCAAACTTTTATATACTTGTGGGTATTCCCACTGTTCTTCCCACACTCACTCAACCTGCATGTTTATCCATGTATCTACCCTTGTTGTTGTTGTTGTTGTTGCAGGACTGTGCATATAACAGTTAAGTTCAAGTTAAGTGTCATCAAGTCAGTTCTGGCTTATGGCTAACATGTGTAGTGTTTCCGGAGGGGCTGGTGAGTTTGAACACCACCAATCTCGAGAGTCACATGACCTTGGATCTACTGCTTATCCTACAGCATCACATCAAGACTCTGTGTATAACAGTATTTACCTTTAACTCTTGTATTCCTCCCCATCAGCTCCCCTGCTTTCATCATTCTTATACCAAGCTCCCTCTTACTGTATACTGCCTTTCCTTTCACCCACATGTCTACCCTCTAGTCCTGATGCAGTACTGTAGGATAAGTACTGAACTGCTAACCAAAAGGTCAGCGGTTCAAACCCACCAGTAGCTCCTCGGAAACCCTACCCAAGCTCGCTCTGAGTTGGAATTAGCTCGACAGCAGATTAAAAACAAGAACACCTCCGAGTCAGTGAATTGCTTCTCCTTCCCCCCAGTCCCTGGTAGTCATCAGAGAATGTTGACTTTATTTCGTTTTTACAATTGTGGTATCACACAATATTTGCCCTTTTGTGATTGACTAATTTCACTCAGCATAATGTCTCCCAAGTTCATCCATATTATCAAGTGTTTTGTATAATTTTTACTTCTTATTAAACAATATTTGTCCTTTTGTGATTGACTAATTTCACTCAGCATAATGTCTTCCAAGTTCATCCATGTTATCAGGTGTTTTGTATAATTTATACTTCTTATTACAGTCTATGTCCAAAGGGTAATAATGGATGAATGACTCAATAGTCTTCACAGAAACAAACCTTGGATATTAGAATGGATGCAACGTTGGTGTTACTATTTGTTTTAAATTCTTTTATTTTTTTCAGTGAGTATATAGGGATGTGACTGGTAGATGCATAGAGGAAGCAGAGAGGTTATTTCAAAAATCTTTTTTCCATTTTTGCCTTTTTTGGGAGACTTGCTAGATTTCAAAGTGTTACACAGTATGGAGAGCAAGAGTAGAAATTTTATATTACATGGCTGCTTATGATTTGGCAGCAAATTTACCCAGAATGCTCAAATAGAAAACAGCTTTTCCTATAATTACGATGAAGTTAAAACTCTGATATTTTAAAATCTGAGCTTTCTTTCTAAAAGGTTCACTTATACATATATGGGCTTACAAGTCTTTCTATATTAGGCTAAGGGAAGCATAAACGTAATTTAATTCTTTCCTTCTAAGTTTAAGTGTTTAAAAAAATGTTTTTTTTTTTTTTTTAACAGATAGTAAACCATGAACTCTAGAAAAATGCTATTCCCTTTTTCCTGCTGAAGGCATTGTGACAATTCTCTAGTATTGTGTCATTGGCCTGAGATGCTAAGTTCATAGAAACTCCCATAGAAATGGTTACTACCATACTGGGAATTACTTAATATGACCCTTCTAGCCATAGTCCTTTTTGGGAACCCTAGCCTTTAGGCCTGTAGTTATGATTCTATTTTGGAATTAGTTACCTGTTATGTTAAGGAAACAGGATTAAGATGGAATATATCTTCAGTTCCCCGTCTTATTAAAGGGTGTAACTCTGGTCACCACCCTTAGGTTTTTTTGGCATGTGGTCCGCAAATTATCCATCATCATAGAAATCTGTGTTAAAACAAGAACTAACTTCCTGTTTTAAGTTGTTCCCTTATTAGGGAAACTGCCAGCTTCCTGCTTAAGTAAGAAGAGCAGGAGGCTGTGATCAGAGAACTGACTGAGACCAGATTTGGACTGCCTAACATGCGTATTGAGGGATATCATTGCTGATGTCCAATGGATCTTGGCTGAAAGCAGAGAATATCAGAAAGGTGCTTTATTGACTACGCAAAGGCTTTTGATTGTGTGGATCATGACAAGCTCTAGACAACATTGCAAAGTCTGAGTATTCTGGAACACTTAATTGTGCTCATGAAGAATCTGTACATGGACCAAGAGGCAGTTGTTCAAACAGAACATAGGAACACTGAATGGTTTAAAATTAAGGAAGGTGTTCGACAGGCTTGTATCTTTCAGCGTACTTATTCAACCTGTATGCTGAGCAAATAAT
>NW_006408667.1:7527277-7529956 GCF_000296735.1 Chrysochloris asiatica | reverse complement strand
TCCACCCAATCCACCATCTTGTTTGTTCCTCCCATGGGTAGACTTTTGATTCTCAGGCTGAATGGTAACAAATGCTCTCTAATTATCTGGTAAATTTTGTAGTAATTTCTTTCACAGCAATTGATGGCTAGTATGCTATGTATGAAAAGAAACTAAGTTATAACAATAATTCTAAGTGTATACAATCTAAATAAGAGCTAAGACTAATATAAAAATTGCTATTAGGCATAGTTATGCTAATAATAATAACAGATTCATCCATAGAGCTTGTAATGCACCAATACCTGATTAATAAATTATTAACTCATTTATTGCAGCACTATGCAAAATATGGGGCGCTCTGGTAGTGTAGTGGTTACGAATCAGGCTGCTAACTTCAAGTTCGGAAGTTCGAAACTACCAGTGGTTCCGAGAGAGAAAGATGAGGCGTTCTGCTCCAGTAAAGATTTACAGCCTTGGAAACCCTGTGCAGGGTCACTATGAGTCGGAACCGACTCCACGGTACTTAACAACAACATGCAATATATACAACATTATGAGCTATATGACATGGCACATATATAAAGAAATGGATTCATAGTAAAGTCCAATGTTACAAAACTAGTAATTGTTATAAATAGTAGAATGGTAGACCCAGAACTTCAACCCAGTTTCTAGATGTCTGTATTTATGACTGCTAAGCTGTACTGCCTCCCATAAATGAGATAAGGGAGAAACTATGAATAAATAAGAGGTTCAAAAGGAATGACTACATCCAAGTTGAGGAGTAAGGAAAACATTTTATAGGGACAGAAATTTTGAGATCCAACACTCGTCTGTCTGGTTATTGTACTACTGTGGTTTGCATTTTGCTGTAATATTTGAATCTATGATAGCAGTATTTAAAAAGCCAGCAGGGTCACACACATTGGACAGGTTTCAGTAGAGCTTTCAGATGAAGTTACGCTATGAAGATAGGCCTGGAGACCCACTTTCAAAAATCAGTCAGTGACTAACTGCAACTGTCACAACTGTAAAGTTAGAAGTTTTATACCAAAAAAGGGGTGGGGGTGGGGGTAGTTAATCTTACATTCCAGGAACAGAGGACCCTAGGACCATCAAGGGAGAATAGCATCAGTAGAATGTTGGGACCTAACCAGAGAAACAGCAACACCATAGATGGAGTCAAAGCTAAGGACATGGGGAGGTAGACCAGGTGAGGACTTTAGACTCATAGAAAGAGAAAGAATGTGTTTTGGTGGTCAGGAGGCAGGCTTGCAGAATGTGCCCTTTGGTTGTTTAAATGATTATATATTCCTGAGTGTTTTTGTGTACATCCCCCCGCCTCTCTAAAACAAAACAAAACAAACAAACAAACAAAGAAAAAAACCCAGAGAGAATAGAAGTATACTGTTAAATGATGATGCACAGAGGGGATTATAATCATTGCAATGAAACGATGAGTGTAAAACCGATGTTCTCCCATGTACACTATCACTCAATTCACAGTGAAAACTTGAAAACAATCAGTCAGTGAGAACACTATAGATCACAGTAGAATACTGTCTGACACAGTACTTGAAGATGAACACCCTGGGTTAGAAGGCAGTCAAAATACACAGTGCACAACAATGGACTTGAATAGATAAACTATTGTGAAGGTGGCATGGGACCAGGAAGCATTTCATTTCCCTATACATGGCAACAACAGCAACAATAAATTGTGGAATAGAGAGATTAAACACAGTGAGATAGAATCATGATATTACAAACAGAATTTTCTGATGAGCGACCCACATGAGCAAAGCCCATAAGAAGAAAAGATAGCATGTGGTTGAAATATCTCCTAATCTAATCTGTTGCAAAGCTATTAGGAGCAAGACCCAGGAGGAATGGATACAGAATGTTTTAATTTTCCTTAGGCAAAATTAGTCAGGGAATCAGTGCTCTCCCCTCTGTACACAAGGTATAGAGTGATGGGCACCTTAGACATTGGCTACCTAAAATGAGGGGGTGATAAAGGTACAAAGTGACTGGCTTACAAGCTTTCAAGAGGGAGTTTAATTTAAGAGTGTGAGGGGAAAGAAACAGTCCCCACTGAATAGTTGCCATCTTGTCTAGATGGGTCTAGTTAAAAGACATGGGGATAATAAGATTCTTATGATTCGATAGTGAGTAATTGTTACCATGACTAACTGCGACTGTCACAATTGTAAAGGTAGAAATTTTGTAACAAAAATGGGGGAGCAGTTAATCTTACAGTGAAGAAACAAAGGATCATAGGACCATCAAGGGAGAAGAGCACAAGCGGAATGTGAGACCTTATCCAGAGAAGCAGTGACACCAGAGATAGAGGCAGAGATGGGGACATGGGGAGGGGGTGTCTCCGGCTAGATTCATGGTAAGAGAAGGACTAAGAGACGGTGGCCATGAGGCAGACTTGCAGAATATGCCCATTGGTGGTATAAATTATCATATATGCCTGAGTGTTTTTGTTGTTTTTTAAAAAGAAGTAAGACGAATAGAGACAAATACTGAGAGCTCTGGTAGCGTAGTGGTTACGAATCAGGCTGCGAACCTTAAGGCCAGCAGTTCGAAACTACCAGCCGTTCCGCGGGAGAAAGATGAGGCTTTCTGCTCCCGTAAAGATTTACACCCTCGGAAACCCTGTACAGGGTCGCTATGGGTCGGAACCGACTC
>NW_006408667.1:7522843-7527177 GCF_000296735.1 Chrysochloris asiatica | reverse complement strand
GGTATGGATTACATCTCAATGTCAAGAAAACAAAAATCCTCACCACTGGACCAATAAACAACATTCTTATCAATGGAGAAAGACTGAAGTTGTCAAGGACTTCATTCTTCTTGGATCAACTATCAACACTCATGGAAGTAGCAGTCAAGAAATCAAAAGATGTATTGCATTAGGCAGATCTGCTGCACAAGACCGTTTTAAAGTGTTGAAGAGCAAAGATGTCAGCTTGAGGACTAAGGTGCCCTTGACCCAAGCCATGGTATTTTCAATAATCTCATATGCTTATGAAAGCTGGACAGTAAATAAGGAAGACCATAGAAGAATTGATGCATTTGAGTTATGGTGTTGGAGGAGAATATTTAAAGTGCCATGGGCTGCCTAAAGAACCAACAGACCTGTGTTGGAAGAAGTGCAGCCAGAGTGCTCCTTGGAGGCCAAGATAGCCAACCTTCATCTCTCATATTTCAGACATATTGTCAGGAGGGACCAGTCACTGGAGAAAGATATCATGTTTGGTAAAGTGGGGGGTCAAAGAAAAAGAGGAAGACCCCCAATGAGATGGACTGGCCAAGAAACAGCATAGATAGACTCAAGTGTGGCAACAGTAGTGAGATTGGCCCAGGATCGGGGGCAGTGTTTCGTTCTGCTGTGCATAAGGTTGCTATGAGTCGGTACCAACTCAATGGCACCTAACAACAAAAACAACAACAACAAACATGCGTAGTAATAACCAATGTGCACTCAACTTGCCTTTTTGATATCTTCAGTGCCCTAGACATGGACAAAACACCATGTTCGTGCCTGCCTTGCCCCTTTCCCAAGTGAGGGTGCACAGAGGACTGGTTCTTGTGCTGAATCATCCAACCAAACATCAATAGACACCATTTACCATCTTGGTTGATGGTGGTTATGTGCCATGGAATCATTTCTGATTCATAGTGACCCTGAAGCTGTAAATCTTTACAGGAGCAGAAAGCCTCAACTTTCTCCCATGGAACAGCTGGTAATTTTGAACTCCTGACCTTGAGGCTAGCAGCTCGACTTGTAACCATTATAGTACTAGGGTTCCTTGTTTACCATCCTAGAAGATTCTAATAAAAGATCCCTATTTCAGGATTCAAAGTCATCTTGACCATGTGAGTCCTGGTGGGCTCGTTTGCTTGGGCAATTAAATAAGAACTTCTTTTGCCTTTGGCTGTTTTGTGTCTTTGTAGCAATGTTTAGCACAATCTGGATACTGTGGTAATTTGCTGGTAAAGTTTGCTCTCTTGGTCTAGATCCTGCATCTGGTTTGTCTGCATCTGTTCTCTGGTTCTGAGGACTTGAGCCAGCAGCTTATCACCTGATCTGAATTGCTAGCCTCCACAAATGTGATCCTTTTCCTTGATGGCTTGTGAGCTCTGTGAGGTGTTGCAGCAAATTATAGAATCCTAAAACATGGGGTAGAGTACTGAGGGGAAGAAAAGTGGTTGGTGTCAGAGACGATGGAGTGGTGTAGCATTTTGGGAAAGTTGGATATTTGGGACATTGTAATCTTCACCTCATCGGGACTAGCCTTGTTATGATCCTTCTAATGAAGTCACCTAGCATCTACTGTTGAGGCAGTGGTGGCTTACTGACAGAGTTCTCACTTTTCATGTGGGAGACTTGAGTTCAATTTTGATCAATGTCAATGTGTTTAGTCCCCACCTGTCTGTCAGTGTTATTATGATATTGAACAAGGTTCAGTGGAGCATCCTAACTAAGAGCAGGAAGAAAAATCCTAAAACCAGCCAATGAAAACCCTCTGGATTTTAATGGTCTTAGTTTTGCTGTTATCCTGAGGCCATCTTAACCACGTGAGTCCTGGTGGGCTCCTTTGCTTGACCATGCTCTCTATGATCATCTGAAAGAACAAGTTGGAATTTCTCTCCCTTGAAAATTATCAGACCTCTTTCCTTAACTGTAGATCTAAACTGCCCAAAGTGTAGATGGTCCAGAACTGGGCAGTGTTTTGTTCCATTGTGCATGGATCAGGGACCAAATCTAAAGCGGTGAACACTACTGTCTCCACCACCACCTTATGTGAGGCCTGGTTTGCTCATGTGGTTCATCTATCTCATACTAGTGTGACCCCAGTGCTATCGATCTCATAACAACTAAGAAGGTTTGGAAAACCTTTGAAAATCTGTTCAATGAGCAAATGGTAAAGGAATAAACAGTGCTTTAATGCACATCACATGCCATTAAAGATCTCCAGTTTTGGGAAAGGAGCCTGAGAACTTCTTACGGAGAGAAAGTCTCACTCCTTTCAGAAAGCCTAGGGATTCAGCAGAATCACAACTTACTAAACATAACAGAGTTAGTAGAAGCTGAAGACTGCTGGTTTAGGCTACATATAGTCTAGGACTATCAATGGTGGCACATTACATTTTAAACTGGCTGAAACATTCCTAGCGTAATCTACAGTTTTGTTAAGAACATTGTGTTTGCGTGTATGTTTATGCATGTATTTTTGTGCATGTATATTTTTGTCCCACTAGTCAAATTGTTTTTTGGCTAGCTGGTATAAAGTTCTTTGTTTCTTTTGTCAGGTGACCATGGTTTTGTCACACTCAGCATGCCTTTAGTCTAATGCACTGACACTTTAATGAGCAGAAAAAGGTTGATTCATCAAAAGAGACAAGATTATTCGAATCGTAAGTGGAGAATATCAGGGAGACTAGCAACAATAATCATAATAAATTGCAGCCATTGTCCACAGAAACTTGTTTTTCTAAAGTACTTTTGATAATTGCCTGTCAATGTTTTGGTTTCAACACCCACTCTTTGAATTGATGGAGTGTATTTATATCACAGGAAATTCTTGTATTTGCTTCTTGGAATGCATTCCATTCCCAGGCAGGTATGAGGCAGAGGTTTTATTTTATTTTTCAAGGAAGGGGAAGTTGCATTTTTGAATCTGCTATGTGTAAGCATTGATTTCTGGACAGAGGGAAGCAAAACAAAACAATCAATAGACTTTAGCATCAATTGGCCAGTAAAGGAGAGAACTGTAGATTGGATGGTTTGGAGGCAAGTTGCGTTATGTTGGCCTCTGTGCTTTTTTAACCCAGTTAACATCCAAATCATTAGACTTAGGTGATGTGTTGAAGACTAATGAAAATATAAGTTCAAGGAACGACAGGGGAGATGTGAAAAATGAACCCAGTGGACGACTATGAAAGAAACTCAAAATTTCAAGGATTATAGTTTGTTTTTATTTCAAGAAGATCTTTGTTTGAGTGACTTAATTTAATAAAACTACAAGCATCTAAAGAGAATTGATATCCTGTTGGTTCCATTCTTCTTCAGTCTAATTCATAGGTATAGAAGTGGATAAATTGATTAAATAGGACAGCGTATCAGAGAACCCCCACATTTCCATCAGAAGAGGAAAGAGACTCAGATTAAAGCGTATGTCCTGGCATAAACTATGCTACTCTGTAATATGGGACAACTTGTTTGTCCATTCTGGGCCATAGTACTGTCCTTACTTGTTAAATGAGATCCTATCCAGCTATAAACTTCATTTAAAAATAAGTCCTAGTATCCCTAACCTTGAACACAATCTCTGACATATAATTAGATATGAACTATTGTTGTTGTGGACAGTCGAGTTGGTTCTGACTCATAACAACTCTGTTTCGAGTTTCCCAGGAGCAACTAGTGGGTTTGAATCACTGACCTTGCAGTTAGCAATCCAGTGTTTGCTTTGCATTACCATACCAGGTATTAACTAGTGGTTATTAAGTGAATAAACAAATGAATGAGTTTCTCTTAGAAATTAGTTTCCTGTGCTGGTCTCACATTCAGACCTTTAGATAGATGGTCTTTCATTTGGGAATCAGTGCATGCTTACTGATTTCTGTCCTTACTATGTACAGAAGGCAGTTCTAAGATGGGCCCCAATGATCTCCACCTCTGAGACATTCTACCTTTGTTTCATCCCTTCTTCCTGAGTGCAGCTGAGATGTACTGACTCACATGTAATAAGTAGTATATAACAGAAGTGGTAGACTCACTTCTGAGATTAGGTTATAATTTGTTTTCCTCGCTTCTTCTCTCTCAAAATCTTTGCTCTAAGTAACACTGTGGAGTGGCCCACATAGAAAAGAACTGATGTCTCCAGGCCATAGTCAGTGAAAACGTGAGGTCTGCCACCAGCCATGTGTGCCAGCTTAGAAATGAATCCTCCTCTAATCACACCTTGAGTTGACGACAGCTCTGGCTGAGACCTCAATTTCAGCCTTGGGAGAGATTCTGAGCCAGAGGAGTGGACTGAGCCATGGGTAGACTTTTTTTTTTTTTTTTTT
>NW_006408667.1:7505202-7516743 GCF_000296735.1 Chrysochloris asiatica | reverse complement strand
AGTCAGGAAATTCTTACTAGTGGAAAAGCAGTATTTAAGTGGATTCATCTTCTGGTTTATCCTTACCTATACTTTACTCTTCTAATCCAAAACTTTGACTTCATACCTTGGTGACACTGTGGGCTAGGCATTGGGCTGCTAACTAAAAGGTTGGTAATTCAAACCCGCCAGCTGGTCTGCGAGCGAACGATGAGGCTGTCTGCTCCTGTAAAGATTTATAGTCTTAGACACTAACTCACTGAAGCAGTTCTACTCTTATAGAGTTGCAATGATTCGAAGGCAGTGGCTTTTGGGTTTTGGTATTCTATGATTAAAAATCCCTGGTGGTGCTATCAGTGAGCTGCTAACAGGAAGGTCAGCTGTTCACCCACCTCCAGGAGCGAGATGTGGCAGTCTGCTTTCTTAATGACAAGTCTTAGAAACCCTGTGGGGAAGTTCTACTTCGTTCTATAGGGTTGCTGTGATTCAGAATGGACTCAGTGACCACAGGTTCATTCTCTGCTTTCTGATTCTACAACTCCTTGATGGAGCTAGTAAGATACCTATTCTAGCAATGGGTTCCCTAACTCTTGTAATTACTATCATTTTCCAGAACCTCTCATTTTCTATTTTGCTAATTATATAGACTTACTCTGGTAGCATAGTGGTTATGAATTGGACTGTGAACCTCAAGGTCAGCATTTCGAAACTACCAGCTGCTCCACGGGAGAAAGATGAGACTTTCTGCTCCCGTAAAGATTTATAGCCTCAGAAACCCTGTTCAGGATCACAATCATGGGTCAGAACCAACTCAACGACATTTAACAACAACAATATATCTACATGTAGAGTCCTGGTGTAGCACTGTAGGACAAGCCCTGGACTGCTAACTGAAAGTTCAATTGTAAGGTCAGTGGTGCAAATCCACCAGCCTCTGCTTGGAAACTCTATACAGGGTCTCTATGAGTAGAAATCAACTTGATGGCATACAACAAGAAGAACAACAATATCTAAAATGGCACTGGGATACTAACTGAAAGTTCAGCAGTTTGAATTTATCAACCACTGTGTAGGAGGAAACTGTGGTAGCGTAGTTCTGTAGAAATCTGTAGGATTGGAAACCCTCTGGAGCAGTTCTATTCTTTGCTATAGTTTGACTCTATCATTATCAGTTGAAATTTACTGGGTGACAGTGGGTATACCTAAAATTGCCACTAAGCTCATTCATTCATTTCTTTGATAATCATTTTGTAAGCCTTGTTGCTCTTCCTTACTATGTGGACATATTCCCTTTTATTTAGTACACTTTTACTTAGCACAGACTGAACAAAGCTTATGAAACCAGCCTGCAGGGTAGGAGTAGTCTACAGCTTCCCATTTTCCTGTTGGGTGTGGGTAACTTGCTACAGAGGTTTCAAGACCCTCGTTTCACAATCTTGGATCTCAAGAGTTCAACTCACATGCAGAATCCTATTTTCAGAGTGATCACATTTGCACAATTTTACAGCTGAAGATATCAGTAGCTCAAGGAAATCCTCTGCTCAAATAAAAAACTTGTTCCTTTTCCCCAGACCCCCATAAGCCAGTTTCCTGGATTCTGGGTCTAAAATCTCCCTCTATTGCATCTCATGTTTAGCATTAACTTTGGCTCTGCCATCATTTCCTATCCTGCCCTACATCAGTGCCTGCCATGGGACCCAAGGCTTATCTCTGGTGGTGATGAATGGCAGGAATTTCAGTCTGATGCAACTTGAATCAAATCTTGTTTCTGTACCATCCAAAGCCAGTCCACTAGCGTCTCTTGCCTGACCACCAACAGCAGCCCCTTGACTGGTCTCCTGGCATCTGTTCTGCCTCCAGTTTTTCTCTCGGAGGATTAATCTCTTAAAACAATTAATTTACTACTTCTTAAATAAAAGAAAGCAAGAACTTAGTTTTTAATTAATTTATTTATTGTTTAAGGGCCTACCCAAAAGTACATGCAATGAAAAGTCTAGGTGCTAGTTACCAAGGGGCCTCTTTCTTTAAGCGATTATATTTGCCTGTCAGTTGTCTATTTTTCTGAAATTGTCTGTGCATTTAAATTTATATGGAGTCCTGGTGTGGCACTGTGGGATAAGCACTCAACCTCAAGGTTGGTTTATAAATTTATATATACATTGATATATGTGAAAAAAGATTTTCCATTTACACAAAAATGTCTTAAATATATAAATGTGATTATAACTTGCATCAGAAGTTCTCCATCTCAGAACCCTGTCACACATTTTTAACACGACCTTCAAGCTCTCTGCCTCTAGCCCACTCTCCTCTTTTTGTGTTTCATTCTGGACTTACATCAGCTTCTTTGCACATATATCTGAATATATATATATATTTTAATCTTGACTGGAAAACTTTTTCAAATGGAAATTGTGGTTGCCCATGGAGTCCTGGTGTGGCACTGTGGGTTAATGCGCCACACACGGCAAAGCTGTTTGAACTGCAAAGTCAGCGGTTAAAATTTAACAGGTGCTCCTCGGAAACCCTATACAGGGTCACTATGGGTCAGAATTGACTCTATGGTACTTAACAACAACAACAACAACAACATCAGTATATACCCCATCTGGCATTGCAGGTTAATGCAATGGACTGCAATGTTGCGAGGTCAGTGGATCAAGCTAATCAACCACTCTTCAGAAACCCTACACAGGGTTGCTATGAGTCGGAACTGACTGGATGGCACCTAACAACAACAACATGCCAGGGTTTCCAAGGAGCATCTAGTGGATTTGAACCTCTATCCTTTCAGCTAACAGTCTAGTGCTTATCCTATGGTATCATACCAGAACTCCAAAAAATATGGACTACATCATGAATTTGCATGTCATCCTTGCTTAGCAGCACATGATTTGGGCTGGGTACAATCATCTTAGGATCTAAGAGTACAATGAATGGTATGGTGGTGGTTATGCACCGTGGAGTTGGTTCCAACTCATAGCGACCCCCGTACAGGGTTTCCAAGGCTGTAAATCTTTATGGGAGCAGAAAGCCTCATCTTTCTCCAACAGAGCAGCTGATAGTTTTGAACTGTTGACCTTGTGGTTCGCAGCCCGATTCACAACCACTATGCTACCAGAATGGTATAGCTGGCCTAAACCTAAGTTAACCAGGAGACATCTATGGTTAGATGGACTGTATCCTGATGAGGCCCTATAGGATCAGCACAGGACTGCTAACCACAAGGTCAGCAATTCAAACCCACCAGCTATTCCTCAGAAATCCTACATGGGTTGCTGTGAGTCAGAACTGACTCACCGGGACTTAAAAACAACAATCAGAATAAAGAGGAAATACTTTTTTTCCCTCCTTGAGAGTGAACAAACAAGCTATATACCCTTTGGTAGGCATATAGCATGACTTATCATGCTATAAATCAAGAGAATGAAACCAATATAAAAAATTTGAAGGGACTGTTAAGATCTCAGACATGCACAGTGAGAATCTGGATCAATCTGTGCCTGAAACTGCTATCCTTAGTGACCAATAAATCATTTTGGATGTTTTAAGTAAATTGCATGGTGTTCTTGCAAACAATTCAAAGCATCCTGATATACCCCACCTCATCTTACATCTGGATTCCTGGTATGGAGCAGAAGGATACTACTCTGGACTACAAGGTCAGTTTGAGCTACAAGGTCAGCAGTTCAAACTCACTAGTCACTTCTCTGAAACCCTATACAGGGTCGCTATGAGTCGGAACCGACTCTGCAGCACTTGTCAACACCAACAATCACAATCTTACATCTAGCTAGATCTTACCTAGTCTTCAAACCTCTGTGCTTAAATGTCATTTCCACAAGAGATATTTCCTGGTTCTCTCAGATGTAGTCTTCCTTTCATGCTTTCTTCCACTGAAACCTTTTCCTTCAACATATTTAAAATAGCAGATTGGTTTCTTAATGTCCCTATCTCCCTGCACATGACAAATCTTTAAAGTTGGGTCCATGTCTTTAATATTTTCTCCTTTAGCCCCAATTTTGATACACACTCCACACTTAGGAACTGCCTAGTCAGTACAAGCAGTTTTCATTGCATTCAAGAATGAATGGATGGTAGACACTACTATGGATGATAACTTGATCCTTCACAGTGATTTATTAAATGAAAATGATGTTTATTTGATGTTTTACTTAATAAGTTATTCATTTTATCTATAGTATTCTGAATTTCAAGCTAGATTCATAAGAGTATGTGGAATGAGGGATACCATTACTGATGTCAGATGGAACTTGGCTGAAAGCTGATAATACCAGAAAGCTGTTTACTTGTTCTTTATTGACTATGCAAAGATACAAGACTATATGGACCATGACAAACTGTGGATAACATTGCAAAGAATGGGTATTCCAGAATACTTAATTGTGCTCATGAGGAACCTGTACATAGACCAAGAGACAGTCATTCTAACAGAACAGAATAGAGCAAGGGGATACTGAATGGTTTAAAATCAGGAAAGGTGTGCACCACGGTTTTTATCATTTCATCATATCTAAACTGTATGCTGAACAAATAATCCAATCAACTGGATTATATGAAAAAAAAACAAAAACCCATGGCATCAGGATTGAAGGGAGTCTTGTTAACAAACTGCTATAAACAGATGGCACTACTTTGCTTGGTGAAATTGAAAAGGAATTGAAATACTTACTGATGAGGATGAATGACTACATCACCTCAAAGGAAAGAAAGCAAAAATTCTCACAACTTGATCAATGAATAGCAAGCATCATGATAAACGGAGAAAGGATTGAAATTGTTTAAGATTGCATTTTGCTTGGATCCACAGTTAGTGCTCAGGAGGTTAAAAAACCAAAGGACATATTGCATTAGGCAGGCAAATCTGCTGCACAGGGCCTCTTTCAAGTTTAAGGAGCAAAGGTATCAGTGGCATCTAACCCAAGCCATAGTATTTTCAATCTCCTTATAAGCATGTGAAAATTGAACAATGAGTAGGGAAGACCTTAGAAGAATTGATGTATTTGAATTAAGGTGTTGGAGAAGAATATTGAAAGTATTATGGACTGCCAGACAAACACCTAAATCTGTTTTTGAAGAATGCTTGTTTAAGGCAAGGATGACCAGACTTCGTCTCTTGTACACTGGACATGTTATCAGCAGGGACCAGTCCCTGGAGAAGGACATCATGCTTGGAAAAGTGGAGGGTCACTGACGAAAGGAAGACGTCCAATGAGATGGATTGACACAGGGACAGCAACAATGGCCCCAAACATAACAACAATTGTGAGGATGATGCAGGACTGGACAATGTTTCGTTCTGGTGTGCATAGGGTTGCTGAGTCCAAACCAACTCGAGTGCACCACCAACAACAACGTAGTGTTCCTAGATATTGAACTACAGCTTTTCTCTGTGTTCAAACCAGAACAAAATATTTTGAATCCCCGTGATATTTTACTAGTTAGAACCTCAATTTCCATTATTAATTCACTATGGAGAAACTGTATGATTGATAGTCAAGAGCAGGTCAGAATCCTAGATTAGACCCCTGTGTCTTCCACATGGTGTATTTCTGGTCCAAGGCAAATAAGCTTTTAAAGAAGCCTCAGTTTGCTTAACTTTTCAATGAGAATTACCATAGTAGCTGTTTCACAGGGTTGTCATGAGGATTAAATGACATAATACATGTAATACACATAGCTCAGTAAATAGTCACATATCATATTTTCTAACATATAATAAGTCATGACGATATTACATGATGTGTGAACATGCATGATACATGTAGCTACATGCTGTTATTACAGTTGTCCCTCAATCTCTTGAGCTGCAAAATGAGATTACTGTTACCTGTACTCCAGGGCTTTGAAGGACTTCTTACCAATTCACTTACATGGAATTGGCCAAATGCTGGATTTTTGATGCTTGCCTTACATTCCTGTGTAACCTTGTGGTTTTGAAAAGCTATTGTTCTTCCAAAAAGAAAATGGACTTGAAGGAGCATTGATGTTGGTTTATTGTTGGTTGTTTTTGGAATGTAAATAGCCCTGAAAGTGCCACTCACCGAGAAAGGACAGTGCTTTTCCTAATGGACAAAATAGCTTTGTTTCACTTTAATAACCTGCTTGTGGTCAAACCAGTCATGGGATTCCTTAATCACAGCACAATGCCTGCCGTTGTCATTTGCCTATCCATGTGCAGACATCTCTTCTGCTCCTTGCTATATACAGTGTTGCTATTTCCCTAGCGTGCAGACTACACTGATGAATTTAAATGTAAAATTAGCATTAGGATTACTCTGACCCAGTATCAACTCAATGGCACACAGCAATATCTTCTTCCTACAGCCATGTATGTAGTAAACATAGGAAGCAGATGCTGAGACAATGAGAGAACTTACCTATTATGTGTTTGTGGAAGTTGTACTGATAACAAATAAATTGCCTGGTGCTAAAGGATAATGCTAAAGGAGCTCTGGTAGCGTAGTGGTTACTAATCGGGCTGCGAACCTTAAGGCCAGCAGTTCGAAACTACCAGCTGTTCCGCGGGAGAAAGATGAGGCATTCTCCTCCCGTAGAGATTTACAGCCTCGGAAACCCTGTACAGGGTCACTATGGGTCGGAAACGACTCGACGGCACTTAACAACAACAAACAAAGGATAATGCAGACTCCTTGTGTAGCGATAAGCACTTGACTGCAAGGTCGGTTTGACCAAGAAGATTGGTGGTACAAACTCACCAGCTACTCCTCGGAAACCCTATACAGGATTGCTATGAGTCAGAACCGACTTGATGGCACTTAACAACAACAGCTAGGATAATATGGAGTCTTGCTGTGATGCTGCATGATAATGTACTGTACCCCAAGGTCAGTTTGAACCTCAAGGTCAGGGCTTCAAACCCACCAGCTACTCCTCAGAAACCTTATACAGGGTTGCTATGGGTCGGAACTGACTCAATGGCACGTAACAACAAAAACATAGGATAATGTACTGGACCCCAAGGTCAGTTTGAACCACTATGTTGGCTCCTAAAAAACTATACAGAATTGCTATAAATTAGAATCTACTCATAGGTTCTTAGGAATTCAGCAATTAACGACAGCAGCAATGTCTTTGCGAGAAGCCCTGGTGGCAGTGGTTAAACTTAATGCTAGGCTGCTTACAAAGAGGTCAGCGGTTTAAAGTCACCCAGTCCCAGTGGCTCATGGTAAAAAAATAGCTAGCATCTATTGCCATAAAGTTTAGCCCAAACCAACTGCCATTGAATCGATTCGGACTCATAGTGAACCAATAGAACAGGGTAGACTGGTCCCATAGGGTTTCTAAGGCTATAAATCTTCATGGAAGCAGATCACCACATCTTTCTTCCATGGAGCTGCTGGTGGGTTTGAACCACCAAACTTCCATATACTGAACTTTCAGCGCTTAACCACTGTACTGTCAGGATTCTTTCCATAAAGATTACCACCTAGAAAGGTTTTAAGGTTACTATGTGTTGGAATCCACTCTAGGGCAATTGGGAATGCCTTTGAATATACTAGCAGGCTTCAAAAAGTTTGTGGAGAAATTGAACTTAAAGATAATGTAATTTTTTCATGAACTTTTCGAATCCCTCTTGTCTGTGTGTATATTTCAGAAGCATGCTATGAACAATCATTTGGAGTTTTCCAAAGTTGGATGCATTAGATGAGGTAGGCTTAAAAAAAAAAAAAATCACTGTTCAAGCCAGTAGGAAACTCTGGCTTGAAAATTCAGAGTGAGTTGCAGTTGTGTGGAATCCAGTTATTTGGTACATCATTCTATTCCTGTATACGCATGTTCTTGGAGTTTGAATGGCGTGTGTGCGTGCTCTTTCCTAAGGGCCACTGAGACATCTGAGACTGAATGTAGAAGTTTATGATTCTAGACTGATGTCCAGGGTGAGTGGTGATTGCTAATTTAGTGGTCATCTCTTGCCCTCTTTGACAAGCACTAGCATGATGCTTTCAATAGTCATTTTAGGCGACCTTCATGGTCACAACAGCATTAAACAGAGGTTGCAGCACAGAGTTCCAGTTTGGGCGTGGATTTGTTACTCAGTCAGTTTGGTAGGAATGTTGTTGTTGTTAAATGTCGTCGAGTCGGTTCCGACCCATAGGGACCCTGAACAGGGTTTCCAAGGCTGTAAATCTTTACGGGAGCAGAAAGCATCATCTTTCTCCTGCGGAGCAGCTGGTAGTTTCGAACTGCTGACCTTGTGGTTCACAGCCCAATTCTTAACCACTAAGCTACCAGAGCTCCTTTGGTAGGAATGAGAGCTGCTGAAATAGAGGCTCCACAACCTTATCGTGCTTGTTACAGTTTACTTCATACTGTGGAAGAATTGACTGTGGTAAAGTCCCATGTGTTCTCAGACCTTTTTCAACGGAAAATTGATTGTCCATAGTATGTTGTTGTTAAGTGCCGTCGAGTTGGTTCCGACTCATAGTGACCCTGCATAGGTTTTCCGAGGAGAAGTTGGTGGATTTGAACGGCCGACCTTGTGGTTCATACCGACTTTGCAGTCCAGCACATTATCCTGCCGCGCCACACTAGGACTCCATCTATACTATTTGTTGTTTGTTGTTGTTATGTGCCGTGGAGTCGGTTCCGACTCATAGTGACCCTGCACAGGGTTTCCGAGGCTGTAAATCTTTATGGGAGCAGAAAGCCTCATCTTTCTCTCTCGGAACAGCTGGTAGTTTCGAACTGCTGACCTTGAGGTTCACAGCCCGATTCGTAACCACTACGCTACCAGAGCTCTTATATTATACTCACCCCTAAAACAACAACAATAACAACCAAAATAATAATAAGCTAGGAGGAACACATATAGCACTAATATGAATTAATAACAATCATACATGTAGTTTATGTGCTGAGCACTGCTATTCTAGACCCTAACTGTGAGTAAACACGTGTAATTATTTTCCCCAACAGGGCAATGAAGCATATATTATTATTATCATTGTTTTGTAGTTGAGTAGCTGAGGCAGAGAGGGGTCCAGTAATTTGTTCATGGATATATAAATTATAAGTAGTAGAAACATTAATGATAATAATGATAGTAATAATAATACAAGTGATTCGGACTCATGGTGACCTCATGTGTTTCAGAGTTGAGCTGTAGAGGTTTTTAATGA
Source organism: Chrysochloris asiatica (assembly GCF_000296735.1). NCBI lineage: Eukaryota > Metazoa > Chordata > Mammalia > Afrosoricida > Chrysochloridae > Chrysochloris > Chrysochloris asiatica. The sequence continues at coordinate 7,507,600 of NW_006408667.1, read as the reverse complement.
CTGTGACCTTTTGTAATAGATAACCAGGCCTTTCTTCCTAGGCACCTCAGGTTGGATTTGAACATCCAACCTTTCAATTAGTAACTGAGAACTTAACTGTTTGTGCCACTAGAAACTTCAGTAATAATAACTAACATTAATTGAGTGCTTCCTAGACCACTCTAGTTACTCTTCTAAGAATTTTTAGTATATTATCTTATTATGTCCTCAGAAGACCCAAGGAGAGAGTTACTATTATTACACTTATTCTAGAGAGGCAATATGGAGACAGAGAGTAGTTTGTTCTAAGCCGTGTATCTAGCAGGGGTTTGATTTTCTGAATTTGTGTGATCAACCATCACTCAGTAGTGTCTCTTGTGGTAAAATCCTTCCATCAGATCCCGGAAAGAATAGCCTAGTTCTCCATGCTATGCTGGCTTCCAAGGGCACTGACCATATCTATTAGGTTGCAAATCTCTTTGGCAAGGCCCCAGACCTCAACATCTTTTCTTTCCAATCTTCTGTTCACATAGCCCCTGGCCCCCATTTCAGATTTTACTTTTTAGTATTTCATTTCTTTAAGAGCTAGTTCCAGCTTGTTGGCAGAAGGCCAATCTGAGAACCTATTTCACAACCACATTTAGTGAGAGCAAATGGGTTAATATGTTCCAGATACCAACATACTTTTGGCATAGTAGCTCACTAGTATAATCACCGCTTATTATCCTTCATAGGCAACAATCATTCTTTTATTCACTCAATAAACATTGAGTGACTCTGATGGTCTGGGCACTAGGCAAAGCCTGCATTAGTATTTGTAACAGGAGCATTTTGGAAACACAATCCCTGTTCATCTGAGTGACTTTAATGGTGGAAGTCTTAGGTACCTTGGCAGGCAGGCTTTTTGGCACCTCTCAAGTCACATTAGCTCAATGACCACTGACTCTGCTTATCTGAACTTCTGGTCTTTCTGGCACTATTTTTCAAAACTGCAATGAAGTTGGACTCCATTGTGAAAAAAAGGAGAAAATGGCTTGTCTGAGCTTAGATGGATTCTTTCAGATCTTAACTAGTTGTTAACCAGTTGCTGTTGGGTCTCTTCTCACTCATTGTGACTCCATTTATGACAAAGAAAAACTGGTCTCCACAGGGTTTTTTTCATGGCTGATTTTCTGGAGGTTGCTTTTCATATTGTTTCTGAACCTCCCAATGTTCAGCTAGCAGCCACACTCATTACATATTTGTGTCACTTTTGTTGTTGTTGTTAAGTAACAGGGAGTCAGTTCCAACTCATAGCAACCCTGCACAGGGTTTCCGAGGCTGCAAATCTTTATGGGAGTAGAAAGCCTCATCTTTCTCCCACAGAACAGCTGGTAGTTTTGAACTGCTGACCTTGAGGTTAGCAGCCTGATTCGTAATCACTACGCTATCAGAGCTCCTTGCCACTATAGAAGTGCTGTTTTGGTTTTAAACTAGAGCTTAATACTTTTGGAATAGAATTTAGTGATGTGATTCTGCACTTCAAAAACTAATTTTACTTCCATCACCATAATAATGGGATCAGGTAAATGTGTGTAAGTCAAAAAATTTTACTACAAAATCATAGAAACCAACAAAAATATAAAAAATGTGAAGCTACTGCTTCTCAACATATTACCCATCTAGGCATGTACATGACTAATATGGTATTTCTATCTCTCTAACTCTGCTGGAGGCCTGGTGTACTGCTGTGGATTAAAGCACTGGACTGAAAAGTTGGTTTTAACTGCAAGGTCGGTAGTTTTAATCCTATCAGTTACTCCAGTCACTATGGGTTGGAACCGACTAGATGGCACCTAACAACAAAAATAACAACCTTTCTGTGAAGAATTCTATGCTCTTCAATTTAAATTATACCGAAGTTTTGACATCCTTGTGTTCCTAAATAATCTTTGAACTTTGTGAACAAAAAGAAGTCTGAAGGGCCAAAGTCAGCGATGTAGGGTTAATTTAATTTCAAAGATCAGCTCGAGAAGAAAAGCCAAGTATTACAACAAAATGTGCAAAGATCTGGAGTCAGAAAACCAAAAAGGAAGAACACACTCAGCATTTCTCAACCTGGGGGAACTGAAGAAAAAATTCAAGTCTCAACTTTCGTTATTGAAGGATTCTTTGGGAAAATTATTGAATGATGCAGAAAGCATCAAAAGAAGATGGAAGGAATACAGAGAGTCACTGAACCAAAAGGAAATGGTTGATGTTCAACCATTTCAAGAGGTAGACTATGATCAAGAGTCAATGATACTAAAGAAGGAAGTCCAAAGTGCATTGAAGGAATTGGCAAAGAACAAGGCACCAGGAATTGATGGAATAAAAATAGAAATCTTTCAAGAAAGTGAGGTGACACAGGAGGCACTCACTCATCTCTGCCAAGAAATTT
>NW_006408667.1:7503342-7504168 GCF_000296735.1 Chrysochloris asiatica | reverse complement strand
GTCAGGGGGTACCAGTCACTGGATAAAGATAACATGTTTGGTAAGGTGGAGGGTCAGAAAAAGAGGAAGACCCCAGCGAGATGGATTGGCAACATGACATCAATGGGCTCAAGCATGGCAACAATAGTGAGGTTAGCCCAGGACCGGGCAGTGTCTTGTTCTGCTGTGCATAAGGTTGTTATGAGTTGGTACCGACCACATGGTACCTAACAACAACAACAGGGTTAATTGGATAAGATTTCCTAATGAAATTCTTATAGGACATATTTTTCTGTCCTTGAAAAATCATCAGGTACATTGCTGTGAAGCAAATAAATAAATAAAATTCCGTTTGTGCACTTTTCTGAGCTTTTCTTCACCAATAATACTGTTTTCAATTTTCTTAAAAGATATTTATAATAATCTTCCATGATCATCCTTTGTGAAAATCTATCAAGATGACCACTACAGAATCCTAAAAAGCAGTTGCTATAACCTTCTAACTGACTTCTTAGTCTAGAATTTAACTGGTCCGGCAGATCCCCTCGAACGCCAATATTTGAATTGGACTTTGTTTTTAAGGAGTGTAGGCATGATGCTGTAGGATAAGCAAGCACTGCTACCACAAGGGTAGTGGCTCAAACCTACCAGTCGCTCCTCAGACACCCTATATAGGGTTTCTGTGAGTCAGAACTGACTTAATGGAACTTTACAACATAACAAGCCCTGGTGGTGGTTTAGGATGAACATTGGTTGGAAGTTCAGACCCACAAGGATTCCTTGGAAACTGTACACAAGTTCACAATGATTCATAACCAATTTGACAGTGCACAACAACAATAACAAT
>NW_006408667.1:7491887-7499652 GCF_000296735.1 Chrysochloris asiatica | reverse complement strand
TGCTCTTCCTCTTCTGGGGAGCCTTTGTTTGTCTCCAGTGCATTTGTCTCAGTTACTCTTTCTGTTTTTGGACATGTTTTGAGATTGTTTGTTGTGTTTGAGAGTTTTTGTTTGTCATTTCCTATAATTGTGTGGGTTTTTAATGCTTAAATGGATGTTTGTTGTTGTGTTATTAAGCTACTGGGTGTCTTTTGGTGGATATGATCAGGAGATAGGATTCCCTTTTCGCATGTAATGTTTAGCAGTTGTTATTGGCTCTTGTCTCAATGGTGAAATAATATGGGGTATGCTTGTAGCTTGGCTATATGGCCACAATTGCTGTCTATTCTTGATTAACATAGGGAGAAAAAGCTCCCACCTCCAGGAAAAATGTGCTATCAAAAGACCCAAAAGTTGAAGCGATATAAAAGCCAAGATAAGAATCTCCACTCTGGAACAAAGATAAAATTGTGTGTGTGCACTGTCGAAGCCTCCAGTAGCAGGTTGGGGTGTCCTCTTGCTCAGACCCCTCCTCTAGTCAACACCGTAGAAGTGTGCATATAGATATTGAGAAGTTAGTGGGAGAAAGATAGTTTACTATTTTTGCTTCTGAAGGTCAGTTAAGTATCTGTATGTGCACAGCATAATTATTGAATTAGTTATGTCTCTTTATGTTGGGGTTTTACAGATTGTTCATATGGTTTGTCTGTCTTGCCAAATCTGCATTTTTTCCTTTCTGGTTAGGCAGGGGTTAATTGTCCCATACAAGTTAACTTTAGGGCTGGGACCCACAGGCAGAAATCAAAAGCAGCAGCCAAAGAATTTGCCCTTGGACCAATGGGGCTCTTTCTCTCAGTGCCATGGGAGATCTATGGTCTCAAGGCTGGACTTTTTTTAGGGGTGCACACACACCCACCTGAAGGCATCTGGGCTGGGCAAAAAAGGTGTGGCAGGGAAGAGGAGTTAAAAAAACAAAACAAAAAACAAAACAAAACAAAAAAACACGTAGAAACACTCCACACCTTTTGCAGATGTCACTTTGCTGATTTTAGGGCAGGTTCCCTGTGCAGGTCTGTTTGTAGTCCTGCCCTCTGACTTCTGCCTGGACTGTATGGCCAAAGAGAAAGTCCTGAGCTGGTTTCTAAAACGTAATGTTCTCCTTTATACCATGCTTTTTCCACTTGCAATTGCAGAAAACTTACACCCAGATGCTTATGCTAGATCCAGAGCTCTAATGTAGACCTGTGAAGGCCGCATCTCTGGATTCTCAGCCCTTCCCCCATGGAGCCTGTCCCTTCCTACCTGACTCTGCTCTGCAGTGCCTACCAGAAGTCAGAAAAACTCCATTATCTTTTAATTCCATTTTGTCTATAAATTTTTTGAAGCCCTCTCAAAAAATTTTGTTTGGGGATAGATATATGTATCTATTTTTTGGAGGTACATTTGCTTAAAGAACTAGGTTTTGTTTTTGTATATTTTCAGCTTATTAGAAAGACTCTTTCATTAAATCTTGTCATGCCTGAACTTTTTCCTTTTTTTTTTTTTTTTTGTCTTTTAATGAAAATTTGTTTTTATATTTTATACAGGATGGCTATCATCTGTGAGTACTTTGTTGACATTCGAATCTCACTCTAGAATGACCAATTTAGGGTTACATGAACAAAACAGGAAACTCAGAGCTGAAGCAGGCAGGAGCTTAGATCTAATGAAGACTCTGTCAGGCCTGATTTGGATCTAGTTAATGAAGGTCTGATTGCATTTGCCATCTTCAAAACATTGTGAGATTTATTGGGCCAGTAAACACCTTCCCTTATTGTTCTGCACAGCAATGATGAAGTCTAATTATCAGGGCAAATATTTGCATATCATATATTGTCAAAAGTCATGCATTGTGTGGGTGATTTGCTTGGTCATCTTAGATAAGTTGTTTAATCTTTTTGTGTGTTAGTTTTTCCATCTGCGAAAGCATGATAATACACACCAGCTTTGTAAGGAAACTGCTATTAGGATGAATGTGTATAACGTGTGTAAAAATGACATGATATGGCTGTTAATTTCACAAAGAGAGGAGAATCAAGATTTGTAGCCAAAGACTGATTCCTGTGAGACAGAAGTCAGATCTAACTCCTCTCTCCAACCTTTTTTTGTTTTGTTTTGTTTTTAACCAATTCTGTCCCACCCAAGGCATTTTCTACTTCTCTGCTGGGTTTTATAACTTTTGGCAATGGTCACACAGAATCCACAGACCATACTCACAATTATGGGTCTTATAAGGGAAGTATTAGGCTGCAATTCAGGATCAGGAATGACTCAGGATGCAGTTCGTTGGCCTCTTGAGCTTCTCAGACCTCTTGAGCCTCTTGGACCTCTTCAGCTGGTCTGGTCCCTGCCCTGCTTTGGTGAGTGTTATAAAATTCTGTAGTTCCCCTGTTAATTGTCCAGAGGTACCCTACTCCGCCTGTAAGTCCATTGCCAAAAGGTGCTCAGCTCTCTCATTCTGTGGGGCTATCCTAGTTCTACTAAGTACCCGAGGCACCCAGTGTAAGTGCCTTGCTCTATGGGCAGAAAACTCACTGTGCCATCTCATGCTGGTCTGCTGGTTCTGCTGTCACTGCCTGTTTATTGCAGCTTCTTGCCATCTCACACTGTGTCTGTTTTTCCAAATTTCTCTCTGTATCTTCTGGGTCTCAGAGGTTTTCCTCACAAGGACTGCAAGTCCCATCTCTTTTTGGTGGTAAATGGTCACCCTTTTCTACCTCTGGGATGGCCTATTTATAAGCCTACTGGAACCAATCCCCTTGGTTAGGGTTCCATATACCTTATTTGCATGGCCCCACTCACACAGGTGTGCCATGGACCTATTTATATTATTACCAATCTGTCCAGCTTCTTGATAGACCATAAGCATGCTATATGCATGGTGCTACCCAGTCACTGGAGTCCTGGTGTGGTGCTGCAGGTTAATGTGTTGGACAGCAAGGTTGGTTTTAATCACAAGGTAGGTGGTTCAAGCTCACCAGCCACTCCTAGGAAACTCTATACAGGGTTGCTATGAGTCGGAACTGACTCTAAAGCACTTAAAAACAACAATAACCCAGTCATTGGGTTTCTGTTATGGAACTGTAGGATCAGCACTGGAATGCAAACCACAAGGTTGATTATTCAAACCCACCAGCTTCTCCTCGGAAATCCTATGCAGGGTTGTTATGAGTTGAAACTGACTTGATAGCACTTAACAGCAACATTCAAACCCACCAGCTACTCCTCAGAAACCCTATGTAGAAGTGACTCAACAGAACTTAACAATAACAACACCAAGTCATTTGCTGGAAGTTATAGACCATGGTAAGAAAGGCCATATAAAAGCAATCTATCACAGCCAAGTGTATTACTTGACGGACTCAGGGTTTTGAAAAACATGTTTGCATCACGTTTTGCTAAAGAGATTGTAATCTTGAGATGTTATAGTAACTCTATGGCAAGTTAATTTGAAAAAGTTTTTTGCCAAGGAAACAAGAAATCTGATATAAAAAGTCATTTTTGGTATTTTATGCATTTTGGAGATGACTTCTAACAAGGGCTTGTTGCAGTCCCTGACATATGATGAGGTTACATTCCAATGAGTCTATTCAAAGCTGGTTCTGACCTGAGTTTCTTTCTCTCTTTAGTTTTCATGATTATTGTCTTTTATTATCAGTATCTTTAGACTCCTGGTATAGCTCTTAAGGGTCAACACTGGACTGCAAACAACACGGTCAGCAGTTCAAATCCACCAGCTGTTCCTCGGAAACCCTATACAGGGTCGCTGAGTAGGAACTGACTTGATGACACTTAGCAACAACAACAATCTGTATCTTTATAAATACCATCTTTGTTTATCTTTGGGAGTAGGAAACATTACATGCTAACTGAAAGATATATTTTAATATGCACTTTAAAAATACATAAAACATAAAAATTTATTCTGACATTGAAGAAGAATTGATGATGTTGGTATTTTGTCAGTTGTAGCCATAACTCCACTTGTGGAAGGTTCTGGGTCATCTGGATTGCCCCTGGACTTGGGATGGCATAATGGTCATAAAAGTCATTCTTTTTTCCCCTCATACACTTTACTCTCTCACTGTTTCCTGAGTCTGATGATCAACTTTAGCAAAGTAATAAGCATTAGCATCCATATTTTCAAGCAACAGAAACCTCTGGTTTAGTTTAGAAAACTGTTATCTAAATCACAGTGTCTTTAACAGTAAATAAAAACATTGAACATCTGCAAATAATCATTTGAGAATGATATCCGCAAATGACAGGCTACAACAACATATTACTAACAATAATGTGTAAAAAACCATCACATAAATAAAAGTGCATGGTCTTAAGTGCAGTTCATTATAACTTGAATGAATACTTTGTAAATTAGGGACTATTCCTGTTGTTGTTGTTAAGCGCTGCCGAGTCATTTCCGACCCATAGCGACCCTGTACAGGGTTTCCGAGGCTGTAAATCTTTACGGGAGCAGAACGCCTCATCTTTCTCCCGCGGAACAGCTGGTAGTTTTGAACTGCTGGCCTTAAGGTTTGCAGCCCGATTCGTAACCACTACACTACCAGAGCTCCTTGAAAAAAAAAAAAAATCCCATTGCCATTTAGTGGATTCTGACCCAGAGTGACTGTATAAAGACAAAGTAGAACTGTCCCATAGGGTTTCTACAAGGAAATCTTTGTGGTAGCCAATCACCACTTCTTCGGCTCCCTCAGCAGTTGGTGTGTTCAGACCTCTGATGTTTTGGTTAACAGATGAGCACTTAACCATTGCCCACCAAGATTCTTCAGTTGGGGAAAACTAAAATCAGGAGAACACCATTTGAGAGACCAAATTAAATTTGCCCATAATTTAAAAAGAAAATGTTCATTGAGTTTGGCTTCAGATTGTTGTTGTTGTTGTTGGTAGGTGTCATCTAGTAGGTACCGACTCATGACTCATAACAACCCTATGTACAACAGAATGAAACACTGCCCTGTCCTGAGCTAACTTCATAATTGTTGCCATCTTTGAACTCATTGAGACTGCCAATTTGCCAATCCATCTCATTGAGGGTTTTCCTCTTTTTCTATGACCTACCAAACATGATATCCTTCTCCAGTGACTGCTCTCTCCTGACAATATGTCTGAAGTATGAGAGACCAAGTTTGGCCATCCTGTCCTCCAAGGAGCACCCTGGCTGCACTTCTTCCAATACAGATCTGTTGATTCTTTTGGAAGCCCATGGCACTTTCAATGTTCTCCTCCAACACCATAACTCAAATACATCAATTCTTCTACGATCTTCCTTATTCACTGTCCAACTTTCACATACCATAGCTTGGGTCAGGCACACCTCAGTCCTCAAGCTGACATCTTTGCTCTTCAACATTTTAAAAAGGTCTTCTGCAGGTGCTATCAAGTTGATTCCAACTCATAGCAACGTTATGCTGATATTTAAAATACCTGTGGCATACTTTCCAGCATCACAGCAACATGCAAACCACCACAGTAGAACAAACTGACAGATGAGTGGTAGGGCTTCAGATTATAGATTGCCAATAACATCTTGGTCATTGTGTTCTTTGCATTTAGAGAACTTTGGTGATGAAGACAATATAGCTGCATGTTAGCAATTATGAATATGTTATTGTTTTTTAAAGATCTAGACTGTATTTTTTTTCTTCCAGGTTACATATGCTTTTAAACACATACAGACCAATCAGCATTTATTTTGGAGAGTGATTAAAATAGCTCTTGACTCTTTGTTGCAAATTGTTAACATATTTGACTGTTAAATGAAAAGTTGGAATTTTGAATCCACCCAGAGGTACCTCACAAGAAAGGCCTGGTTACTATTTCTGAAAAATCATCTGAAAATTCTATGGATCACAGTTCTACTCTAATATACATGAAGTTACCATGAGTTGGAATCACAGCAGCTAGTTAATGGTTAAAATGATTCCAGTTAACTCCTTATAAAGATTCCTGGTAAGGACAAAGTTCAGCGGTAAGAGTTAGGGAAGAAAGAGGAATGAGTTGGAATCACAGCAACTGGCTACTGGTTAAAACAGTTCCAGTTAACTCCTTATAAAGACTCCTGGTAAGGACAAAGTTCAAAAAGTAAGAAGGGTTTAGAAAGAAATGACTGGAAATGGAAAACATGGAGGCAGTTGGATAAGTAATGATACATTCCGGAGATCGATAACATGAAAACAAAATGTGTGTGAATTGTTGAATGGAAACCTGATTTGCTCTGCAAACTCTGACTTAATTCACAATAAAAAGTAATACAAACACACACGTATATAAATGACTGCTAGTGCTGTGGGCTAATGTGTCAAGACTGCAATGTCATTTGAACTGCAAAGTCGGTGGTTCAAGCTCACCAGCTGCTCCTTGGAAACCCTAAACAGGGTCGCTATGGATCAGAACCAACGTGACTTGACAGCACTCAACAGCAACAATGGTTGAAAATACATCCAAGAAAATTTCTCATCCCTGTATAATACAATTCTGATTATATCTTCTCATGCACATGAATCAGACTCAGTGGAACCTCTTATTTCCAGTCAGTGCCTTACTGTCTCACTCTCCTCCTTCCTCCACTCCCTTGAAACTACTAGGATGAGACCTGTTGCTTTCAGTCTGAATTTCCCATTGGCAGAACCCCAACTCTTTGAATCATTCTATTCCCCAAAGGGAATCACCAGATGCCCCATCTGTGATCAGAGTGCAGTGGACTGTTTTGCTTTGCCTGGGCTTGCCCATGCGTCCTGGCAAAAGATGTAAACAGAGGCTCTGCAATTCACCCCCAGGGTGGAGAGCAGGCTTCAAATAAGCAAGAAAACTGAAGACAGGAAATGCTGTTCTCCCTGCCCCCTTCTCCCCTGCATCCTGCTGACTTGCAGGAGGATGGGCTTTTTCATTGTAAAGTTCTAGGGCATGAAGTTAAGTTGTGGTACATGAACAATGAGATTATTTGGGATAAAAAGCCACGTTTTAAAAAGTGTGACAATTTGTCTATTTTTGTTAGTCAACACTTTAATAAAAATGTGTGTGAATTATTGAAAGGAAACCTGACTGGCTCTGTAACTCTCACCTAATCCACAATATATATATAGAGAGAGACAAAAGGCTCTTATTTGAAAATACATCTAAGAAAACTTCTCATCATTATATTTAAAAATTCTGATGATATCTTTTATGCACAGATTCAAACTCAGTTTCAGTCTTAGAGGGGGGTTTGTCTGGAAGAGACTTAATTGTTTGCCTTGATGGCTTCCCTGTGTATTAGCCAATCATATTGTCATTTTTGTTTTGTGTTTTTCCTGATGAACTTTCTTTGAAGATGTATCCTTTGTCACTCTAGCTGTTTCAGGCTGATCTGCTTGTCCATCTCAGAAGGTTCTGGATGAGACTCAGGATTCCACCTAATGTCCTATATACTGCAAAGGCTCCGCAAGAGGCCAATATCACTGGCCAAGTTGTAGAACCCCTTTTAGGTATTCCAATCAGTTACAGGCTGAAGATGGGCTTACAAGTTTTCTGTAATCATGTTTCCTGGCATTCCTTTCTATCCCACTCAAGTGTCTATTTTACAATAGTAGGCAAGGGAAATCAATATTCATAAGACAGCGAAGCATTTTAGTATTATTTCCCCTCTTCAGAGTATACACATATATATATGCTTTTGTTGGTAGGTACCATGGAGTTGGTTCCAACTCATAGTGACCCTGCACAGGGTTTCCGAGGCTGTAAATCTTTA
>NW_006408667.1:7486884-7489515 GCF_000296735.1 Chrysochloris asiatica | reverse complement strand
GACCTTTTCCTTCTTTCTTGTCTTCTTAATGACTTTTTGCTCTCTTCATGTATGATGTTCTTGATGTCATCCCACAACTCTTCTGGTCTTCGATCTTTATATATATATATGTATATATGTGTGTGTGTATATGCATATATATAAAAAGACAAAAGACTCTTGGTTGAAAATACATCTAACAAAACTTCTCATCGTTATATTAAAAAATTCTGATTATATCTTTTTATGCACACGATTCAAACTCAACGGAACCTTTTATTTCATGTCACCTCTTTGCTAACTCACTTCCCCCTTCTCTACTCCCTTGAAACTACTAGGAGGAGATCTATTGTCTCAACAATTTCATTCCTGATGGTATCTTGCAGAAACAGTTAAGTGGTTAAACCTTGAAGCTACAATTGTATTCTCACCATGCAGTTTTTAATAGCTCAAATTTGGAATGGACCTAAGTGTTTAATATCAAGTATTTGGTTAAGCAAATCATGTTTATTTATATTTCTCTTTCTCTTGACACCAGGCATATTTATGTTTACCTTTTAAAATGAGGTGTAAAACAGATTTTTAAAAATGTGTAATGTGTAGACATCCTTGGAGAGCTTGATGTAGCTATCTTCCCTCTCCATCCCAAAATGCATATACATCAGGGAATCTCAATATAGATTTGTCTACCATACAAAGGTTAAAAACACTTAATATAACAAACCCAAAAGAAATAGTGTTTAATTATTCTGATGTATTGAGGAGTGGCACATGTAGGTTAAATTCTATTCAAAAACAAAAAAACAAAAAGCCCAATAAATCATACATACACATATATAGTTGTTAAGTGCCTTTGAATGGGTTCTGACTCATAGTGACCCTGTATAGGGTTTCTGAGGAGCAGCTTGTGAATTGTATCTGCTAACCTCAAACAGACCTTGTGGTCCAATGCTTATTCTTGCACATCAAACCAACTTTGTAGTCCAATGTCTTAATCTACAGTGCCATACCAGGACTTCCAACATACAGATGTTAAAACAAATGGAAGAAATGAGAAAGTAAAAAAGCTGAATAGAAAATTTCAAAGGTCACTCGAGAAGATGAAGCCAAATATTATGATGAAATGTGCAAAGGCCTGGAATCAGAAAACTAAAAGGGAAAAGTCAACATTTCTCAAGCTGAGGGAACTGAAGAAAAAAATTCATGCCTCAACTTGAACTATTAAAATATTCTATGGGCAAAATATTGGATGACGCAGAAATCATCAAATGAAGATAGCAGGAATACAAAATCACAGTACAAGAAAGATATGGTTGATGTTTCACCATTTGCAGAGGTAGTGTATGATCAAGAGCCAATGGTACCAAGGTGCATTGAAGGTATTTGCAAAAGACAAGGCACTGGGAATTGATGGAATAGAAACTGAAATCTTTCAACAAACCCATGATGTACTGGAGGCACTTTCTTACCTATGCCAAGAAATTTGAAAGACAACTGCCTGGACAACTGACTGGAAGATCCATATTTGTGCCCATTCCATAGAGAGGTGACCCAGTGGAATGCAGAAGTCATTGAACAATATCATTAATACTGTATGAAAGTAAAATTTTGCTAAAGATAATACAAAAATGGCTGCAGTCACATGTTGAGAATTTCCATAGATTCAAGCTGGATTCAGAAGAAGATGTGGAATGAGGGATATCATTGCTAATGTCGGACTGATTTTAACTAAAATTAGAGAATACCAGAAAGATATTTACCTGTGCTTTATTGACTACTTGAAGGCTTTTGGTTGTGTGGATCATGACAAGCTATGGACAACATTGTGAAGTGTAAGTATTCAGAACACTTAATTGTGCTCATGAGGAACTTATACATAGACTAAGAGACATTTGTTCAATAAGAACAAGAGAGCATCAAATGGTTTAAAATTAGGAAAGTCTGTGCAGGATTGTATTTTTTAACCATATTTATTCAATCTCTATGCTTACCAAATAATCTGATAAATTGGATTTTATGAAGAAAAACATGGCATCAGCATTGGAAGAAGATCATTAACAACTGGCAGCATGCAGAGGATATAACCTTGCTTGCTAAAAGCAAAGAAGCTTAAAATACTTACTGGTGAAGTATTCTGTATGGGATGCACCTCAAGTAAAGCACACAAAAATCCTCACCACTGGACTATTAAACAACATCCATATAAATGGAGAAAATATTGAAGCTGTTTTAAACTTGTGATTTTAAAGTTTTTCAGTTTTTTAAGTTTGAGAAATGCTGAGTATTTTCTTCCCTTTTTGTTTTCTAACTCCAGGTTTTTGCATATTTCATTATAATATTTGACTTTGTCTACTAGAGCTGTGCTTTGAAATGTTCTGTTCAGCTCTTTTTCTTCCTCATTTCTTTCTGTTGCTTTTGCTTCTCTACATTCAAAAGCATGTTTTCATCTCTTCTGAATACATTTTGATCTTTGATTTCTTTCCTGCCTTTTTAATGACTTTAAAAAATGTTTTATTGTGGATTATTTAATAGATTATATGGGAGAACATTAGCTTTACATTCATCCTATCGTGTATCATTTCATTGCCATAGTTGCAATCCCCTCCGTGCATCATCAACCAACCAAAGTGTATACCCTGCAAACCTGCCCCC
>NW_006408667.1:7484858-7486193 GCF_000296735.1 Chrysochloris asiatica | reverse complement strand
GAACCGACTCGACGGCACTTAACAACAAACAACAACAACAACATCCATATGTGTAGGTCAAGTTCATCAAATTGTATCGGAATACTTTTTTTCCCCCTTCTTTCTTCTTCTGGTTTAGCTCTGATCATCCAGCCATTGAAGCCAGGTCAAGTGCGTATTATTCTCAAGTGTGGGTGTTCTTGTGCATATGCCCTCACTTCTTATCAGCTGGACTCTTCACTCTCCACTTTAGTCCTATGTGGCTATGTCACTGACTCTGGGCCCAAGAGTCCCCAGGTCTTGCCAAACTGCTGGCCAACCAGGTCGCCACCCGGGTTCACAGAAGTCTATTGAACATTGTAGGGCTTAGCTCACAACTTCATTTCTGTTTTTCCCTCACTTCCCTTTATCAGTGACCAATCACATCATTTATTCCCATTGAGTCTTAGTCTTCGAAGGTGGTTTGCCCTGAGGAGACCTAACCACTGGCCTTGATGTCTCCTGAGCAAGCAACTTGCTCATTCTTGTAGTAATCAGTCAGACTGCTGTTATTGTTTTGTATTTTTCCCATCAGTCTTTCTTTCAAGAAGAATCTTCTGTTCTTCTAGCTGCTCCAGCCTGGTCTGCTTGTCCTTCAAGTGGAAATTTCCCACCTCAGAAGATTCTGGATGCTGTTCAGGATTCCACCTATAGTCTTATGTAATGCAGAGGCTCCACAGGAAGCCTCCTTCACTGGCCATGTTGTAGCCCTATTTTATGTATTCCAATCAGTTACAGGCAGAAGATGGACTTATAAACTTTTTATGCTGATATTTCTGGCTATTCCTTTCTCTACCCTTCAAGTGTCTCTTTTATAATGGTATGCCAGTATAACCAAGATTCAAAAGACAGCCAAGCATCTAACATTATTTTCCCCCTTTTGCCTGTTCAATCCCTGTATCCCAGACCCCTGTTGTTCCAAGGTTGTGCATACATCATTATTTACCTTTATCCCACTTAGCCTTTACAAACCTGCCTAATTGTTTTCCCATATGCCTTGTTCTTCAATTCCTCTTCCGCTTCATGTGTATTTTTCCCCTCCCTAGCATTCAAACTATCCTGTGCCTATTCCCTACCCTCTGCTCTACCTTCCCTTCCCTCCCCTCACCCCACACCCCACAATCTGGTAACCAGCAAGAATTCTCCCCCACTTTAGTATAGGTTCTTTTTCTTAGTCTTTTACAGTAGTGGTTTTATGCAGAATTTCTCCTTTTGTGACTGACTAATTTCACTCAATATAACATCTCTAAGGTTCCATCCATCCCTAAGGTTCATCCAAAGGAGCTCTGGTAGTGTAGTGGTTACGAATCGGGCTGC
>NW_006408667.1:7469351-7479333 GCF_000296735.1 Chrysochloris asiatica | reverse complement strand
TTCACTGCACCTCTACCCTATCTGCCGTCAAGCCCTGCCTCCCTCTTTAATGACCTTTTGATTTATTCCTACACTGTGTTCTTGATGTCATCCATAGTTTTCTGGTTTTCTGTCATTTCTTTCAACTACATGAAAATTGTTTTTTAGATGACCTCTAAATTCAGGCGGGATCTATTCAAGTTTGGATCTTGTGGACTTGTTTTAATTTTCTTCTGCTTCAGCCTGAACATACATATGAACAACTGATGGTCTATTCTACAGTCAACTCCTGGACTTGTTTAGTCTGATGATTTTGAGTTTTTCCTAATCTCTTCTCATAGATGTAGTTGATTTGATTCCTGTATGACCATCAGGTGAGATCAGTGTTTATAATTACCTTTTATGTTGTTGAAAAAAGATATTTGCAATGAATAAGTTATTGGTCTTACAAAGTTCTATCGTGTGATCTCCAGGATTGTTTTTTTTAATCACCAAGTCCTTGTTTTCCAAAATGGAGCCTTACTCTTTGTTTCCAGTGTTTACGTACCAATTACTAGTAATTGCCAGTGCATCGTGAGTGCATGTTTGATCAATTTCACACTGAATAAGTTTATAGAATTCTTCAATTTCATCATCAATACCATTAGAGGTTGGTGGGTAAATTTTAATAATAGCCATATTAATTGGTCTTCATTGTAGACATGTGGATATTATCCTATCATAGACAGAATTGTACTTCAATATAGATCTTGAGATCCTCTTTTAATGATGAATGCTATGCTGTTCCTCTTTAATCTGTTATTCCCCGGCATATTAAGACATATGATTGTTTAATTCACAATGTCTTTTAATAATCCGTTTTAGCTCACTTGTTTCCAGGAGTCCTGCCAGCATAAGGCTGGCAGTTCAAACCCACTAGCTGCTCCTTGCAGTATTACTATGAATTGGAGCCAACTTGCTGGCACGTAACAATAACAACAAGGACTTGATGAATTCTATTTCATTTTTGACTACTTCTAACTTTCCTAGATTCATACTTCATACTCTCCACATTCCAATTATTAATGAATGTATGTAGCTGTTTCTTCTCATTTTAAGTATGTCTCTTTGGCAAATGAAATTCTAGAAAATTTTCTCCCCGCTCCATCCATATTCTTAATATCAACTCTACTTTGAGAAGCAGCATTTCCGCAATCGTATTTTGAGAGCTTTTCATCTTGAGGGACTCATCTTTCAGCACTATATCAGATAATGCTCTGCTGCACAGGGTTTTATAAATACAGCAAGTAGTTGTTGCTGTTGTTAAGTACTGTTGATTTGGTTCTGACTCTTAACAACCCTGTGTAGCATTTCCAAAAAGCTGTTGATGGGTTTGAACTACTAACTGTGTGATTTGCAGTCTAGTGCTGAGTGTACAGCGCCACACCAGGAGTCTATCACTCCATAGCAGGAGTCCACAGCAAGTCGTTGTTGTTGTGAAGTGTTATTGAGTTGGTTCCGACCCATAGCGACCCTGTATAGGGTTTACAAGGAGCAGCAGGTGACCTTGAACCTTGCAGTTCAAATGACCTTGTAGTTCAAACAGCTTTGCAGTCTGGGCACTAACCCACAGCGCCACACCAGAACTCCTACAGCAAGTAGTGGTAGATCCTAAATTCAAACCCAGTCATGGCTGATAAGAAAACCCCAAGCTCTGAGTGAGCATATTGTCCCCACAGCAGAAGGAGCTCTGCTGGTACAGTGTTAGACGTTTGGCTGAACAGTTGGCAGTTTGAACCCACCCAGCCATTCTGAGGAACAAAAACACGGCAATCTGCTTCTGTAAAGATTAAAGCCATAAAATGTGGCTATAAGTTGGAATCAACTTGAAATCAACAGATTTGGTTTTGGTTATTTTCCAAGTGCTGAAACTTGATGGAAGTTAGGTCCTATAGCTGGAGAATCGTTCATTGCAGACATTAATTACTTTCTTTTTTAACCCCTGCAAGGTCTAAATGATTTTATTTCAATTTTTTAAACTCCTATTAACATACTCATAAAATTTTTCATCAATGTAGTGTGTCTTTTGCTCTTTCCTTTTAATATAGACCAAACCTCCAATGTTCATTTAAAAAAATATATCATTTATTTTTGTTGCTGTTACTGAGAATATACATAACACAAAGCCAAACCTGATCCTGTCATGTGGATTCTGACTCAAGGCAACCCTACAGGACAGAGCAGAACTGCTCCATGGGGCTTTCAATGACTCAACAATATCGACATGGGAAATTTAGTGACAATGGTTGCCTAGTCATTCATTTCTAATTGTAATTTAGAAAGGAATGTGCTGAGGATAATGCATAAGTGTTTACTGTTGTTGTTAAGTGCTGTGGAGTCAGTTCCCACTCATAGAGACTCTGTTTAGAGTTTTCAAGGAGTGGTTGGTGGGTTTGAACTGTCAACTTTGCAGTTAGTCATCTAGTGCTTAAACTATAACAATGCTGAGTATTTAATAAATATGGCCAATTTTAGGAATTAAAGTTACTTAACCATCCATTTCCTTGTCAGTGCTCCTGACACTGTTTTGCTTTCTGAATACCAGACTTTTAACGGGAGATTCCCAACCAACTTCTAAGCTTTCATTTTACCTCTCAAACCCATAGGTTCTGGGGGAAATGCTAATTTACCTGATGCATATTCTACAACTACTCTGGAGGTTTGTGTCTGCTGCAAATGGTGCACACGTAGAGACAAAGTACAGATCTGTTAAGAAGAGATACAAAGCCACTTTGATGATATGTTGCTATAAACCCAAAGTAAGCTTTCTTTTCATTCATGAAATCAAAATGAAGAGGGTTGTCAAGTCTACACTGTCTCCCCTTTTGCTAGGGAGGGATGGTCAGACTTTATATAACTGAAGAGATCTCTCTTGAGGACAGAGAAAATAAGGTAAACACACATCTGGGAAGTACGGTTTAGGTTTAGACTCTAGTGTTGATGTTCACACTGTACTCATAACATCCTGTTCTTTACTGCTGGCTGTGATGTGGTAGATAGCAGGCCCTCCCCAGCTGCTACCGAAAACTCATTCTTCATAAAGATGTTGTTCATTGCTCTTTGATATACCATGGAAATAGGTCACTGCCCCTCCTCCTTTGTCACTCTTATAGTTACAGATGGTTGTTCCCACTTGCTCTGAGAACAACCTTTCCACCTTCTCTAAAGTTAGGTCTTTAATTTTGGGGGGGATATTTGGCAAATTTAAAATTTTATTGGTAGCCCAGAGATAATTAGTGAGGGAGAAGAAACTCTCAAAAACTAACAAACAAACAGACAAACATAATAACACAGAAGAAAGCTGCTTTGTTAATCCCTGAAATTATTATAGAGTCAGGAAAGGAAGAATGGGTTTTGGAAAAAGATGCAATGAAACCTAAAACACAAAACCAAACTTATTACTGTCACATTGGTTCCAACTCAGAGCAACCCAACAGAACAGAGTAGAGTAGAGTTATTCTACTATTCAAGGCTGTGATCTTTAGGGAGCAGAATTTCACATCTTTTTCCTGCTCCATAGCTGACCTTTTTGTTAGTAGTGAGGTTTTAACTTCTGAGTCACCAGAGCTGCTTCAAGGAAACTTAATAATGATGCAATGAAATAGCAATGTAAGTGAAGCTTATTCTCTTCTCAGGTACTTGTGCTTCTGATTTCTGATCCATCATCAGATCCACCTAGTTCTGATTTAGTAATACAGTGAAGGTGTGGGAGATGACTTATTACTCTGTATTTAACCAACTAACCATTTGTCATCAAGACAATTCTGACTAATGGTGACCGTATGTGTGCTAGAGTGTAACTATACTCCATAAGATTTTTCACAAGTGGATTTCCAGGCTTTCCTTCTGAGGTGCTTCTGGGTGGATTTGAACCTCCAACCTTACTATTAATACCATCTAGGGACTTAACAGTATATTATTATTATCCAGATGCACCTGTGTTTCAAAATTATATTTATTGCAAAGGGGTAAATGTAATGAAGACAAAAATATCACTTCTGTGACAAGGGAGCAGACACAATTTTTTTCTTTGCATTTGGAGATTCGTAAAGCAGAAGTAGAATCAAACTAGCTTCTGATGGTCACCTAATTTCTGTCTTCTCCAATGAGCTGCAAAATCAATTTAAAGATCTCTCAGGATTATGCTTCTCATCTGGCAGTTCCAAAACTTGCCTCATTATTGAGACTGATAAGGTGCTTTGATCTACTGAATAAGAAAATATAAGAACAAGACCTCTCCATCTATAACATTATCTAGGTGATTTTATATCCAACAAGGCAACCACTACACTAGCTTTCTTCAATAAACCAAAAAAAACAAAACAAAACACCAAATCTACTGTCATGTGGTGGTAGTGGTTGTGTGCCGTGGAGTCAGTTCTGACTTAGAGCAACTCTGTATAGGGTTTCCAAAGCTGTAAATATTTATGGGAACATAAAGCTTCATTTTCCTCCTGGGAAGTGACTGGTATATTTGAACTGCTGACCTTGCAGTGAGCAGCCTGAGCCATAGTCCACTATGCTATCAGGGCTCCTTAGTCATGTAGTTGACCTTACATAGGGTTTCCAAGACTGTCAGTCTTTATAGGAACAGACAACCTCATCTTTCTCCTGAAGAATGGTTGGTGGGTTTGAATAGCTAACCTTGCAGTTAGCAGCCCAAAGTTTTATCCACAGTGCCACCAGTGCCTTAGTTTTTCTCACTGGGATAGACAAATTCATCAGGCTAGCTACTTGCCATTTTGGGATCTATAGAAACAATCTTAAGGACAGGCTAATCTTTCACTAAAGGTATTTGCTGTTTTTATTATTGTGGTTGTTTGTTGTTTTGAACTGTCATCAAGTCGGTTCTGACTCAGAGCTGCTTTCAGATTGTGCCCTGACTCATGGTGAAACCATGTACAACAGAGTGAAATGCTACCTGGTCCAAGAGTAATTGGCTACTATCTGGTTCTTCTGGTCTCAGAGTCATGGAGATTTATGTGCATGTGTTCCATTAGCCCACTGGACTAGCTGATTCCAAGCATCTTCAATTTTCATCACTCTTACTGAATTATTGGAGAGACCAATAATTACATCTTAGCTTTTAAGATCTCAGTTGCTAGTCACCAAATCAGAGTGTAGAACTTTGTCTTTGTGGACTGTGTTAACACCAATTGACGATGGTATCTCCTGAAACCATAGAATTTTCATTGGCTGATTTTCAGAAGTAGATCACCAGTTGTTTCCTTAGTGTGAAAACTCCAATGAAACCTGTTCTGCATTATAGTAACAGGTAAGCCTCCACTGATGGTTGGGTGGTGATTTACATAAACTGTATTGGACGGGAATTGAACCCAAGTCTTTCTCATTGAAGATAATAATTTTACCGTTCATCCACCATTGCCCTCAATTAAAGGTTTGCTGTTGTTGCTGTGTTCTGTCCTGTATTGTTTCTGAGAGTTACTGGTGGGTTTAAACCTTGAGGTAACCAATCCAGTGTTAATCCTATAGTGCCATGCCAAGGCTCAAAAATTTGAGGTATAGGGTATAGACAGTGAGGATTAGAGGATTAGGCAAAAACAAGGCAAGCTAATGTGGGAATCATGGAGAATCCTCTAGGAAGGTCCAGTGTATAGTAAAGAGTATTACTGGGATGGTTGTCTCAGTGGGTTTTGAAAATTGGTTTTCTAAAATAATTTGTTGTTATTGTTAAATACTGTCAAGTCAGTTCCAACTCATAGCAAACCTGTGTAGGGTTTCAGTGGAGCGGCTGGTGAGCTTGAACTGCCAACGTTGTGGTTCAAACTGACCTTGCAGTCCAGTGCATTAACCTGCTGTGGCACACCAGGACTCTGGCTAAAAGAATAGAAAGTGGCAAATCCAACTTTACCTCCTTTAAGTAAAGAAAGACAAGTTTTCCATCAGATCCTAGTGACAACCACTTTAATGATAATTTTCATGATTCCTTTCAAGCAGAGAGGTGTGACAGGGTAAGTCTGAATGCAGACAGTTATCTAACAGGCAATGTAGGTAGTAGTTTAGCCAATCTTTCCCATCTGGGAGAGTATATTACATGACCACTTACTTATACAATTATTTAATTAGCCTAATTATTGAGTAACACCTACTCATCTCATCTGAAATTATGCCAACTGATGAGGAATGAATAAACAAGACATAGTTTCTGCCCTCTAGGTAGTCACGGTCCAATGGGCACATGAAAAGTCAGGTAGGAGAGAGAATGATCAGCTCTTTCTGGGTTGGGAAGAAAGGTGAGTCCTGGAATCTTCTGAGAGCAGGAGATGCTGCTGAGCAATGGACAATTCTCTCAGGCAAAGATGACAAATAGCCTGAACAAAGGCCTGGACTGAGCTGATGGGTCTGGAGTAGTCTACAGAATTTGCTATTATAATGTTAGAAGAAAATGTGGTGGGACATCATCTGGGAATTTGGCAGTGTTCAAATCAGTCAGGGACTTGAACACTCCTGCTTCTGTTCTAAGAGAAATAACACAACACAATCAAACACCTGAACACTTAAACATGAAACAAAAGAGAACAGAGGCTACTCAGTTAAAGAAACAAGTACGTATGAACAAGATGGCCTTCATTACATACAGACTTGGAATTGACTCTAGGAATTGATGGAATACCAATTATGATATTTTAACAAATGGATGCAACTCAGTAAGTGCTCATTCATCTATGCCAAGAAATTTGACCAATTGATTTGACGAGCTCTGTATTTGTGCCCATTCCAAAGAAAAGGGATATAACAGAAATGGGGAAACTATATCATTAAAGTCCCATGCAAGTAATATTTTTCTGAAGATAAAATTTTAAAATGATTACAGTAGTATATGGTATATTGAAAAGGATCTTGCCAGATGGGATATAATTGCTGATATAAGATGGTTCTTCACTGAATGCAAGGAATACTGGAATAATGTCTAAGCTGTGTTTTATTGATTATGCAAAGCCATTAGACTGTGTGGATCATAGCAAATTATAGATAACATTGCAAAGAATGATAATTCCAGAACACTCAATTGTGCTTATAGACCAAGAGGTTGTCCTTTGAACAGGACAGGGGGTTACTTCATGCTTTAAAATCAGGAAAGGTATGTGTCAGGGTTCTTTCTTTTCATTACTCTTATTCAATCTGCTTGCTGAGAAAATAATCTAAGAAGTTGTACTAACTGAAGAAGAATGTGCCATCAGGATTAGAAAAAGACCCATTAACAACTTGAAATGTACAGATAACACAACTTTTCTTGCCAAAAATGAAGAGTATTTACTAATGAAGATCAAAGACTGAAGTCTTCAGTATGGATTATACCTCAACATATAGAAAGCAAAAATCCTCACCAATAAGATAGAAGATTGACGTTGTCAAGGAATTTATTTTACTTATATCCACAATCAATTCCATGGGAGCAGCAGTCAAGAAATCAAATGACATATTGCATTAGGCAAATCTACTGCAAAAAGACCTCTGTAAAGTGTTAAACAGTAAAGATGCCACTTTGAGGACGAAGGTGTGCCAGACTCGAGTCATGGTATTTTCAATTGCTTCATGTGCATGTGAAATTTAGACAATGAATAAGGACTACTAGAGATGAATTAAAGTCTTTGAATTATGGTGTTGGCAAAGAATAAATATACCATGGACTGCCAGAAGAAGGAACAAGTTTGTCTTGGAAGAAATACAGCCAGAATGCTTGTTAGAAGCAAGGATGGCCGAGACTTTGTCTCATGCACCTTGAATACGTCATCAGGAAGGGCTAGTTCCTGGACAAAAACACCATGCTTGGTAAAACAGAGGACCAGCAAAAAAGAGACAGATTATCAAGGAGATGGACTGACACAGTGCCTCAAGCGTAACAACACTTGTGAGGACAACAAAGGAGTCTGCAGTGTTTGTTCTGTTGTTCATGGAGTTGCTAGGAGTTGGGACTAACTTAAAAGCACCTAACAACAGCCTCTCACCTAATGAGCCATGGCGGAACAATGGTTAAGTATTCAGCTGCTAACCAAACTCAGGTTCAAACCTACCTTCTGCTCCTCAGGGGAAAGGACCTCTCATAAAGATCTCCACCTTGGAAATCCTAAGCGACAGTTCTACTCTGTCCAATGGGATCATCATAAGTGACAACTAACGTATCAACAACCTGTGTATATTATAATATTGCAACTCATAATCTTTAAATAATTGCTATGTGTCTCTCCCCCCTCCCCCAGTTGCAGAATACATTTAAAAATATAAAAACCACTTCTAGCTTCAATTTTAAAATGTCTTCATTTGAGATACCATTAGTCATGAAGGTGTTTCCATAGCAAATGTGTGTGGGATGTCCTAACTTTGTTGGCGATGGTTCAAGGGAACTTATATCATTAAGTTGGGATGAGGCCTGGCATGAAGGTTAGGGAATTCATGGCATGGATCCCATAGCATGAGACCTCTATTTAAAGACAAGATAAAGGAGAAGCAAAGAGAGAGAGAAGAAGTGCTGGAAAGAAAACAAGAGACAAAGGAAAGATAAAAATGGAAATCCCAGTTCAGTGTGAATAATAGGAATGCAAATGGTGCTACTAAAATAAGAGGGAACATTACTTTTCAAAAAGGCAAAGCAAAGGAAAATTGTAGTAGCAAAAGGGTTTTGCATGATAAAATTGTACACTGCGTATGCCTCTCAGAAGCAAAGCCACCTACTCTAATTTTTCTCAGCACGATGCTGTGAATTTGGTGAGTCATTTTTTGAAGGTTTACTACCAAGTTCCAATCTGCATTAAAAAAAAACCCAAAAAAACAAAAAACAAAACATATGGCTTAAATCTTCATTTTTCCCATGTTGTAGAAAAATTTCTTATCTGGAAGAAAAAAAATCACATTTTTGAAAATTAGTATATTTAAGGAATGATTCCTAAGATTTATTTTTAAGTAAAAGGGGAAAAAATCCTACTGATGAAAGCAATGTAAGCACACTATCATTCATGTAGTAAAAAAGATAATCTGAATATGTTGTTGTTGTTAAGTGCCTCACTCATGTCAGTTCTGACTCACAGAGATACTATATAGGATTTCCAAAGCTTTTGAACCACCAAACTTGCAGTTAGCAGTTCAGTGTTTATCCAATAGCTCCACATCAGGACTCCAGTCTGAATACAAATTTGCTTATATAAAAAAACCAGAAGAAAGATTATTTAAGGAGGAATGAGAAAACAGAATGGAGGGAGCAGAATTAGGTGCTAGATGTCAGCATATATTTTGATTTTGCTCGAAATAAAAAACCATATAAACATTTAGCATGATTATAATAGGGATTTGAACCAGTTCATTCTGGTTTAATCTCCTGCTGAGAATTTGGGGCGGAAATGCAAATTATCCACAGGGGGCAGAACTGGAATGGACCAGTTTAAAGCCTTGGATCATAAAACAAAATTAATCATGAGAAAAGCAATCTAATCCTTATAGCTGGAAAACAAAATGATACAAATGAACCTGCATCTCAAGTTAGTGGCATAATCACAGGGAGAAATGATTTAAAGTGACTAAAAACAACAACCATTTGTCTGTGAGTTATACCCTATGAGAAAGAATTGTCAAATGAATCTTAAACTGTTTTTTTTTTTTTTTCTAATCTTATTGTTAAAGCTTTATTTATTTATTTGATTTTGATTTTAAAAAGTTTAAAGAATGTTCTTGTTGTTAAGTGCAGTGAAGTCAGTTCCTACCCATAGGGACCATGTATAGGGTTTCTGAGGAGTGGCTGGTGAACTTGAATGGCTGACCCTGTGGTTCAAATCGGCCTTACAGGCTATGTCTTATACTACAGTACCATACGAGGACTATAGTGTATTGTTGTTGTTGTTAAGTGCCATCGAGTCGGCACCTACTCAAAGCGACCTTATGCACAGCAGAACGAAACAACGACAGATCCTGGACCAACCTCACTACTGTTGCCACACTTGAGTTCATCAAT
>NW_006408667.1:7462229-7468821 GCF_000296735.1 Chrysochloris asiatica | reverse complement strand
GAATGTTGTTTATTGGTCCAGTGGTGAGGATTTTTGTTTTCTTGACATTGAGATGTAATCCATACCGAAGGCTGTGCTCTTTGATCTTTATCAGTAAATGTTTTAAGTTCTCTTTACTTTCAGCAAACAAGGTTATATCATGTACATCTTGCAGGCTGTTAATGAGTCTTCCTCCAATCCTGATGCCACATTTTTCTTCATAGAACCCAGCGTCTCGGATTATTTGCTCAGCATACAGGTTGAATAAGTATGGTGAAAGAATACAACATTGTTGCATACCTTTCTTGATTTTCAAACATTCAGTGCTCCTATGTTCTGTTCGAACAACTGCTTCTTGGTCCAGTTACAGATTCCTCATGAGTATAATTAATTGTTCCAGAATACTCATACTTCGCAATGTTGTCCATAGCTATGTTGTTGTTAAGTGCCACTGAGTCAGTTCAGACTCATAGTGACCCTTTATAGGATTTCCAAGGAGTGGCTGGTAAGTTGAACTTCTGGCCTTTCGTTTAAATCAACTTTGCAGTCCATCGCATTAATCTATATCACCACACCAGGACTCCAATACCACTGGGTAACTAAATAGTAACCAAAAAGGTCCTCATTCAAATAGACAAAACAACAATAAAATTATAAAACAATTGGAAAAATGTGATCATTGATTAGATGACAGAAAAATAAACTTAGTACCCTCAAGTCAATTCTGACTCACAGCAACAAGACACAGTTGAACTACCCCATAGAGTTTCTAAGGCTATATATCTTTTCAGAAGCATACTTTCTCCCAGTAGTTAGGACTATTATGGGTTTATTGTTAATTTTCCTTCAATATGATAATGTATTGTGGCAATTGGGTTTTTTTTTTTTTTATTAAGATTTTTTATCTTTGAATGTCCAATGAGATGGATTGGTCAGGTGGCAGCATCGATGGACTCAAGCGCGGCAATAATAGTGAGGTTGGCCCAGGATTAGGCAGTGTTTCATTCTGCTGTGCATAGGGTCACTATGAGTCAGTACCAACTCAATGGCACCTAACAACAACAACAACAATCTTTGAACTATATATATTGAAATATTGATAGATAAAATGATGTCTTGGTTTTGCTTCAAAATAGTCCAGTGGAGGGATGGAAGAGAGGACAATTGTAAGGGATATTAATAAAACAAGAATGTCCATGAGTTGATCATTGTTGAAACTGGGTACAAAGGATTATTATAAAATTCTTATTTTGTATGTATTTTCCAAAGTGTCCATTAAAAAAAGCTAAAACAAGCACTTTGGTCATCTCTCTTTCCTTGAATTCTTATGATTCTGTTTCCCAGTGCATTTGTATGTTCATAAGACAGGTGCTCAATAAATATTTGTGATAATAATTGCATTGCTGTTACTGAAGGTGTCTCTCCAGTGGAGTTCAATATTCTCATTCTTGATAAAAATTAGACAGGAATTATTCAAGTCAATTATTGGGTAACTTCCGTGGACAGTCGCTTGTAAACTTTCAGACTGTCCGACACTTTGAAAGGTCTGATGTTTGGAAAAATAAAAGTCTCCAGTCTTAAAGATACTGGCTTTATTATCTAGGAGCAATGCTTCTTTGAACCACAAGAAAACAATGTTTTTCAACTCAGCTGCTCATGAAAAATGGACACAATGCGGTCTCACAACTGATTAAATCCTCAACTGCAGGAAGACTCATTACCCATGGTTTTATCATAAGACAGCTGAGCTCATGACTATCTCTGCTCAATAGACACCTGTGGTTCTTTACCAGAAAACCCCATGTATTGACCCACTGTCTGAAGTCACTCTCAAGTATTTGCTTTCATGCTGAAGGTTTTAGTCTGTGTTGGACAACATTCGTTTTTCATTGCTAAAGACAGAAACCCAACTTGAACCCCAAAGGGGGAATTTACTAGAAATAAAAATGTCTCATATCAATTTTCTGTTCCTCTGGAGACAGCCCTTAAGTCCAATCCTGTATTTTATTTTCCAATTAAAAAATAAATAAATAAATAATTTTTTGTCACTGAAATTCATAGCTTAAAAAGTTCAACAGTAGTAAATTATTCATCTGCCTCAACCCTGTTCTCCTTGTTCTTGCCTTGTAGAGGGAACCCTTCTAGTTTGTATTCATCTCTGTATTTCTCAATATTTATACTTTTACTTTCGGTCTGGTTAATTTCAGACACTTTGTATGTCTCTCTGTTATGATAGATAAAAATATATGCATTTTATCTCTTACTACCACCATCACTTTTGCTTCTTTCCTTATCTTTTGAATGAATTTTCATCATAATTTTCAGTTACACCAGGATTCATTATTTATGTCATTGGTGGTGGTTATGTGCTTTGAAGTCAGTTCTTACTCATAGTGACCCATATAGGATTTCTGAGGCTGTAAATCTTTAAGGGAGCAGAAAGCCTCACCTATCTCTTGGAGCAGTTGGTAGGTTGGAACTACTGACCTTGTGGTTAGCAGCCCAATTCATAATCCACTATGCTACCAGGGTTCCTTTTAGATCATTGTTGTTGTTAAATGTCATCGAGTTAGTTTAGACACATAGCAACTCTATATAGGGTTTTTGAGGAGTGGATGGTGTGTTTGAACTGCTAACCTGATATAGCTCAAACCACTTGTGGTGGAGTACTTATCCTACAGCGCCTCACTGGTTCTTTTAATATCATTTGACCATCTAAATTGTGTTTACAGCAAGACATGTAAATGTTTCGGTTGATACTTCCTTTTGTCTCAATTTTCTGTTTCCTAAGTTAAGAGATGACTTTTTACTTATTATTACTAATTTTTCTGCATGCCAATCACTAATTTATACTCAAATTCTCTGCTTCCACTTACTGAACATTTCTTAATGTTGTTAGGTGTATCACTGCTGTATCAATTTCATTTATGTACCATGGAGCATCCCTGCTACTGTGTTCCATACCCCTGACATTTCATGGATGTGCGTGAGGCCTGCTACACAGCTAACTTTTTGTGATTGTTTTTCAAAAATTACCTCAGCACCGCTCTTGTGTTGGATTCTGTTTACAGGATTTCACATATTTATCTTTTAAAGTGAAATCTTTTACTTTCTTTTCTTGTCATGGTAGAGCATGTCTTTAATATAGTATCCTCCTGAGAGACTCTAAACAGAAGATGAACTATTTGCGAACTTTAATGTCTGAAAGTACTTTATTCTACTTATATTGATTGTTCACTTGGCAGTAGTATAGAGAGCTAGATACCGTGTTTCCCATAGAACATTGACAATAATTTCCATAGTCTTCTAGTTTGTAATATTTATGTTAAAAATCGGATGACCATTTTATTTCATTGCCTTTTGTTGACATATATCTCTGGGCTTTAGGATCCTTTCTTTATCCCTGATGTTTTGAAATACTACATTCTTTTGCATTGCTTTTTGTCTTTCTTTATTAATTATGCTACACACACTTTAGTGAATTTCAATCTGGGAATTTACATCTTTAAATTTTAATAAAACTTTTGTACTAATTCCTTAGTAATTTCCTACCTCAATTCATCTATATTTTCTTTAATTGGCTTTCTGTTAGATAGAAGGTCAATGGTTCGAATCCAACAGCTGCTCTGCAGGAGAAAGATGAGACAGTCTGATTCATAAATATTGTTGTTGTTGTTATGTGCCTTTGAGTCAGTTTCAGTTTCTGAGGAGCGTCGGGTGAGTTTGAACCTCAGAACCTGTGGTTCAAACCGACCCTGCAGTCCAGCACATTAACCCACAGTGCTTAGAATTTCTACTCTGTCTTATACAGTTCCTATGCGTTAGAATTAACTCATCAGCAATGAGTTTAGTTGGCTTTTTCTTTTTCTCCCCCTTCTGGCCTGTTTTAAGTCTCCATTATTTTGATCTAGTATCTGGGCAATTTCTACTTTAAGTTCCTAATCTTTCTGTTTACTTAAAAAATTTTGTACTCATTCAGAAGAGGTCATTTCTTTTCTTTTTTTTCTATTTTAATTTTTTATTGTGAATAGAGTGAAGGATTACAGAGAAGATCATCAGTTTCACATTCAACAAATCATACACTTTGTTTCATTTCAATTATTGCAACCCTATCCATGTAACAACAGTTCTCCTGCTTCCTCGCTGTGGTTCCTATTTCCAATCCATCCTCCTCCCCATCCTTTCTCAACTTTGTCCTTACGTAAATGTTGCCCTTTTGATCCTGGCTGACCATTCCATGGTGAGCATGCCCTATTTGTCCTCCCTATATACTGCTTGACTGAAAATTGGGCCACGAGGGTGAGTTCTGTTACAGACCTGAAGGGTGGTCAAAGGCCAGAGTCTCAGTTCCTCCAGTCTCTTTCTGACCAGTAAAACCAGCATTAAAAAAAATAATAATTTTGAGTTTTGCTCCACATAGAAAGAAACCATTTTTATATTTCAGACTGTTTCCTTTTCCTTCATTAAAGCATCTTATGATGTGCTGCTGTGTGATAATGCTAGACTGCAAGGTGGCTCTGAACTGCAATGCCAGCAATTCAAACTCACCATTCACTCCTTAGAAACCCTATACCGGTTCACCATGAGTCGGAACGGATTCGATGGCACTCAATAAGAACACTGTTATTTCAGAGTCCTGGTATAGTGCTGCAGAATAAGCACTGGGCTGCTAAACACAAGGTCAGTGGTTCAAATCTTCCCACTACTCCTTGGAAACCATATACAGAGTTGTTATGAATTCAAAGCTGACTTGACAGCACTTAACAACAACATTCGTATTTCATTTGTTTTATGGATATAATATCTTTTTTGATATATCTTTTTGAAATGTTCTTCTGCTCCCTGAATAATCTCCGTTTCCTACAGGTTCTGCTAGTTTAATGTTGCCTCTCTTGGTTATTATCATGATTTGTTTTTGTCTTCTGTGTTGGAGGTTTTCCTCAAATATTTGGTCACCTTTGGCTCTATATTCACACTTAAGAATGAGGTTCTGTATAGGTGATTTCATTTTATGTGCATAAAGGTCATCCTTATCGACTGATAAAGATTCCTACTAATTATCTGTGTTGTTAGGTGATTTTAAGTCAATTCTGACCCACAGCGACACAATGCATGAGAGACAGAAATACCCCTCGGCCTGGGCCACCCTCACAATGATTATGCTTGAGCCCAATGTTGTAGCCACTGTGTCACTCCTACTCGCTGGGGGTCTTCCTCTTTTTCACTGACTCTTCACTTTACCAAGCATAATATCCTTCTCCAGGGACTAGTCCCTCCTGACAATATGTCCAAAGTTTGAGAGATGAACTCTTGCCATCTTTGCTTTGAAGGAGCTTTCAGGTTATACTTCTTCCAAGACAGATTTGTTTGTTTTTCTGGTGTCCATGGTACTTTCAATAATCTTTGACAACACCACAAATCGAATGCATTGATTCTTCGATAGTTTTCTTCTTCATTGTCCAATTATCCCTTGTTGTTATTGGTAAGTGCCCTTGAGTCAGTTCTGACACTCAATGACTGTGTATAGGGTTTCTGAGGAGTGACTGCTGGATTTGAACCACTCACCTTGAAATTAGCAGTCCAGTGCTTATTCTACAGTGCCACTCCAGGACTCAAATTAGCTTTTGTTGCTGTTAAATGCCAAGGAGTTGGTTTGGACTCATAGCAACCCTGTATAGGGTTTCTGAGGAATGACTGGTGTGTTTGAACCTCTGACTTTACGGTTAGCAGTCCATTGCTCATCCTACTGCACCATACCATGCAGATTGTTCTTTATTTGGGGACCAAAATGCGATAATAAATGTATTTAACAGTTGTCATGGAATGGGCACGATTCATTTGGAGGAGGTATTCAGACACTTGGAATGTACTGGTCATAGCTACTCATTCATGAATACTGTGTGTATGGGCAGAATTCAGTCTTGTCTGTGTCTTTCTCTTAGATGGGATGGCATCCTCAGAAACACTTCTCCAGTCTTAGAAGAGATTGGCGATCGTAATCTTGCTTCTAGTGGTGCAGGGTGGGTCCTGAAATACAGTGTACAGACTTCCACTTAATCTGTCAGTTTATAATTTATGGTGCTTTGTTCACATTCTCTGAATTTCGTTTCTTTAGAATTGTTACTTCTCTAACTTGTTCAGGCAGGTTAGAAGGATTCATCTTGTGACTGGTAGGGAGGAGGACATTTGAGGAACTCTGAGTAAGGGCTTGGCTGATACCTGAAGTCCATGGCAGTGGCTTTTAAGCATTGGGCTGTTAACTGAAAGGTTAACAGTTTGAACCTATCTGCTGCTCCGAGGAAGGAAAGTGACCATCTGCCTCCATAAAGATTACAGTCTTGGAAACCCTGTGGGACAGTTCTACTCACTCCTATGTTGTTGCTATGTTGTTAGGTGTCATTGAGTCTGTTCCGAATCATAGTATATGGTTTCCGAGGAGTGACTGGTAAGCTTGAACTGCCAACCTTACTGATCAAATGACTCTGAAGTCTGGTGCATTAATCCACAGCATCACATCAGGACTACTATTAGCTATTGTTGTTGTTGTTGTTGTTAGGTGCCATCGAGTTGGTACCAACTCATAGTGACCTATGCACAGCAGAATGAAACACTG
>NW_006408667.1:7458885-7461589 GCF_000296735.1 Chrysochloris asiatica | reverse complement strand
AACTTCAATCTTTTCTCCATTGATAAGAATGTTGTTTATTGGTCCAGTAGTGAGGAATTTTGTTTTCTTTACATTGAGATGCAATCCATACCGAAGGTTGTGCTCTTTGATCTTCATCAGTAAATGTTTTAAGTTTTCTTCACTTTCAGCAAGCAAGGTTGTATCATCTGCCTATTGCAGGTTGCTAATGAGTCTTCTTCCAATCTCTAATTAGCCATCATTTTTATTGTTGTTGTTATGTGCCGTGGAGTCGGTTCCAACTCATAGTGATCCTGTTCAGGGTTTCCGATGTTGTAAATCTTTATGGGAGCAGAAAGCCTCATCTTTCTCCCACTGAACAACTGGTAGTTTTGAACTGTTGTCCCTGAGGTTCACAGCCTGATTCGTAACCACTATGCTAGCTCCTAATTAGCCATTAGATGCAAATCAAAATCATGGGTGTCTCCAGACTCCAGTAAGTTCAAATAAACAGAAAAGAACAACTGCTGGTGAGGGTGTAGAGCTACTGGGAACCCTCCTTCGCTGTTGGTGGGACTGTAAAATGGTGCAACCGCTGTGGTAAATGATACGGTGCTTTCTCAAACAGTGGGAAATAGAAAAGTCATATGACCCAGCAATCTCTCTTTTTGGTATACACTCTCAAGAACTAAGAACTGTGACAAGAATAGATGTCCACAGTCTCATGCTTACTGCAGCATTATTCACAGTAGCAAAAAGATGGAGCCATCTTAAATGCCTTTCAACAGAAGAATGGCTACATTTTGGTAGATACAAATGAGAGAATATTATGATATGCTGAAAAACAATGAAGCTGTGTAACACCTTGTAACATGGATGAACCTGGAGTATATTACACTGAGTGAAACAAATGAATCATAAAAGGATGAATATTGCATGAGATCACCATTGTAACAAGTTTAAGTTAAGGTTTTCATGCTAAAAGAAACATTCTGTGGTGGTTACCAAGGGTGGAGGCTGGACACATGTTAACTTGGGTGATGGACTAAGCAGTTAATAAAAAATAAAGAAGAGGAAGAAAAAAGTAACAATAAAAGAAGAAATATCTATGATGGGCATATATAGATCTGTTAGTGCTTACCAAGAATCATTGCTTGATGAAGCACTTCTGAACTTTTGGTAAAGATGGTGGGAAAATTTGGGAAAGAATAATGATGATGGTTATACATTATGATGAATTAAAAAATAAAAGAAGAAAAAAAGAAATCCTGTGGAGCACAGTTCTACTCTGACATCTATAGGTTCCCCATGAGTGGGAATCAACTCAGATGCTGTTGGTTTTAACTGCTTGTTAGTGCGACTTTTTTTTTTTTTCTGTGATTCCTTTAATAAATTCTACCTTTACTCTCACTTTCAGAGACACTTGGAACCTCTTAAATATCTGAAATCATTCTGAGGTTTTTCTGCACAAATTGCCTTGCTTCCTGTTGACATATCTGTCTCTTGAGGCCCAAACCTTAATTTTCTGTGATCTATTAAATCAGTTATCACTTATCTGTCTGTTTTCTTTTTATCTCATTAAAAAAAATGCATCTCATTACTACAATTTCCTCTCCAATTCTCTTTGCTACTATTATTGTGTTAAAATGTAGAAAAAGTCTTTAACTTATTTTTAAGTTTTTAGTAAGATTTCAAAAGGAAATACAAATAAATATGTATTTAATCTTCCATGCTTGATCAGACTTTTTACATCCACATTTTAAAGACATACCTTTAAATGTAATTATTTTTGACATCCAGAATCCATCAAGATTAATATGCTCTCAAAAGATAATGTTTTATTTGTTTATTTCCTTGTGCTTTACTAACTCCAAATTTGGAATCATCTTATATTTTAATTTCCAATAAAAATAAGAATAATTATTTTTATGTTATGCATACAAAATGATTTTAAAATTTAAAAATTTTTTTGATTGTTGTTTTTCTCACCTCAAGTTTATAGCCCATTTCCTTTTTAATTTGAGCTTCTTTGTTTTCTTATATACATATTTTAATAGTTTGTTCACGTTGAACCAATTATTCAGATGTTAGGATTTTGATTGTGGGAAAGGCTTCGGCTCCTAGTTAGTCTCAAGGGTCTCACTACCTAGCTGGGACCATGAGTTACCCCCATCTTTTTTGGACTCCTCTGTTTTAGTTTGTGACAATTGCTGTTCTCTCTCATTCAACACAGTCAGGAGGACTGGCTGGCAAGCTCGGCTGCTTGAAATTCATTGCCCCAATTAATCACTGTGACAATTGCTTCTTGACCTCCTTCTGCCTGAAGTACCCTATAATCACTCCAATCTCCACATCATTTCTTCCTGTATGTTTTTCTCTGGCCTCTTTTCACCAATTCAGTCATTATTATCTCTATGTATTTATGGTTATCTTAATATCTTTGGAGCTGACATCAGTCTTTTTTTTTTTTCTCTCATGCTATTAATGCATATGTTTATGCAAGAATATAAAAATTGAAAAAAACTGGAGTGGGAGAGAATGTGTGCTGTCTGCCTTTGTTTTCTATGTGGAAAACACTGGACAGCAAACCACAATGTCAACATTTCAGGCCCACCAGCCACTCCACAGGAGAAAGCTAAGGCTCTCTGTTCCCATAAAGACATAAAGCCTCAGAAACCACATACAGGGTCGCTATGAGTCAGAACTGACATGATGGTACTTAATAATAACAACATATGAATACATA
>NW_006408667.1:7455005-7457070 GCF_000296735.1 Chrysochloris asiatica | reverse complement strand
GGCAGCGGTAGTGAGGTTGGCCCAGGATCGGACATTGTTTCGTTCTGCTGTGCATGGGGTCGCTATGAGTCGGTTCCGACTCGATGGCACCTGACAACAATAACAACAACATATATGTATAATCAGCAAGTTACACTCTCTGTGTTGTCCTTAATAACATTTAATCTGAACTTTTGATATAGATTTAGGATGTAAAATCAATTACGTTGCTAAGGAAAATCCCAAATAGCCAGTCTAGAATGTATATATATATGTACATATATATTGTTTTGTGTTGTTAAGTGCTGTCAAGTCAGTTCTGACTCAGCCACCCTATATAGAGTTTCCAAGGAGTAGCTGGTAGGTTTGAAATTCCAACCTTGTGGTTCAAACCAACCTTGCAGTCCAGTACTTTACCATGCAGCACCATACCAGGATTCTCTCTCTTTCTAAATATATATAAACATGCCAGAACTCGCTTTCTCTCTTTAAATATATATAAACATAAAGTTAAATTGTACACATACATGAAGGAGCTTCAAAATATTTGTGGAAAAATGGAATTAAAAGTTAAGGACAATATTACACACAGTTTTGAATTCCTATATATATATATATTAAACCAGCTTGTCTCAGAGTCCTGGTGGTACAGTGGCTAGTGCTTGGCTGCTAACTGAAAGCTTGGTGGTTCAAATCCACTAGTTGGAGAAAGATGTGGCAGTCTACATCTGTAAAGATTTACAGCCTTGGGAACCGTGGGGCAGATCTCCTCTGCCATGTAGGTTCACTATGAGTTGGAACCAATTTGACGGCTGTCTACTATTGCTATACTGTTTTAAAAATGAAATTTTGTTTTATCTTTTATCTGGTTTTTCATCTTTTTGTTTCAGTCAAAACTGAAAGTTTGTGTTCTTAACGAGTAACAGATTAAAACAACCCAATAACATCTTACTCCAATTCCATTTACTGTGTGTTTTCTGTTAAGTGACAATAAATGGCTTTTCAGTATAGATTCCTCACCTGCACTAAAGGAATCTGGAAAGACATAATGCTATAAAAGAAAACCAAAAAAGTCTAAAAAAAAATTACAATGGAAGCACTGTTGTCCAAAACATGTCCTTGTAAGTGTATAAGTACATCTTAAAGCAGCTCTGCAAAATCCTTTAGCGAGATGAGTGCTCACATTTTCAATTAGCAATCACCCCAGATTCTAGAATTGCATAACAATTTCTTGTCCAATACATGAATCAGTGCAAAGAATGACTGATATTTGATTAGAAATTTATTATTTTCTATAATGTATGTGGTTTTTAAGAGTGTTTCTGTGCTCTTTAAGGTAAAATTTTCTCATTAGTGGTTTCAATTATTGCTTTTATAATGGAAATCAAATGCATTCTGAATTATAATGTAACAACTTGTACTACAATTTATAAAACAAGATTTTGGGTATTTTCAGAATTAGGATTAAGACTAGGGCTAGTGTTATTGTATCAGGTCAGTAAGTGTAGTTCACTGGAGTTACTGAAATGCTGTTAGAAGAAATAACGATTTTATTTTCTTTCAAAGTCATTACTAAGAAACTGTCACAGTATCAGTGTCATTGATCATACTACCCTATCTTGTTTTATTGGGCTTCGCTTTATTGCTTTTTGCAGATATTGCATTTTTTTTATAATCGAAGACTCTTGTAAACCCTTCAATGGGCAAGCCTATTATTGCCATTTTTCCCAACAGCATGTACTCACTTTTGACTCCATGTCACCTTTTAATTATTTCCATAATAATCAAACTGTTTTCATAATGCCATTAAAGACTTAATAGATTACACTATAGCATAAACATAACTTTTATGTGCACGTGTTATGAAGGGCCTTGAGTTGATTCTAACCCATAGCGACCTTGTATAGGGTTTCCAAGGAGCAGCTGGTGAGCTTGAACCACCGATGTTGCAGTTCAAACAACTTTGCCGTCTGACGCATTAGCCCACAACACCACACCAGGACTCCACTTTATGTGCACTAGGTATGCCCACTTAATAGCACTATTATTCAAATTTATGCACCAACCACTAAAGCCAGTGAAGATG
>NW_006408667.1:7443976-7452206 GCF_000296735.1 Chrysochloris asiatica | reverse complement strand
TTGCAACTTCATTGCTCTTTTTTCCCCTTCTTCTCCTTATTGGTAATCAGTGTGGTCACCAGCCAGACCATCTGCCTGCTCACGTATTCCCCTTGAGTCTCAGTCTTCGAAGGGGGTTTGCTCTCAGGGGTCCTGACCACTTGCCTTGATGGTTCCCAGGAAAACAGCTTATTTGTTCTTGTAGTAATCAATCAGACTGCCTTTATTTTTTCAGATTTTTCCTGCCAATCTTTCTTTCGTGAAGTATCTTCTGTTCTTCTAGCCACTCCAGGCTGGTCTACTCGTCCCTTCCAGTGGAAATTTCCTACCTCAGTCAGTTCTGGATGGGGTTCAGGATTCCACCTATGGTCTTGTGCACTGTAAAGGTGCCACAGGAAGCCACTTTCACTGGGCAACTTCTAGCCCCCTTTAAGGTATTCCAGTCAGTTATAGGTTGAAGACAGACTTAAAAGCTTTCTGTAGTGATGTTTCTGGCTATTTCATTCTCTCCCTGACCCCAAAGTGTCTATTTTACAATGGTAGCAAGGGAAACCAAGAGTCAAAAGACAGCCAAGCATCTTAACAGTATTCCCCTTTTTTACCCTTTCAAACCATGCCTCAATCCCTGTAGCCCGGGGTGAGCCCTGTTGTTCCAAGGTTGTGCATACATCATCATTTACCTCTGTCCCACTTAGCCCATGTGGACCTGGCAGTGGGTTTCTACATCTTTGTGTATTGTTATCCAGCAGTTGCTCTCTTTTTTTTGGTCATATGCTGAGTCTTATTTAGATTTGGAGGCAAATAATATTGTTCATAACCTAGTGCATAACCTCTATTCAGACTCTGGTCAGGATATTTGGCTTCTACAAGTAGTACAAGGTAATTCAGTCCAAGTTTTTCACTTCTTACATTAAAAAAATAAGCCTAGGCAAAAGAAGTAAGTATCTGTTTAGTTTTTTTTACAACCAACTACTGCTACTTTGCAGTTCTAGTAGGAGTCTGCATAATTGGTAAGTAGAGTAAGTATTCCTTCAGTTCTCACTACTGTCCTTGGTTTGAATCAGATAACTGAGGTAAAAATAGTGCCAATATTAAGGAGATTTAAAATATTCTTAGCTCTAGAACTTGGATATTGTTGTTGTTAAATATTGTTGAGTTGGTTCTGACTCATAGCGATCCTATACAGGGTTTCCAAAGGGTGAAGGGTGTGTTTGAACCACTAGCTATGCAGTCAAACTGACCTTGTGGTCCAGTGTTTATCCTATACATCCATACCAGGACTCTAGAACTTGGATAATACCTATCAAATTTGTACCTTGCTTTTGAAAAAGTTGCAGTTAAAGTTCATTCTCCATGTTGTTTTTAATAAACACTTAATATGAATTTCTAATGCTTAGGATGTAAAATCAGTTAAGTTGCTAATAGTTGAAAATCCCAAATAGCCAGTCTAGAGGTACATGAATATCATCATGGAAAAAGTTGTTTCTTGCCAATGACTAAGTATAATAAGACTTATTTTGAGACCTTGAAAGAGTTCCAATCTTTTCCATTTAGACTTTATGTTTAAATGTTAAATTATTTCTGTATAAAAATCAAACAAATCTATAAACAGAAAAAGTTATCAATTAATTTTTTTCTAAAAACCTCTTTTAGGGACTGAAAAGTCAGTTTGACCTCAAGGATGGAAGTTTAAACTCACAAGTCACTCCTTGGAAACCCTATGCAGGGTTGTTATAAGTCGTATTCAACTCGAGATCATTTTAAAACTATAGCAATATTTGAAGAGATATTTCTCCTGCTTGTCACTAGTTGTTGTTGTGAAGTGTTGTCCAGTGGGTTCTGACTCATAGTGATCCTGTATAGGGTTTCCAAGGAGCAGCTGGTGAGTTTGAACTGCTGACCTTACAGTTAGCAGTCTGGTGTTGTCCTACAGTACCACACCAGAACCCCTTGTCATTAGTGAAGGAAATGTAATTCACTATTTAGTTGATAGACCAAGAGGCATTTGTTAGAAGAGAACAACAGACTACTGAATGGTTTTAATCTAGAAAGGTGTTTACAAGGATTGTATCCTCTCACACCATATTTCTAAAGTCTGTATGATGAACAAATAATCTGAGGAACTGAATTACATGAAGAAGAATGTAGCATCAGCATCAGAGGAAGATTAATTAACAACCTACGATATGCAGATGATATAACCTTGCTTGCTGAAAGTGAAAAGGACTTAAAAGATTTACAGATGAGATTACAGTCTACACCCTTTGGTATGCACTGCAGTTGAATGTAAAGAAAACAAATATCCTCACTACTGGACCAATAAATAACATCATGATGTGGCACTGTAGAATAATCACTGGACTGAAATGTCGGTTTGAACTGCAAGATCACTGGTTCAAATCCACCAGCTGTTCATTGGAAGCACTATACAGGGTTGCTGTGAGTTGTACCTAACTCAACAGCAATAATCAACAACAGAATTGAAGCTGTCAAAGACTTCATTTTGCTTGAATCCATAATAAATAGTCATGAAACCAGGAGAAAGATGAGGCTTTCTGCTCCCGTAAGGATTTACAGCTTCGGAAACCCTGTAGAGGGTTTCTATGAGTCGGAACCAACTGCATGGCACATAACAACAACAACCCAATGAAATAGACTGACAAAGTGCCATGATCAATGGGTTCAAAAGATGGCACAGAACCAGGCAGTGTTTCATTCTATTGTGCTTAGGGTCACTATGAGACAGAAACCAACTCAGCGACACCGAACAACAACAGCAGTTTAGTTGACCAGAGTTCCTGGGTGGTAAAAATGGTTAGCATGCTTACTGCTAATTTAAGGTTGGAGGTTCAAGCCCATTCAGAGACAACTTAAAAGAAAGGCCTGGGGATCTACTTCAGAAAAATTGGCCATTGAAAACCCTGAAGAGCATAGTTCTATTCTGACACACATGCAATTCCACGTGTTGATGCTGGGCTTTTTTGTTTTGTTTTGTTTCGTTTTGCTTTTAATATGTTGTTATTGTTGTAAAGTGCCACTGAGTCGATTCAGACTCAATGTGACCCTGTATAAGGTGTTTTTTGTTTTGTTTTGTTTTGTTTTTATTAAATGTTTTTATTTTGGATTGAGTAAAAGTTTACAGGGCACATCATCAGCTTCACATTCAACCATTCATATAGCTTGTTTCATTACATTGATTATTATCCCCTCCATATATCATCAGTTAACAGTGTTTCTCTCTATCCTTTTTCTTTTTTTTTTTTTTTGGGCGGGGGGACCTGTATAAGGTTTTAAAGAAGCAGTTGTTGGGTTTGAATCACAGACCTTGTGGTTAGCAATCCAGTGCTTATCCTACAGTGTTTTACCAGGACACTCTTTTTTAATGTAGCTGAAACCTGTATTTTTAATGTAGCTGAAACTTTTATTCATTAACATATTCTTTATTTTGCTTGTGTGTTTGAGAGAGACAAATATAAAGAGACAGTAAAGGGGAGGGAAAGAGAGAAAATTGGTAAAAATACAATTACTAAAAAGATAAAGGGCTCATTATAACTCAGAGTGGCCCAGGAGACTGTAATTTTGAGTTCTACCTCCAGGCCTTATATGTCTATTTGTATGATATTGGGCAAGTTGCCTTCCCTGGGCCTCAATTCCTTCTAAAGTTTCATAATTCTCAGAATAAAACTAGTATTCTTAATTCACTGATCTTCACAAAATAAATAGATAATGTTTAGTAGCTGCAAGTGTCAGAATGATTTGTTACATCATTTTCTCCTGGGAAAGACATGCATGAGAAAGTAGTCTTACAGAATTAAGCTTACATTTAGAAATCATTTTTTCTTCATCAACCTACTAATCTTTTTTTCTTTTTTGGGGTACTTCTTGACAACTTTTTGGTTATTATAGCCAGAATTTCAACTAGACTGCTTTACTAAAGTTAGCACAATATATAATGAAGTTTTTTCCTAAATACATTATTTTCTTTGAGAAATAGAACTCTCTAACTTCACCAGAAATGTAATGTCTGACTGCATGTATTTCTAATGTATTCAAAATCAATGATAATTTTACCATCCCTTTAATTTTTTCCAATATAAACTGCCATATTTTTTGTAACATTTATTCATTTATTACCACTTAACATGTATAAAACTGTGCTGCTATTTTGTTATATCCTTATATTTTTATTTAAAAAATTTAAAAATTAGTAGACTTATTTTTTATAACACTAAAATAAAGAAAAGAAACCAGTTGATATTAAGTCCTAGCAACCTCATGTTTTTCAGAATAAAACTTGCCAAGTAGCTCTTGGTGGATTTGAACTGCCAGTCTTTCGGTTAGTATTCAAGCATTTAATTGTTTATACCACCCTGGTTACAGTAAGGGTGGGAAGTACAGAGTTCATATACCCCTCTCTCCCCCACTTACACAGTTTCTCCTAGTATTAACAACCTGCATTTCTGTGATTCATTTAATTTAAGGTTGATGAACTAGTATTTGTACCTTATTATTAACTAAAATTCATAGTTTACGTTAGGGTTACTCTTTGTGTTGTACAGTTCTATAGGATTTGACAAATGTCATATATTTACTATTACAATATTATACAGATTAATTTCACTGACCTTAAATTGCAACGTGCTTCACCTATTCATCTCTCTTCCCTATCGTTGAACTGCCAGCTACAAATCTTTTTAATGTTTCTATGTTGTTGTTGTTTTCACTGGCCAATTTTTTCAGAAGTACACCGCTAGGTCCTTCTTCCTAGTCTGTTTTAGTCTGGAAGTTCCACTGTAATGTACTTACCCTGGGTGCCCCTGCTGGTATTTAAAATACTATGTTATAGCTTCCAGTATCACAGCAACATGAAGTCAGCATTGTGTGGACAAACTGACAGATGAGTGGTGGTAATGCAAGAAAGAAAGGAAGAAGAGAAGAATGGAAAAAAGGAAAGGAGGAAGAAAATAAAGAAGAAAGATGGGAAGAGTGGTTGAGATGACGTCTCTTTCAGTTTTGTTGTTGCTATTAGTTTCTGTTGAGTTGGTTCCTGCTCATAGTGTCCCTATGGACAACAGAATGAAGTACTGCCAGGCTTGTGCCATCCTCACTATTGTTCCTCTGTTTGAGCTCATTGTTGCACCACTATGTCAATCTACCCCATTGAGTGTCTTCCTCTTTTGCAAATGACCCTCTACTATAAGAAGTCCTGGTGTGGTGCTGTAAGATAAGCACTTAACCACATGGTCAGTTTGAATCACAAGGTCATTGGTTCAAACTTACCAGCAGCTTCTCGGAAACACTAAATAGGGTCTCTATGAGCTGGAAATGACTCAATGGCACTTAACAACAACACTATAAGAAACATGCTATCTTTTTCTAGGAACTGATCCCTCCTGATAAAATGTCCAAATATGTAAGATGAAGTCTTCCATCTTCATTTCTAAGGAGGATTCTGTATGTACTTCATCCATGACAGATTTGTTGATTCTCTGACAGTCATAATACTTTTAATATCTTTTCCCAACACCGTAATTCAAATGTACCATTTCGTCTCTGTTTTTTCTTTAGTCATAGTTTGCTTTCACATGTATAAATAATATATAAGAGGCAATTGAAAAAAACATGGCTTAGGTCATGCACACATTGTCTTCAAAATGGCATCTTTGCCTTTTAACACTTGAAAGAGATCTCTTGCAACATATTTTCTCAATGCAACACATTCTTTAATCTCTTGACTGATGCTTCTATGGGGATTCATTGTAAAGTAAAATGAAGTCCTTGACAATGTCCGTCTTTTTCTCCATTTATTCTGTTGTTGTTTATTCATCCAATTGTGGGGATTTTTGCTTTCTTTATGTTGAAGTGAAAGCCGTATTGAAGTCTGTAGTCTCTGATCTTCATCAGCAAATTCTCCAACTCCAAAATCTCTTTAACTTCAGCAAGCAAAGTTGTTTCATCTGCATATCATAAGTTGCTAAGGAGTTTTATTCCAATATGGATAGTGTATTCTTGTTTACAAAGTCCAGCTTTTAAGATTATTTGCTCAACATACTGATTAAATAATATGGGGAAAAGTTACAATGCTGATGTACACTTTTCCTGATTTAAACCATGCAGTGTCCCCTTGTGAATGACTGCTGCTTTGTCTAGAATTAGATCAAGAACTCAATGAAGTATTCTAGAATTTTCATTCTTTGCCATGTTATCCATAATTTGATATGATCCATTGTTAAAAAGTGTAGGTAGACATCATTCTGATATTCTTTGCCTTTAGCCAAAATCTATCAGACATCAAAGTTGATACCTCTCATTTCTTGTCTCCTGAACCTGACTTGAATTGCTGGCAGATGTACTGCTGCCACCATATAAAAATTATCTTCAGCATAATTTTACTAGCTTGTTTTACCAATGATATTGTTTGCTAGTTTCCATATTCTGTTTGATCACGTTCCATTGTACCAGACATGCATGTGGATCTCTTCTTGTCACTGACTATTTTGGAAAACAAAGACATCTTGATTGCTTGGGTTATTTTCAGAAAACAGAGTCAAGGGTCAAACCAAGTTTATTTCAAACACTTGTATACATAATTCTGAAATTACTTAACTATCTTTTACAGAAGACTATAGACTTCATGAGGACAGAAATCATTTCTGTTTAGTCCACACATTAACTCTAGAGAATAACATAGTGCCTAGCATGTAATGTGTAACATTCAATGAAGGATGAAATTTAACTGAGTTGCCTGATGAGAGTGGTTCTCCATCAGATGTCATGTAGGAATTAACCAAGAAAAAGCCTGTAAAAAATACATGACTCACATATGTTGTTGTTGCTGTTAGGTGCCATTGAGTCGGTACTGACTCATAACGACTGTATACACTGTAGAACGAATTATACAGCCCTTCTGAATTTTCTGGATTGCATTGTTGATGAGGGAGTTTTTCTCAGTTGTTGGTTTTCTTTTTTTTTTTTTTCTGGAGATAATGGTGTTAATCAGTCACAGTAAATCCTTCATAGCTACTAGGTGTGAGAGTGCTTGAATGTTATCTGTTTTGAATGTTTGTTATCTATTGTTTATAAACCAAGTTTAAACAGCTAAGTAGAAATGGTGCCCCTTGCCACATTTATGACTCTTCTTGGAGATCCTGGACCTCAGTTTACTAAAATATTTGGCCAACATTTCTGATTCATCCCTTTCCACAAGGTTGGTATGACTCTCATCAAAAAGTCGAAGGGAGTGTGATAGGAAATGGGGAAAAGCCCTAACAATGTTAGATATGCCAACTGACGACCCTGCATAAGAAGAGACAGTGTAGCCAGAGCTTTAATCTCTACCCACTCTGCTATCATGTCCAAGCAGCGTGTGCCCTAT
Source organism: Chrysochloris asiatica (assembly GCF_000296735.1). Classification (NCBI taxonomy): domain Eukaryota; kingdom Metazoa; phylum Chordata; class Mammalia; order Afrosoricida; family Chrysochloridae; genus Chrysochloris; species Chrysochloris asiatica. Next base: position 7,444,852 of record NW_006408667.1, on the reverse strand, counting down.
TAGACTAGAGTTGCCAAGATTGGTGTTCCTTAGAAGAGACAGTGGCTCACATGCTTTGGAAATGTCAACAGGAAAGGCCAATTGCTAGACAAGAACATCATGCTTGATAAAGTAGATGGCCAATGAAAATGAAGGAAGGCCTCATTAAGATGGATTAAGACATTATTTGCAACAGTGGACTCAAACGTATTAATGATGATGACTACGGTAAAAGACCAGACAATGCTTGTTCTGTTATACATAAGGTGACTATGAGTCAGATGCAAACTTCCCAACAACTAACAACAACAGCAATCCCTCTTCCTGTCTTTCTTCATTATTTTCTTCCTCTCTTCCTATTTTTCCTTCTTTTATATTTTGCATTTCACAGAGCATCGTTGTTAGACAGCTTGGGGTTTATAGGTAGAAAGATGTTACTTAGAATCTTGGTTTTGCCATTTCTGCCAAGTTACTTTAGCCTCTCTGAGACTCACTTTCCTTATTTGTTAAAAGATACCAACATAACAGGACTGCTTGTGTTGGTGGTGGTAAGTGCCATAGAGTAAGTTCTAGTTCATAGCGACCCTGTATAAAGTTTCTGAAGAGCACCTGGTGGGTTTCAGTCATTGACCTTGTAGTTAGCAGGCTTGTTCTAGCTTATTCTACAGCACCACATGAGCATGTTGTTGTTGTTGTTTAGTTGTAGTCAAGTTGGTTCCATTCCAATGCACAGTAGAACGAAATGTTGCCTGGCTCTGTGCCATCCTCACAATTGTCATTTTGCTTGAATCTATTACTGCTGCTACTGTGCTAATCCATCCATTGGGGGTTTTCCTCTCTTTTGATGATGCTCCACTTTATCAAGTATGATGTCCTTCTCTAGGGCACGGTCACTAC
>NW_006408667.1:7439852-7441546 GCF_000296735.1 Chrysochloris asiatica | reverse complement strand
AATCCTGATATAATCAAGATACATATAAGATATAATCAAGATACAATCAAGATGTTCTCTCCTAATCCTATCAATCCTGGTATAATCCTATCAATTTGATTTCTATATATTCTATCTGGTGAGATCCAAGTGTATAGTCGTCTCTTATGCTGTCTGAAGAAGGTATTTGAAATGAACAAATCATTGATTTTTCAGAATTCTATCATGCATTCTCCAGCATCATTTATATCACCAAGGCCATATTTTCCAACTACTGATCCTTCCTCTTTGCTCCCAACCTTTGCATTCCAATCACCAGTTGGCCCAGGATCAGGCAGTGTTTCATTCTGCTGTGCATAATGTTGTTATGGGTCTGTACCGACTTGATGGCACCTAACATCAACAATTTTGTTCTGGACTGCAAGATTAGTTTGAACAGCAATTAGTCAGCACTGACTCAATTGCACTTGACAACATCAACTGTCATTGGTTCTGACTCATAGTGACTCTATATAAGGTTTCCAAGGAGCAGCTGGTGGGTTTGAACCACCAAATTTTCAGTTAGCAGAATAGTGCTTAACCTACAGTGTCATACCAGAACTCTGTATATATATATAGTGACCCTCTATAGGGTTTCCAAAGAGCAACGGGTGAGTTTGAACTGCTGACCTTGTTGTTTGCAGTCCGGTGCTGATCCTACAGTGCCATATCTATTTATCCTATTTTAAGTACAATAGAAACAACCTCTACCTATGTGATTATGAGGGTTTCTCCTCATTGCTAGTGTAGCACACACTGAGTTTATTCCTCTATAATAATGCTGACAATGCTTTCAGCAGATAGTCTAATGTGACCTGTAGAATTTGAAGTTAAGAAGATCTAGGCTTGAATTCTGGTTCAGCCACTTTTCTTGTTATGCAATTTTGGAAAGATATCTAACCTCTCTGATGCTCAGTTTTCACTTAGAACATTGGGATGATGATCCCTATAGGGTGGCTGTACTCAGCTTTCCAACAGAGTGGAGGTATGATTCACAACAGCTATTTTCACTGGAGTGTATTTTGAAGACCTTTGGAAGGGAATGTGGCAGTGGTTCTAGAATGGGGCTTCAAGAACTCTGCACACATTGACAATGGTGCTGGACAGTCTGATAAATGCATCCAAGCGCTAAGTAATTGAGTATGTGGTGGAGAGAGAACAAGGTGCGGGAGATGTTGTAGAAAAGCAACTGGAGGCCTCCTCCTCTCCTTTGAATGAATTAAGAAGTCCTAGGGAAAAAAAGAGCAGGTTTACACTGCCTTACTTCTGAAAGCTCTAGTAACAACATGTTAAAACAGTTTCTTAATGCCAACAACCTAGTGCTGTCAGTGGCAGTTGTCCTAATCCTAGGAGAGAAAAATCAGAAAGTCAGAGGCTGAAATTAGAAAATCAGATGGGAAAATAAAAAGCTATATGTGATGTACTTCAAAGTTATCAAGTTGTTGTTGTTAGGTACTCTCGAGTCAGTACCCGCTTATAGCTACCCTATGCACAACGTAATGAAACACTGCCCGGCCCCGGGCTAACCTTACAATTGTTGCTATGCTTGAGCCCATTGGTGTTGCCACTTTGCCAATCCATCTCACTGGAGGGGTTTTCTCTTTTTCTCCACCTTACCAAAATGATATCCCTCTCCAGTGACTAGTCACTCCTGACATTATGTCCGAAGTATGAGA
>NW_006408667.1:7436125-7438842 GCF_000296735.1 Chrysochloris asiatica | reverse complement strand
GTTCATGAAAAAAATTCCACTACCATTTAGTTCCATTTGTTCGTGAACTTTCTGATGTTGCCGGTAGGTGGAAAAAGTATGAAAGAATCTAGAGTGAGTGATGAACATTTGCTTTTGCCAATTGACCATCTCTAGTAAGACAGTCCGGTTGTGGCACTGCGAGTGAATGCGCTGGACTGCAAAGTCAGTTTGATATGCAAGGTTAGGGGTACAAGCTCTCCAGTCACTCCTCAGAAATCCTATACAAGGACGTTGTGAATCAGAATTGACTTGATGGCACTTAACAACAACAATAAGGCAGTAGTGTCCCTGGTGGTGCAAACAGTTAACGCATTTGACTGATAACTGAAAGGCTAGTTGTTCAAGGCTGATGCCTAGAAAGAAAGGCTTAGCAATCTACTCTGAAAAATCAGTCACTGAAAATATAATGGAAGACCGTTCTACTCCGGCATACATAGGGTTGCCACGAATAACAATTGCTGACAGCAACTAGTTTAATAAAACCATTCCTAATCCAATGGCCACAAAACTTTTCCTCTGAATGGGGAAATCTTTTTCCAAGGACTAGTTTGGCAAACACAAACCCACAAAATGATGCCACATGTTTTCATCTCTCCTACGTTCATTTCTTCATGCAATACATTTCAAAAAGAAGTTGTTTCATGTAAACCTGATTAAGTCTGGTGAGAGTCACAATTCATCCAAAGCAATTCAAATGAAAGTAAAAGAAATAATCAGACTCTCATTATGCAAGATGGTGCTCAGCTAATTTATTGGACTTCACTGAATAATAAGCTGTTAGGCTGCATATTACTTTGCTCACGTTCGAGCAAATAGCTTATTGCTGTTGGAGCTTATTTCATATCACATAAAATTTGGATATATTACAATTGAGTAGATATTAGTCCATTATAAGAGACAGGCTTAAGTACATCGTTTATAGGATCTTTCCATTCAGGAAAAGGCAATAGAGAAGAAGAAATGCAAACAAGGTAATGGGCAGAGAGGGATTTATGTGCATTGCCTGATGGGCCAGCTCTCTGTGGGTGATGCTGGTAGCTGCATGCAGGGTCTGGAGCCCTGGAGAAAATCAACATTTCCAGTGAGCAGAAAATCTAAAGAGAGTTTATGTTCCTTTTCAGGGAAGTGTTGACATTTTAATTACTTTCTGTTTTCTTTGGCACTGCATTTGAGAATTGGAAGCAAGTTAGAAAAATAAGAATTGGCTTTATTAGAAATAAGATTAATTGACATGCAGGCATGAGCTGGAGAAAGTCCAGATTCAGCTCTTTATCCACTGAAGTCTGCAGCAGAACCCAAAGAGCCAAAAAACAAGAACAACATGAAACATCTCCTCACTCTCTTGCCACCACCCCACCCCCAAATCAGCCATTGGATAAATAACCAGAGGAGTTCCTATGGGAGACTTATCACCTCTGACCACAGACCACGCCCCTGTACAATCTAATCTTTTCCTGCCTTGGGTCTCCTGTGCTTCACTTTGGACTTTTTTTCTTTTAACTTTGATCTTTTGTAAACAGGGGCCCATCCGGATAAGTAGTAGGATAGTAATGCCAAATAAAAAGAAAATGATTATGGAGAATTGGAATAGGTTGGGGAAATTGATGGACTTAGAATTAATCAGTTTTGAAGATTATCTGGAATTTTTGGTATTTCATAAAAGAAAAATACCTGCAGAAGGGAGAGTGGAGTCAAGGTAAAGCCTTGGGAGATGTGAAATATTTGTATCTGAACCAGAAATGACCTGGGATTGAATAAATGTTGAATAAAACTAAGGTACCTTCATGTATTCAGCATCAACAAATCTAAAAGTAATAACTACATACAAGATTGAAATTAAAATACACACACAAACACATAAATCTTCGACTAGCATCATTGTACTAGCTGGGTGGCACATATGGTTAAGTACAAGGCTATTAACTGAAAGCTTGGAAGTTCAAAGCAATCCAGAGGTTCTTTGGCAGTTAGTGCTGGTAATCTGCTTTGGAAAGATCCTTGAAAACCCTATGGAGCAGTTCTATTGCACACATGAAGGGTCAACAAGCTCTTCCTGTCCCTGCTTCTCTGTCCCTAGCTTTATTATTTTCCAGGACAGTGTGGAAACCCCACTAAGCTCAAGACCATCAATTCAGTCATAAATGGTTCAAACTGGGTCCCTAAAAACATGATCTAACATCTAATATGTATCAGTTGCTTTAAATATACTATGTAAGTTTTTAGAAACACTCCTGAGGAGATATTATTGTCCCCACTCTTGAGATTGTCATTTCTGTTTCTAAATGAGAAAATTAGACTCTAGTAAACCAAAAAGCCAAACTCTCTTTGTACGGACTCGATTTTAACTCAAAGTGACCGTAGTGTTTCCGAAGTTGTATTTCTTTACGGGAACACAAAGCCTCATCTTTCTTCAATGGATCAGCTGGTGGGTTTGAACTGTCCAGCTTGCAGTCCAGTGCTTATTCTACAGTGCCACCAATGTTTCTTGAGATTCTAGTATTTGTAGTATGCCACCGAGTTGATTTAGACTCATAGTGACCCTGTGTAGGGTTTCTGAGACCTTAAACCTTTGCGGAACCAGACAGACTCATTTTTCTCCTCTGGAAAGGATGATGGGACCCTTGTGATTTGCAGTCCTGTGCTTATCTTAGAGAGCATCACATTGCCCTAAGACTCTAGTGGTGGTGGTGGCTGTG
>NW_006408667.1:7380270-7417703 GCF_000296735.1 Chrysochloris asiatica | reverse complement strand
AGGAGGGAACAGTCTCTGGAGAGGGATGTCATGCTGGGTAAGATGGTGAGTCGGTTATGACTTGATGGCACCTGACATATGCCAAGTAGATGGATTGCTGGTTCATATGGTATGTTTATTTCCAACTTTTTGAGGAAGCCCACGATTTTTCCCCCATTTTACAGTCCCACCGTCAATGTAGGAGGCTCCCAATCTCTGGGCACCCTTGCCAGCAATTGTTGTTTTCTGTTTTTTTTTAACCTGGGGTGAGATAATATCTCACTGTTTTGATTTGTATCTCTCTAATGTTCTGGACTGCAAATTCAGTTTGATCCACAAGGTGGGCATTTCAAACTCGTCAGCTTCTCCTTGGAAACCCTTATCAAGGTTGCTATGGGTTGGAACTGACACAACAGCACTTAACAACAACAGTGGCTAATAATCACGATCAGTTCTTTATATGCTAAGTGGCTGCCTGAATCACAACTTAATTTTTTAATGTTTTGCTTGAATTGGATCCAAATAAGGCCAATAAGTTTTGATGCATCTCTAAGGTCTCTTTGTTTAATTTGTAGATTCCCCATCCATCTCTAAGTTTTTATTTCAGAAATTTTGAAAAAAATGGAAGTGTTTTCCTGAAAAGAGTCTGAATTTTCCTGATTTGATTCCCTGAGGTGTTGTCAAACATGATCATCAACTTATACTTTGTACTTTCTATAGCTCCATCATTAGATCTAGAGACTTTATCACATTCTAGTTCCATTTATTTATTTTTTTTCATCAAGATGAATTATAAATTGTTGTTATTGTTAAGTGCCATTGAAATGGTTCCAAGTTGCAATAACCCTGTATAGGGTTTCCGAGATTATAAATCTTTGCAGGAGCAGAAAGCCTCATTTTTTGCTGGTGGGCTCAAATCACCAATCTTGTGGTTTGCAGTCCAGTGCCCACCCATGAAGCCACCAGACTATATATATATATATAGGACTCCTGGTATGGCAATGTAGGTTAAGCACTGTTCAGGTAACTGAAAATTTGGTGGTTCAAACCCACCAGCCACTCCTTGGAAACCTTCTACAGGTTCTATAAGTAAGAACTGACCTGACGACACTTAACAACATATATATAAGCTTGGTTATATACATTGTTATATACATATATGTTGTTGTTGGTAAGTGTTGTCAAGTCCATGCTGATCCATAGCAACCCCATGTACAATAGAACAAAACACCGCATGATCCTGTGCCATCCTCACAATTACTGTTTGGCTTGAGTTCATTGTTGCTATCTGTGTGCCAATCCATCTCATTGAGAGTCTCCTTATTTTCACTGTCCCTCCATTCCTGACAATATGTTCGGAGTTTGAGAAACAAAGTTTGGCCATCTTGGCTACTAAAGAGCATGCTTTTTAGTAGCCAAGATGGCCAAACTTTGTCTCTCAAACTTCTTCCAACAAAAATTTGTTTATTCTTCTTGCAGTCTTTGGTGGTGGTGATTATATGCCACAGAGTCAGTTCTGCACCTTTAATATTCTTCTCCAACATCATAACTCAATTGCATCAATTCTTCTATGTTATTTCCCATTTATAATCCATCTTTTACAAGCATACCAGGCTATTGAAACTACCATGGCTTGGATCAGGAGAAGTTTAGTCCTCAAACTGATATCTTTGCTCTTGAACACTTTAAGAGCTCTCTATAGCAGATTTGTCTAAATATCTGTCATTTGATTTCTTGGCTGTTGCTTCTATGAGTTTTGATTGTGTATCTAAGTAAAATGAAGTCTTTGACAACTTCAATCTTATCCCCATTTATCATGATGTTATTTATTCATCCAGTGGTAAGGATTTGTATCTTCTTTACATTGAGGTACAACCCATATTGAAGGCTGGGGTCTTTGATCTTCATCAGTAAGTATTTTAAGTTATCTTTGTTTTCAGCAAGCATATCTCAGATTGTTGATGAGTCTTCCTCCAAACCTGATGCCACGTTCCTCTTCATACAATACAGTTTCTTGGATAATTTGCTCAGCATACAGATTTAGTAAGTATGGGGAAAGAATATAACCCAGGCTCACGCTTTTCTAATTTGAAACCATTCAGTGTTCTGGAATACTCCTTCTCCACAATGTTGTCGAGAACTTTCCATGGTGTTAAGTAACTTTAAGTCCGTTCCAAGTATAGGGTTTCTGAGCGGTGTTTGGTGGGTTGGAATTACCAGCTTTGCAGTTCAATCTGACTTTGTGGTCCATTGCTGATCCTACCGTGCCGTTCCTGGTGTGGCATGGTAGGATAAACACTAGATTATGAATGACAAAGTTGGCAGTTCAAACCCACTAGCTATTCTTCAGAAATCTTATACAGGGTTACCATGAATATCAATCAACTTGATGGCATGTAACAGCAATAAACATATATATGTAACAACACTACTGTTTATTGTTGTTGCATTTATATATATAATGTATATAATCAAACTAATTATCTGATGTTTGATGGTGAACTTCTATGTCACCAATGTCTGTAAATCCAAATTATTTGCCCTCTTGATTTTAAGAAAGTAATTCTTATGGTGGTTTAAGCTTTTATGTTGAAACACCATTTTCTGTTTATTGACTCTCACAAATATTCTCCCTAGTTTTAAGGAGGTAGAAACCTTTCACTACTGCAGGAGAAACAGAGGCTGGCATTGATAGAAACATTAAGGTAAAAATGAAGGACATAAGAAGGGAGGAGGGAAGGAGAAAGGAAAAGTAAACTACGTAAATATTAGAATACAAGTCAATAAATTACTGGCTGCTGCATATTGTAGGGAAATTATCGCTGTTTATTTATGTATATTATCTCAGATCATTATTGTGAAGTGGTTAAGATTGAGGGCTTGAGACTCAGACTATTTGCGTCATAACTTGAGCTGGAGTTTCCTACTTGTAACTTTCCCAAGTTACTTCTCCTTGCCTCCGCTTCCTCATCAGCAGACTAGGAATAGACCATCATAGACTCATAAGGAGAAAATAAATGAATACATATAATATGCTTAGTTTTCTTACAGAAAATGCTCAATGAATGTTGGTGTTTTTGTTGTCATTGTTGTTATGATGGTGATGTGTACCACATATAGATGATGTATGTCTATATTACTAAAAAGTAATGTCTTTTCTGGACACAGAAAAAAAGAACAACAAAACTGGTATTTGTTGTGTAATTACTAGGTCACTCACTTACTCACTACCAGTGAGTCAACTCCAACTCTTACCAAACCAGCATAGGGTTTCTGAGGCTGTAAATCTTTATGGGAGCAGAAAGCCTTATCATTCTGTGGACTGGTAGGTCCATCAGCAGTCCATTCATTACCTATCCTACTAGATTTAAGGAACTAAACTAGTAACTATACCATATAATTTATTATCAATTTTAGGATTATTTATCTTATTATATATCATCTTTTTTTATTATTTATTCTAGCACAATAGCTGGCATAGGGAAGGGTCACAATATACTGTTGTTGTTTTTTAATGTTTTATTGTGAATTAGGTGATATTTTACATGGGAGAACATTGGTTTTACATTCATTCTATCGTATATCCTCTCATTGCCATGGTTACAATCCCCTCCATGCAATCCTTCCCCCGTGCCCCCCAGGTCTTCAGCACACAGTCGCTCTCCCTCTCTGGATCTAAAGTCTCCAGCTGCTCCATTGCTCCACGTCATCATCTCTGGCTTCATTTCAGGCATCACTGCTTCTCTGGGTAGGGTCCCACTCTCTGCTCTTCTCCCTTGATGGTCCTAGGGACCTCCGCTCCTAGACTGAAAAGTTAATCACTCCCTTCATTGCTATAAAACGTCTACCTTTACATTTCCAACCCTCACAATCAGTCCTGATAATAATTATTCACTATTGTATCACAAGAGACCCGTCTGCATTTCGTTGCATCAGCCCCACCTAGACAGATTGAATACTACTCAGTGGAGATTCTACCTTCCTCCAGGCCCTCTGGATCTAGGTTCCCTCTTGAAAGCTTATAAGCCAGTCACTTCTTGCCTTTTTAGCCCCCCACCCCTCATTTTGTGTAGCCAATGTCAAAGTTGCCCATCCCTGTCTACTCTGTGTGTGGAGGGGGTGGGAATGATTCTTGCTGTTAGGACTTGTTCCCTCTTTTGAGCTACTGCTTCCATAGGCGTAGGTCAAGTCCATCAAATTGTATGAGAATACTTTTTCTTTTTTTTTCCTCTTCTTTTTACTTCTGGTTGAGAATATACTGTTTTTTAATTGAGTAATATAACTAAGTATATTTGACTCTTTCTTTAAAGTGTTAAATAGCAAAAATCTCATTTTAATGTCACCTGACCTAAGCCATGTGAAAGCTGGGCAATGAATGCTCCTTAGAAGCCAGGATGGTAAGACATCGTTTCTCATACATTGGGCATACTGTCAGGAGGGACTACTTCTCGAAGAAGGACATCGTGCTTGGTAAAGTGGAGTGTCAGTGAAGAAGCAGTTGACCCTCAATGAAATGGTTTAGCACAGAGGCAGCTACAACGGGCTCAAACACAGCAATAACTGTGAGGATGGTGCAGGACTAAGCAATGTTACATCTGTTGGGTGTAGGGTCATTGTAACTTGGAACTGACTCAATGGCACCTAACAACATATTTGACTCATATTTGTTTTTTTGTTGTTGTATCTACAAAGATATTTTACAATATGAAGTGAACTGAGTACATGTGTTCTTTATTCCCTTCATGTAATACCAGGACATAGCCAAAACCTGAATTTTCACTTCTGGGACTGATAGACCCATCACCCCTGCAGTAAGGAGATACCACAAGATGCCCTGTATGGCATATAGCAAACAGAGGGAAAGGCTTGCCTTTGTCTCTTTTTTCTGTTGTTTCCAAAACACGTGTTATTATCCCCAACTTACCCAAGTTGAGCTCATTTTCATCCTGTGTGCCTGTTTTGTAAGCACAGCAATAGCCCAAGATGAACAAATAGAAGAAAGATGTGAGTGGGATAAACAAGGAAACAACATTGACAAATTTTCCCAGTGACTATTTCCTTAGATTTGTATGATTGCATCACCCTGTAACTCAGATGCCTCTTTGACCTTACTGTTTGCCATCTCATTGATTTCAACTCACAGTCACCCTACATGTGCCAGAGTAGAACTATGCTCCATAGTGTTGTCTTCTTTTAGTTGTAGTGAAAATACACACACCAAAATATTCACCAATGCATTTAGTAGGATTTTCAGTGGCTGATTTTGTGGAAGGTAATCACCTGGCCTTCTTTTGAAACACCTCTTGGTGAACTCGAACCTCTAGTTGTTCAGTAAACAGCCCAGTGCATTAACGATTTGCACTACCAGGAACATGCATGTTCTGGGTATTGTAAATCAGTCCAGGTCTTTTCTGCACAACATAGGGATGCCCACCCGATCCCTGTCTTCTCCTCTTTGTTGCCCTCTCTGCTCCTTCTTCCTTTTCCCTTCTTCCCATATCCCTGTGTGTCAACTGACTGTCCACCTCCCCAGCAGCATAACTCATATACTGCTTTCTCTGTGAGTGTTTCCCCTGCCCTCTCCCATCTTCTCCTGCCCTCCACTAGAATTTGCCAACAATGGTATATTATCTGTGACTGCATTGTAGCTTTTTAAAAATCTGCATCATATGTCTTTTTCATGCACCAGAATATGAATCCCAAGATGGTAGGTATAATGCCTTCTGTCGTTCTTTCTTTTTTATCCATTTTTGGAAAGGTAATTTAGTTAAACGTGAATAAGGGAATGGGATTTGCATCAGACAGACCTGAAATTGAATCCTAGATCTGACATTAATAGTTACGTGTCCTTGAGCTTTCTGTGAGTCAATTTACTAATAGGCAAATGAAGCTACTTTGTAAGGTTTTTGAAAGGATTTAGTGAGTTAAAGATGCATATGTTAAATGTAATAAGCTCTTAATAAAGGGTTGCTATCAGAAAGTCCTTCATTATCTTTTAATTCCATCTTACCATGGATTTTTTGAAGCTCCTTCATATGCATATATGTATAATGTCATCCTCTTATTGCTCTTGGCTGATCTGAGCTCTCAAAATGGCTTATAGATTGTCTACCTACAGGAGGTATATAGGAGAAGAAGAAGGTGATCACAGAGGCTACGTCTCTTTCTGCTGGCTTTACTGTGGTGGGTAGACTCTAGACACTCACAGTTTTCTCCGTGAGGACTTCTGCTATCAGAGGAGCACGTTTACCACTCTCTTTCTGATTCTGAGGTGAAAACACAGCTGCAGCACGTGCTTCTTACCCAGGACCAGGCAGACCCACAAAGGGAAAAGCAAAGCTTGTCATGTGGATGTGCACTTGTCAGAATGAATCATGGCAGAATCCAGGAAACATGGAGCTGTGACCTTTAACTCATGCTTCCTTCTTACAATAGTCCTTTTTTTTTTTTTTTTACTTCCCCCCAATTCATTACAAATTGCCTGGTCTCTCCTACCACAAGAGACAGTAAAATACTTGGAACGTCTGGATTCAGACATGGTGTTCCCTCTAGAAGACACCAAAGGGGTTAATGTTTGGACAGTAATCACAGTCTGGCAGCAGCTACCCTACACATAATGGGCATTGTTGTCCCTGAGATTTTGTCTGTTTTTTCTGGCTGGCTTTTCTATTTGGAACTGATTCCAAAACAAAAAAGGAAAATGTCAGTCTGCAGTTTTGTGGTTTTTTTTTTTTTTTTCCTTACACGTACATATAACGAAACATAAGACTTGTCAAAAGAACTGTTGTTTTGCTACATTTCCAGGAAAGCTGTTGGCTCCCCATTCAGAGACGATGACTTATCAACTTAAAATACATTTTTCTCAAAAAGGAATTCATTCATAGACATATGTAAGACACACCTAATATCCTAATGTTTCCGCTTTCTTTCTGTTACGAAGCACCACATTACAACTGTATTAGCTGATAAGTGAACTGAGGCTGGTCCATCCATCTGCATATAAAATCCATTTGCATGACGTTATTAATGTGCTCACTCATCAACCTTTCTAGGTCACTGGCAATCTCAGAATTTGTTCGTCACTTCCTCCCCGCCCCCCATGGGCCCCCAGATGTTCCCATCTGAAGTTGCATGAACATTTCTTACTCAGTTACAAATATAACACAATCCATTGACAAAACACCACATTTTGTTCGAGTAGAAAGACTGAGTCCTTTTTACTTCAGCTGGTTTTGAGTCAATATGTTCATAGCATCCAAAATCATGCATTTGATGTCACAGTACATCAAATACTATAAACATTCCCAAACACTCTGAGTTGCTATACTTATCTTATTTTGAACCTCTAACAAATGGTTTTGGGACCAAACTCCTCCATGAATTGTGGACTTAATTATATAGCTGATTGATCATATTCTAGATCAAGATTTGCAAACTTTTTCTGTAAAATGCCAGATAGGAAATATTCTAGACTCTGTGAGCCATATGAGTATGATCTCTTATATGAGTATGATCTCAGTGCTGCTGTTCTAGTGTGAAAGCAACTACAGTAGGAAGGCACTGAGTGAGCATGGCTGCATTCTGGAAAACATCATTTACAAAACATGTCACAGGGCTGGTTTGCCCCACAGACTTCAGTTTTCCAACCCCTATACAACAACGATAATGGTGATGATGATAACTACATCTATTGGCCAGCTACTATGCGTTAGGTTCCTTTATTTTCCACTGAGCTCATGTGTCAGGTTGTTGTGCTGAGTTCAGTCTATTTAGTTTTAATCTATTTCAATTCATGGCAGCCCTAAGTATGCAGAGTTGAGCTGTACTTCACAGGATCGCTAAGGCTGCGGCCTCTCAGGAGCAAATTACCAGGCCCCTCCTTTAAAGTGTCCCTGATTGTGTTTGAACTGCCAACCTTTCTGTCAGTATTCCAGCCCTTGTTCATTTAAGGGACCCACAGACTCTTCATAGGTTATGTAATGTTTTAATGTGACATAAAAGTTAAGAAATTATCTCAGTTCATTCTGAAAAGAGGTGAATGGTTCAGGATCCACAGTCTCTAAGATTTTCTTAACAATGCCATATGAGTTTATGAGTGATCACTGTGAACATAAAACTTAAGCCATTAGTGTAATTTTAGTAATCTTCTTCTCTTTCTTTCCCCACACTTCCAGGTCAACAGTTCCAAAGGTTTTAGTGTATTATCCTGCTATAAGACCACTTGTCTGTCAGTTTGTCACACTGTGAGGGCTTCTGTGTTGCTATGATGCTGGAAGTTATGTCACTGGTATTCTGAATGCTGGAAGGGTAACCCATGGTGGACAGATTCCAACTGAGCTTCCAAACTAAGACAGACTAAGAAGAAGGAGAGACAAACTAAATGATGTTTAGCTACTGAAAACCTTATGAATAGCAGTGAAGCCTTACTAGATGGGACAAGAATATTGAAACGTGATGAAGAGCATCAGAATATTGTTACATACAGTGCCAAAAGAAGAGCCCATTAGATTCAAAGGCACTGAAAATACAACTGGGGAAGAACTGCCTCCTCAAAGTAGAGTTGACAGTGATGATGTGAACGACACAAAGATTTTGGGACCTTCATTTGCTGATGGGACACAAGTCAAAATAAGAAGAAACAGCCATAAACTTCCATTAGTAATTAGGACATGGAATAGATGAACTATGAATTTAGGAAAATTGAAAATGGTCAAAAAAGAAAAAAGAAATGGAACGCATAAACACCAATATCCTAGGCATTAGTGACTTGAAATGGACTGGTATTGACCATTTTGAACCTGACCAGCTGTTCCACGGGAGAAAGATGAGGCTTTCTGCTCCCGTAAAGATTTACAGCCTCAGAAACCCTGTACAGGGTTGCTATGAGTCGGAACCGACTCCACGGCACATAACAACAACAATAGCACATGATTTACTATGCCAGGAACAACAATTTGAAGAGGAATAGCATTGCATTCATCATCAAAAAGAACATATCAAAATCTGTCTTGAAGTAAAATGCTATCTATGATATGATAATATCCATATGTCTACATGAAAGAACAGTTAATACCATTATTATTCAAATTTATGCATCAATCATTAAAGCCAGTAATAATGAAATTGAAGAATTCTACCAACTTCTTCAGTCTGAAATTCATCAAACATGAAATCAAGATGTATTACTAATTACTGGTGATAGGAATGCAAAGTCTGGAAACAAAAAGAAAGTATACGTAGTTGGAAAATATGACTTTGGTGATAGAAATGATGTTGGAGATCCAATGATAGAATTTTGCAAGACCAATGACTTTTTCATTGCAAATACCTTCTTTAAATAACATGACGACAAGTATATGCATGGATCTCTCCAGACAGAATACACAGAAATCAAATTGGCTACATCACTGGAAAAAAGCAGTGGGAAAATTCCATATACCAGTCAAAACAAGGCCAGAGAAGACTTTGGAACAGACCATTAATTGTTCATATTCAAGTTCAGGCTGATGCTGAAGAAAATGAGAACAAGTCCGCAAGAGCCAAAATATGATCTTGGACATATCCCACCTGAATTTAGAGACCATCTTAAGGAAACATTTGATACATTATACACTAATGACCAAAGACCAGAAGAGTTGTGGGATGACATCAAGAACATCATATAGGAATTAAGCAGAAGGTCATTAAGAAGGCAAGCAAGGAAAAAAAAAAAAAGACCAAAATGGATGTCAGAAGAAACTCCGAAAAGTGCTCTACAGTTTGGAGATGCTAAAGCAAAGGGAATACATGTGGAGGTAAAAGAACTCAACAAAAAAATTCTAAGGGCAGCTTGAGAAGACAAAGTCAAATATTATAATGAAATGAGCAAAGAACTGGAGTTAGAAACCAAAAGGGAAGAACATGCTCTGTATTTCTCAAGCTGAAAGAACTGAAGAAAAATTACAAGCCTCGACTTAGAATACTGAAGGATTCTTTTGGCAAAATATTGAATGATTCAGGAAGCATCACAAAAAGATGAAAGGAATACACAGCATCTTTGTACCAAAAGAAATGATCAATGTTCAACCATTTCAAGAGGTAGCATATGATCAATAAAAGAAATCCAAGCTGCACTGAAGTCATTGACAAAGAACAAGGCTCTGATGATTGATGAAATACAAATTGAAATCTTTCAACAAACTGAGGTGACCCAATAGAATGCAGAAATCACTGGACAATATCATTAATAACACACACAATTAAAAAAATGTTTTCAAGATATTTAAAAAATCACTGCAACACTGCATTGCCTGAGAACTGCCAAAGTTTCAAGTCAGATTGAGACTATTGTGGAATGAGGGATATCATTGCTGATGTCAGATGGATCTTGTCTTAAAGTAGAGAATATCAGAAAGATGTTTACCTGTGCTTTACTGACTATGCAAAAGCTTTTGAATGTGTGGATCATTATAAGCTATGGACAACATTGTAGAAAATAAGTATTCTGGAACACCTAATTGTGCTCATGAGAAACCTGTAAATAGATTAAGAGACAGTTATTGGAAGAGAACAAGGTGCCACTGAATGGGTTAAAATCAGGAAAAGTGTGGGTCAATTTTGTAGTCTTTCACCAAAATTGTTCAATCTGTATGCTAAGCAAATAATTCAAGAATCTGGATTATATGAAGCAGAACATGTCATCAGGGCTGGAGATAGATTCATTAACAACCTGCAATATCCAGATGATATAATTTTGCTTGCTGAAAACAAAGAGAACTTAAAATACTTACTAATGAAGATCAAAGACCACAGCCTTCCATATGGGTTGCATCTCAATGTAAAAAATCCTCATCACTAACCAATAAACAACATCCATATAAATGGAGAAATGATTGAAGTTGTCAAAGACTTCATTTTGCTTGGATCCACCATCAACACTTCTGGAAGCAGTGGTCACGATATCAAATGAAATCAAATTTGCCTTAGGCAAATCTGTTGTACAAGATCACTTTAAATTGTTCAAGAGCAAATATATCAGTTTGAAGACTAAAGTTCTCCTGACCAAAACCATGGTATTTTCAATAGCCTCGTATGCATGTGAAAATTGGGTAGTGAATAGGGAAAACCATAGAAGAATTGATGTGTTTGAATTGTGGTGTTGGAGAAGATTATTAAAAGTATTATGGACTGCTAGAAGTACAAACAAATCTGTGTTGGTAAAGTACAACCAGAATGCTTCTTGGACGCCAGGATGTTCAGATTTCATCTCTCATACTTCAGATATGGATGTATGGATTTGGTATGGATTACATCTCAATATAAAGAAATCAAAAATCCTCACCACTGGACCAATAAGCAACATTCTTATTAATGGAGAAAAGATTGAAGTTGTCAAGGACTCCATTCTTCTTGGATCAACTATCAACACTCATGGAAGCAGGTGTCAAGAAATTAAACGATGAATTGCATTAGGCAAATCTACTGCACAAGACCTTTTTTAGGTGCTGAAGGACAAAGATGTCAGCTTGAGGATACATGTGCCTGACTCAAGCCATGGTATTTTCAATAACCTCATATGCATGTAAAAGCTGGACAGTGATAAAAGAAGATTGTATAAGAATTGACGTGTTTGAGTTACAGTGTTAGAGGAGAATATTGAAAGTGCCATGGGCTGCCAAAAGAACCAATAGCTCCATTTTGGAAGAAGTGTAGCCAGAGTGCTCCTTGGAGGCCTAGATGGCCAAACTTTGTCTCTCATACTTCAATCATACTGTCAGGAGGGATCAGTCTCTGGAGAAGGATATCATGTTTGGAAGGTGGAGGGTCAGAGAAAAACAGGAAGATCCCCAAAGAGATAGATTGGCCAAGTGGCAACATCGATGGACTCAAGCATGGCAACAGTAGTGAGGTTGGCCCAGGATTGGACAGTGTTTCATGGACAGTGTGCGTAAGGTCACTATGAGTTGGTACCGACACAATGGCACCTAACAACAACAACAACAACAACTTCAGACATCTTTTCAGTTGGGACCAGTTGCTGGAGATGAATATCTTTCTAGGTGAAGTATAAAGTCAGTGAAAAACAGGAAGACCTCCAGTGAGATGGATTGGCACAGTGGCAGCAGCAGTGGACACAAGTTTAACAATGGTTGTGAAGATGGCAGAGGACTGAGCAGTATTTCATTGTGTTGAGCATAAGGTTGCTATGAGTAAGAATTAAT
Source organism: Chrysochloris asiatica (assembly GCF_000296735.1). Taxonomy (NCBI): domain Eukaryota; kingdom Metazoa; phylum Chordata; class Mammalia; order Afrosoricida; family Chrysochloridae; genus Chrysochloris; species Chrysochloris asiatica. Next base: position 7,405,524 of record NW_006408667.1, on the reverse strand, counting down.
GGCACTTAGCAACAACAATATCATATTGTAGGGCTCATATAGAATCAGGACCAGGTCTGTATGTAGCCTACAACGAAATATTCACTCAAACATCCACTTATTCGACATAAACAAATATAAGCTAAGTGCTTATTATGTGTCACATACTGTTCTAAACTGTGGGAACACTGCAATTAACAAAGCACACAAGATTATGTCCTTTAAAGCCTTACATTTTAGTAAGGGGAGGTAGACAACATACAAAAAATTATATACTATGTCAGAGTAAAGGAACTCTGGTAGCATGGTAGGTTACTAGTCGGGCTTCTAACTGCAAGTTTAGCGGTTTTAATCTACCAGCTGCTCCATGGGAGAAAGATGAAACTTTCTGCTCACATAAAGATTTACAGCCTTGGAAACCCTATACAAGGTCACTATGAGTCAGAACCAGCTCCATGACACATGACCACGACTAAGGCCACCTCTGTGTTGGGGTAGAAGGATAGCTCACGCTTTGAAGAAAAATAAATCAGATAAGAAGATAATGACAAGAAGATGTTTCTCTTTCATCCAACTGTCTCATTGCTCTTCACCCACTAAGATACTTAAATTCCAAGTAATGTTATGCTTTCAAGTACACCTACTTGGTATAAGAATGCTATAATTACAAAATATTTTCATGCCTTTTTTTTATGGTGATTCCCCAGTTCTTGTGCAGGAAAGAAACCAAGGAAGAAACTAGTTTCATTCATTCAAGCTACAAATATTTATTGAGTGCCAACTTTACCTACTTTGATGTCTAAAGTGCACTTGACCCAAGTCATGGTCTTTTCAATAGTTTCAAATGCCTGTAAAAGCTGGGCAATTAATTAAGAAGACAGAATAAGAATTGATGCATTTAAACTGTGGTGTTGGTGATGAATGAATATGGAACATCTCATGGACTGTCAGAATAAATAAAATCAACCTTGAAAGTAATACAACCAGAATGTTCCTCACAAGTCATGATGGTGAGATCATCTCTCTTTGTTTGAACATGGCATCAAGATAGAACAATGGTTAATAAGGAAATCATGAATATAAGAGAACTGGGGGAAATGAGGAAAACACTCATTGAGATGGATAAATATCATATTCACAATGATGGACTCAAACATACTAATGATCAAGAATGTAGTGCAGGACAGATCTACATCCTTCGGTTATTTATAAAGTATCCATGAATTGGAGCTGTCTCAAAGGCACTTAGAAATAATTCTTTGTGCCAGATTTTGTTCTTAAAATAGTAAAATTGGAATCAAACAGTAAAATCCAGAAAAATAAAATCAGGCAAATTTGTTACTCTCAGTGACTTCCATTATGACAAAGGGAGGCAGTAAACCATAAACAGAAACACGTGTTAGAAAGTAATACACACAATGGGAAAAAAAATAAAAGAACAGCGGAGTTAGGAGATGGGAATGTGTAGGGGATGGAGGTATATTGTAACTTTAAATAGCCCCCAAACTTTCCATTTTTAGGTAGCTTGTAATTGAAACAATATCTATTTGAATATCAAGCCGTGGTTTTAAGTTCACTCATTACTAGACTCAGCATGCCATTAATTACAAGAAGATGCAGGATGTTTTGTGTGGAGTGTTCTATTTCAGTGAATAGAAAGACATGTTATTCTTTCAAAGTCCTTTGCCCTTCCCTTTCCCTTGTTTCAGAGAAAATTCTAAGGGACTGGCAACTGAAACAATGTAGGAATAGGAGAGGGGAAAGGAAGGAAAAACTGAAGGCCAGCATTCATACTGGGTGATTGTTTTAACAAGGATGTAGCTGTGGTACATCCCTCCTGGGTCCCAGGACAGCCTAGCTGAGGAGCCCACAGGATCAGAGCCGGCAGACACTGAGTATTTTCCATGAAACATGGTGTATTCACTTTTTTAAAAACGTAATTTGATGTTAATATAGATTTGAATTTTAATCAGATCCAACTTGGGAACAGGGTGTTTTTTTGCAAATGTGAAATATTTCTAAGCTTTTAGGAAAATGTCACCCATTTAAAGGCTAACTACTGTTTTACATATAAAACTGCATTCTTCATTGGTTTTTCAGGAAAGAGAAAAATATGAGGATCAAATGAAGTATTCCTGCCAAGATTTCTTACTTTCTTGTGAACATTAATTGTTTCTGAGGTTATTTTAAAAATAATTTTTATAATCTAAAAAATAACTTGTAGTCTTTAAGGAAAGAATATCAAATTTTAGCTAATAAATCATGAAAATAAACATAACTGATCTCTCTCTGTATTTTAATAATAGTGATACTAAGAGAGTCCAACAAATTCTTAAAAATATGATTTATCTTGCATGCTAGGAACAGCAATTGCTGCAATTCTGCCTAAAGTCAAAATGGGTTCAAATTCAACTCTGCAGGCTCAAAGCAGGCGTCCTGGTGGCAGTGGATTAAGCATATCCGAAAGGACAGCAGTTTGAACCCACCAGCTTTTTTGCTGGAGAAAGATTAATTTGTCTGCTTCCATAAAGATTTACAGCCTCAGAAACTCTATGGAGTAATTCTATTCTGTTCTATAGACTCACTGTGAGTTGGAATCAACTCATTGGCAATGGGTTTGATGTTTTGGTGTTGCTGGGATGCATTTCATTTGTGCTTGTAACCAGCGTACCATTCTACCAGCAATGATAATGCTTATACTGTTAGTTCAGATATATTGTATAAATAGCTATTCTGTTCCACACATTTTGCTAAATGTTTTTACAGAAAGCACTTTAATAACTCTTTACTACAACCATATAGCATAGTGGTCACGAATCAGGCTGCGAACTGCAAGGTCAGCAGTTCGAAACTACCAGCTGTTCCATGGGAGAAAGATGAGGCTTTCTGCTCCCGTAAAGACTTACAGCCTCAGAAACCCTGTACAGGGTTGCTGTGAGTCAGAACCAACTCCACGGCACATAACAACAATAACAACAACAACCATATAGGAGTCCTGGTGTGGCACTGAGCTAGATTGCAAAATAGGTTTGAATCTCAAGGCCGGTGGTTCAAGCTCACCAGCCACTCCTAGAAAACCCTATACAGGGTTTCTGTGGGTTGGAACCTACTCGATGGCACTTAACAACAATAACAACAACACAATCATCTAAGAAAGACTGTATTTCCATTGTATAGAAAAGAATCCTTCAGAGATGTTCAGTAACTTCCCCAATGGCCCTCAGCTAGTGAGACCGGATTCTAATATACATTTCTCTGATTCCAAAATCAACACTCTAGACCATACTCCTCTCTCCCTTCTTATTTATCATATTCTCTTTCATGTACATATACTAACTTCTTTTATAATAAAACAAAATTGATTTTAGGAAAATCTTGTGACATATAAGGAGAATTCAAAAAGTTTGTAAAAAAGTGAATTTAAAAGAGAACGAAAAATTTCCAGAAACTATTTGACTCATATTAACTTAATTATTGCTGTTGTTGTTAGGTGCGGTTGAGTCAGCACAGTGACCTTATGCACAACAGAAGGAAACACTACCTGATCCTCTACCAATCTACCAATTGTTGCTATGCTTGAGCCTGTTGCTATTGCTACTGTGCTAATCCATCTCGTTGGGGTGGTCTTTCTCCTTTTCAAGGACCCTCCACTTCACCTAGCATAATGTCATTCTCCAGGGATTGGTCCCTCCTGTGAATACGTCCGAAGTATGAGAGATGAAGTCTCACCATCTGGCTTCTATGGAGGATTATGGCTGTACTTCTTCTAACACAGATTTATTTGTTCTTCTGACAGTCCATGGTCTTTTTAATAATTAGTAGTTGTCGTCAAGTTAATTCTGACTCATGGTTATCCCATGTACAGAGTAAAGCTTTTCCATAAGTTAGAAGGCTGTGGCTTTTTGACCAGTAGTAGAGTTTGCCTTGTTGTTGTTGTTGTTGTTGTTTGCCGTGGAGTCGGTTCCGACTCATAGCGACCCTGTACAGGGTTTCCGAGGCTGTAAATATTTACGGGAGCAGAACTCCTCATCTTTCTCCCACGGAACAGCTGGTAGTTTCGAACTGCTGACCTTGCGGTTCGCAGCCCGATTCGTAACCACTACACTACCAGAGCTCCTTAGAGTTTGTCTTACCAACATAGAATTCTTCCTCTAACTAATGGAACAAATGCTTCTGCAGACCTCAGAAATATGTCCTTTGGAGTGTTAATGGGCCTGGTTGGGTCATGGCAATCACTTTAATGTCCCATGGTTAAGTCAAGCTGATTTGTAAGTGATAATTATATTTCACAATTTATTTGTCATACAGGACCCTCCCCCTACTCCATTCACTCAGCTCATTCACTTCCCTGCCCCTGATACTTCTATTAAAACCACCAAAAATGAAAAAAAAAATGACTCAGGGTGAGAATTCCTAGACCTCCCCAGCTCTAGTCTGACTTTTATTCCTTAGAGAAAGCAGAGTTAAGGTCCCATGAGTGTCCATGTTTGGGATGGGCCTGGCCTGTAAACTTGATAGTTTCTGTATGTGAATATATTTGATTGTCTAAGCATATGTTTACAATGGACAATCTTATTACTAAACATCCAGAGTAAAAAGACAAATATATTGGAGAGAGGAGTAATGATTTCCTTTATTAAAGAATTTTTCATTTAAATATAAATTATTATTATTTTTTCCTTTGTAAAGTAAATGGCCTGAAACTGTGAGATGCCAACGTTTTTTTCTAACCCAGACCAGACACATTGGCTCACTAAGCATGGATAACTAGACCACAGTTGAAGGGAAATATATATACTTAGGGGGAAGCCAGACAGGTGTTCTGATAGACTCCTCTAATCACTGGATCAAAACATTTTAGATGGGTTTTCATTTATATAAATTAAAAGTCTCCATTTAAAAATACATATCATCTTTAAAAATATTTTTCCAGGTCATAACCTGGAATATTTCTATCAGTGAAAGGAATGAGACTTGGTATGCATCAGAAGCAACTGGGGTAGTTTTCAACTATATGATTTGTACATGAGAACTGAAAATTCTGATTCAATTGGCTTGTGGTGGGACCAAGGTATCTGCAATTTAGCAAGACCTTCCCCCTTCATGTGATTGAATACTGAGACCCAATACTGAGACCCACATGACTACATCGTGGAAAATGGTAGTCTATCCCTTCAGGCTGGGCCAACACAGAGGTGATGAATGACTCGAGACTCTGCCGGGATGCTTACCAAAAGGGCATGAAGTCAACCTTTGTGCAAAGAAACTGAAGGCTATAATTCATTAACATGATACGTTTGGTTTACAAAATGTGTTCTATTTAAAATGAACTATAAATAAAATTCAACTAATGTAATTAGTACACTCGCTTTCATTCACAAAATTGTGCTTTTATAATTGCACTATCTTATTCAGTCTTCCTGTTTCTATCATGGTAGTTCCTGCCACAGACTTTCAAGTAAGGATAGATAGGTGGTTCTATGGGAGGCAAGAAAATGGGAGGCTTTATACCTTCTCAGTGCTCGTCAACCCTCTGCGCTCATGAGCACAATGATTATCTTGACATTCATCAGAGGAAAGGCCATAAGCATCAGTCTACACATTGAGATCATTGTCTCTTTCAAATGGGTCATTCGAAATGAGACTGTCAGCACAAACAAAATGAATGATGCCGAGGTCAATTTTCATCATAGCAGTTATCAAATATTTGTAAGAATGAAATGGAAGAATCCAGGACCGAATTATTGCTTACTCGGTGATAATTGCTTGATTGGCGATACGTTTCCAAAGGTGAGGTAGTAGAGAATGAATAAAGTTATCCAAACACCTCTTCATTCTACAAATTTGTCTACAAATTATCCATTCTACTTCATATAGCTGGATTTTAGAAGATATGCAATCTGTTCTATTTCATTTCTTTAATTCACTTCAACATCATCTAGTAAATATTTTATAAAAGTCTGATCAACATGAAAGTTTGTTTCCTTTAGATATGCCAGGGATAGGACAGTTTTCTTCTTCTCCCATATTTGAATGACTTAGTATTTTAAAAGATGGATAAAATGGTATGTGTTCCATTATTTTATTATCTGCTCACTCCCCATCATGGGGGAGATTTTGAACACAGACATGCTATCAGATCTGTACTCCTGGAAATGAGGAGTTTGTGCAGTGAATAGCAGTTACATTCTAATTATATTAATTCAGACTGCAATTTCTTTGAAATATAAAGGACCTGCTGTCAGGGTGGTGTGGACAATGGAGGCTGAACATGTCAGAGACATGACAAATTCCTCGAGCAGAGTGCCAGATGCATTGTTGCCCAGGATTCTTTTCTGAGAGCAAATTCTGGAAGCACTATCAGTGTCAACTCTGGAATAAGGAATTGGTTCATTTGTTATCTTTCCAAGTTGCAGGTACATCTGCCAGAAGAGTCTGCCAACAGATGAATTGGTAATTAAAATCATTTCCGTGGTTGGAGGGAGTGATTCGGCAACTCTCCCTCTTTTATTTCTTTCTGTTCCTGTGTGTGTAGGGTGGGTGAACCAAAAAACTTTTGTGAATATTCACATGGATTTGCCATAGACAGGAATACAACTATGTGATTCATTAGTTCCTCATTGGAAATTTTATAAGCTGATCACTTTACTGAGCTTTATTTATTAAGCTTAAAAATATATTTATAAAATTCTGTTCTTTGCCAGCTCTGATTATTTTATTGAAGATGGATGGAAGGATAAAGAGAAAAGTCTAACCTCCACAGACAACCTTAGTAAGGGTGACTATGACAAAGACAATGCTCTACCTGAGCAACATCCAATCAAAAGTGACCATGTGTCAAGTGAGGCCTCTCCTAGTCAAGGGAGCATTCTGGTCTCAAGGGAAGGTAGAACAATGATGCCACAGCCAGATTGTTCTGAGCCTTTGCCTGCTTTGTTAGGACAGATGAACAGGATTGAATGTAAATATCACCTGCCTTGTTGCCATTCGATTATCACAATTTGATAATATTTCAGTTTGAGAAACTGAGATATACCATTGAAATTCTTGGTGTTCAATCCCAGGCTATAAGGATCACTGGATTGTTCATGTGCAGCAGTTCTGATTTTTGTGTATCCAGGCAGTTCCTGGATTATAAAGGGGATCTGCTCCTAAATGTGGCTTTAAGTTGACTTTGTAGGTAAGTCAGAACAGATGCACATGGTCTTTACTTTGAAGTACTTTCAGTGATTTTAAAGCTGCGTGTGCAGCAATAAAAGATGGTTGTCATGAAAAATTTGTTGTGAGTAGCAGTTGGTTCAGTGGTTTCAAAGTGAGGGCAAATTTACATAACCTTAAAGGCCAAGTATGAATTGTCTGTAAACCAGACATTTGTAACTCAGGAATTACTGTATTTTCAAAAGGGATACTAGGATTTTCCATATCCGTAACAAAGTCCTCCCAGGCTTCAAATCTTAACTATGAAATCCTTTTGACATAAAACGTCTTACAGATTTCAAAAAGGGTGTCTGGTATCTAGACTTTAAGGCTCATCCTGTGACTGAATATGATTATGGGGTATTTACATGGATCCTTTTTTATTGTATCAAAAGAACATGAAACAAAATGCCCATCATTAAAACCCCTAAGTGATTGGATTGGCATGGGGGATAGGACTGGCATGAGGTAGAGGATCTGATTCTGGGATTTCATGAAATCTACAACAATAGGACAGCTGCCTTTCCATAAACAGATTATTATTACTATTTGTACCTAGACAGCTTGATAGCAGCCATTATCTTTTTTCTGGGTGTCTTATCGAGTTCTGGCTGTGTGCAGCATGGGCGATAAGGAATGAGAAATGTCACCCATGGGATTTCCAAGGATTATTTCTATACACTTCTGTTCAGCAACAGACAGTCCCTTAAAACTGAAATGGTTCACTATTCTGATTACACCAACAGAGCAGACAGAGAATCAGTTACCCTTGTATCAAAGGTTGAAATTTCAGGACTCTCAGTGAAACTTCTTGAAAAACAAAATCATCTTGGTATAGCTCTGAAGAAGGAGAAGACAAGTGAAGAAAAGGAAAAGAACATGAGTTCATAGCTTTTCAGGACTATTGTGGTTGTTGTTGTTAAGTGTCATTGATTCGGTTCCGACTCATAGTGACCCAGTATAGGGTTTCTGAGGAGCGGTTGATGAGTTTGACCCATCGACCTTGTGGTTCAAATCAACCTTGAGGTCCTGCGGTTATCTAATAGCGCTTCACTAGGACACATGGAACTATGAGATAATATAAAAGCAGTTTTTTTATATTGTTCTTCCAAACACTAGATCTTAAAATGCAAGCTTTGTAAGCCTCCAGGGAATTGAGTAGTATCACATAAGCCATTCATTGAAGTGACCCAATTGTTTAATTTGAGTAGTCCATTCCATAGAATTGTTGTTCCTGTTAGGTGCCGTGGAGTTGGTATCGACTCATGGTGATCCTATGCATAACAGACTGAAACACTGCCTGGGTCTGCACCAACCTTACAATCATTGCTACATTTGAGCCCATAGCTGCTGCCACTGTGCCGATCCATCTTGTGGGCACTCCTCTTTTTTTTCTGACCTTCCACTTTCTCAAACATGATATCCTTTTTCAGGGATTGGTCAATCCTTAACATTTGTCTGAAGTGTTAGAGATGACGTCTGGCATCCTGGTTTCCAAGGAACATTCTAGCTGTATTTTTTCCAACGCAGGTCTGTTTGTTCTTTTGCCAGTCCACGGTCCTTTAAATACTCTCCTCCAACACTATAAAACACTATACAAGGAGCTCTGGTAGCGTAGTGGTTATGAATCGGGCTGTGAACCTTTAGGTCAGCAGTTTGAAACTGCTTCTCCTCGGGAGAAAGATGAGGCTTTCTGCCTTGGAAACCCTGTACAGGATCGCTTTGAGTAGGTTCTGACTCCACAGCACATAATCACCACCACCACCAACACTATAACTCAAATGCAACAATTCTTCTATGGTATTCCTTATTCACTGTCCAAATTTCACATGCATATGAGGTTATTGAAAATAACATGGTTTGGATCAGGCACACCTTAGTTCTCAAACTGATATCTTTGCTCTTGAACATTTTAAAGAGGTCTTGTACAGCAGATTTGCCTAATGCAATACGTCATTTGATTTCTTGATTGCTACTTCCATGAATGCTGATCTGAGCAAAATGATGTCTGGGACAACTTCAAGCTTTTCTCCGATGCTGTTTATTGGTCCAGTGGTGAGGAATTTTGCTTTGTTTACATTGAGATGCAACCCTTACCAAAAGTTGTGGTTTCTGATCTTCTTTAGTATTTAACTTCCTCTTTGCTTTCAGAAAACACTTTGTTTCATCTGCATATCACAGGTTGTTAGTGAATCTTTCTCCTATCCTGATGCTAGGTTTTGCTTCATATAACCCAGCTTCTCGGATGATTTGCTCAGAATACAGATTGAATTGTTGTTGTTGTTAAGTGCCGTTGAGTCGGTTCCGACCCATAGCGACCCTGTACAGGGTTTCCGAGGGTGTAAATCTTTACGGGAGTAGAAAGCCTCATCTTTCTCCTGCGGAGCAGCTGGTAGTTTCAAACCGCTGACCTTAAGGTTCGCAGCCCAATTCGGAACCACTACGCTACCAGAGCTCCTTACAGATTGAATATGTATGGTAAAAGAATACAACCCTGGCACACACCTTTCCTAATTTTAAACCATTCAGTGATCCCTTGTTCTGTTTGAATAACTGCCTCTTGGTCTATGTATAGGTTCCTCATGAGCACAATTAAGTGTTCCAGAATATTCATTCTTCACAATGTTGTCCATAGCTTGTCATGATCCACACACTTAAAAGCCTTTGTGTAGTCAATAAAGAGCAGGTAAACATCTTTCTGGTATTCTCTGCTTTCAGCCAGATATCCCTGTTTACATATCCTCTTCTGATCATGATTGGAACCTCTGGAAGGTCTTTGTCAATGTATGGTTGCAACTGTTTTTGTATAGCTTTAGCAAAATTTACTTGCATGTGATATTAATAATATTGTATGATAATTTCAGCATTCTGTTGGGTCTCCTCTCTTTGGAATGGGCATAGATATGGATCTCTTCCAGTCAGTTGATATCATAGTTGTCTTCCAAATTCCTTGGCATAGATAAATGAGCGCCTCCAGGGCTGCATTAGTTTGCTGAAAGATTTCAATTTGTATTCCATACATTCCTGGTGTCTTGTTCTTTCCCCATGCCTTCAGTGCACCTTGGACTTCTTCCTTTAGTATCACTGGCTTTTGATCATATACTATGTCTTGAAATGACTGAACACTGACCATTTCTTTTTGGTACAGTGATTCTGTGTATTCCTTCCATCTTCTTTTGATGCTTTCTGCAGGATTCAATATTTTTCCCAAAGAATCCATCAATACTGCAAGCCAAGGCTTGGATAATTTCTTCATTTTGCCTCATTTTAAGTTGTGCCCATTAAGCAAATTGAAGTCCTGAAGGCTTTACACCATTTGTTACACCACCATCAACTATACTTTGAGGAGGCAGCTCTTCTCTAGTTGTATTTTGAGTGCCTCCCAACGTAGAGGGGCTCATATTCTCGCAATATATCTGACAATTTTCTGGGGCTTTTCATCATATTTTAATATTTAGTAATCTGATGTTGACAGTATTTCCTTGCTAATCATAAAGTTTTTAGTTACTAACTGTTTGGAAGTAGTTAGTATCTTGTTCTTCGTAGTCTGTCTTCATCTGAAACTCAGCTGAAACCTGTTCACTGTGGATGACCCTGCTGGTGTTTAAATACTGGTGGCATAGCTTCCAGATTCACAGCATCATGCAAGCCAGCACAGTACAACAAACTGACAGATGAGTGGTGCATTCCACATAATACCCCTTGTTGTTGTTGTTAAGTGCCATTGAGTAGATTCTGACCCGTAGTGACCATGTATAGGGTTTCCAAGAAGCAGCTGGTGAGATTGAACCACCAACATTGCAGTTCAAATGACTCTGCAGTCTGAGTATTGGCCCATAGCGCCACACCAGGACTTCATAGAAAACAGTTAATTCACTGACTTTTAAAAAATTCAATTGTCTCTGTTTAAAAATTAACCTGTTTATATTGGCAGATCCTTTTTATCCTCAATGAAAAGTAAATGCTTAAAAAAAAAAAAAAATAGAGGTAGATATGATGGCTCTCTAAATACTTGAAAAAAATGCAAATTTATTTTATTTTTGTTTCAATATCTTAGTTTATTTCTTAGAGTAAAGATTGAATGAAGAAAAACAAAACAACACTATTGTGTCTGAGTTACCTATACTACATTCATATTTGTTGTTGTTATTAAGTACCGTGGAGTTGGTGGGTTCCGACTCATAGTGACCCTGCACAGGGTTTCCAAGGCTGCAAATCATATAGAAATCTCCAAAGGTGTCCAGAGTGCTTGAGTCTTCTTTACACACAGTTTTAGAATCATGTTGACATTGTAAGTTGATTGGAAGGAAGTCAGGTCATTTTTCTCGGATGCTTGAAATCACATCCTATTCTGAAATGGAATTTCAAATGAATAGGTTACTTTGCTCTTAAACCAAGTTTCACAAATTAGCTCCAGCCACGGAATCATTAAGGTGGGAAGCGGAAGGGGGACTGTAGAGGTAAAGAGGAAAAAGAAGCACAAAAGAAAGAAGGGAAATTTAAAAAAGGAGGAAGTGGGAGTGGGATTTCCAGGAAGATAAGGGCCTGCCTGCTCCAGATGTTTCTAAGGCATTGAGTATAGAGCAAGTAGCTAGGAGAGCTGTTGGTAAATGGATTAGTGTGTGGCTGAGAAGTGGAAAAGGTATATAGAAAAAAAAAAAAAATGATTTCAATGTTAAGATATCTAAAGCAACATTGCTCTAAGTTAATTATTGTAAGTTTGCTGGCCTGTAAGTGCTTCTTAGGAAGTCTTGAGTCTCTTTGACTGTAATGCATGGAGAGGCTTCAAAATATTCCTGGAAAAATTCCATTGTTTTTTCATTCCATTTTTCTAAAAGCTTTTGGAAGCCCCCTAGTATATATGAATTATCTGGAAATATTATTAAATTCCAGATCCTGATTCAGTAAACATCTTAATCAAGCTCCCACGGAAACGTTGATGCTACTGGCCTATTGATTACACTTTGGGTAACTACATAACACAATAACATACAAGGGAGTTGAGCTGGTAGTCATGAGCTCTGAGTTCTAATCTCTGACACTCTCCATCTGTATTTGTTCACCAGGTGATTAGCTTTACTAGTCTTAGTCTCCTCATCTGCATTATGAGAGCACTGGATTCATGGGTTCGTGTAGCACTAATAATTTAAAATTAAAAACAACGTCATTTAGTGAACAGCCAGTCTAACTCTGCCTCTAGGATACCTATTGAGAATCAATAATTTCCTTCCAAAGTTGCACAGGTAATTTGGCATAGCTGAATTATGAACTATATTTTCTGATTCCTAGTATAGTAATTTTCCTACTATTTATTTCTTGTATTACTATTCTTGTTTATTTTTATAGAATGTCTATACTTGTCTAAAAAGGAGCTCTGGTAGCGTAGTGGTTACGAATCGGGCTGCAAACCTTAAGGTCAGCGGTTCGAAACTACCAGCCGCTCCGCGGGAGAAAGATGAGGCTTTCTACTCCCGTAAAGATTTACACCCTCGGAAACCCTGTACAGGGTCGCTATGGGTCGGAACCGACTCGACGGCACTTAACAACAACAACAACAACATACTTGTCTAATGTAGTACTAATTATTGAGAATACAAGGATTGTTAAATTATTATGCTTTATTTCTAAATTTCTTGCCTGAAGGCCTAAGTATTTTCCATGTTGCAAGGTGATAACCAAGTAACCTAAGCAGAAGTATAGTCATTGTTGTGGTTAAGTGACGTCATAGTGTTCCTATATAAGTTTTCTGAGGAGCATCTGAAGGGTTTGAACCACTGACCTTGTGGCTGGTAGTCCAGTGCTGATCCTACAGCACCCCACTAGATTACTTACTAATATGCTAGGGCTCCTTCTTCATTGATGTAACAAATTAATGGCAACAGAAGATAGATTGCAAAGAGAGTCTTCAAATGTCTCTATGTTTATTCCCTTGCTTCTACAGCTTGTTTTACCAAGAAGCAGAATTTATTTCCAACTTCTTAATCCTGAGGTGGTGGTCTTGTGACTTTCTTTGCCCGATAGAATCAGTGGAAGGAGAATTGTTCCAGTTCTGAACCTAGGCCCTTGTTGGCTTTTATCCTCCTTCAGACACAAACTACTGTCACAAGAATAAGTCTGGAATAGCCTCTGGGCAGATGAAATGTCACAGGGAGGGACCAATCATCTGATCTGAAGCTTACCTACTTAGAGCTAGCCAACTACAGATACACAGGAGAAGAAGAGAATAAAGATGCTTTCCCACATCACAGCTGGCCACAGATGTGCAAGTGAATTCAGTTGTGACAACGTTAACCACTCAGCTGATCCACAACTTTTGAGCAAGAATACATGCTAATTATGTTAAGTCACCTAGTTTTGGAAGATTTCATATGCAGCATAGCTAACTGGTATAATGCCTATTGAAAACAGAACTTTAACCTTGATAAATGACTGTAGTTTCAGTTACTCCTTGAAGATAAAGGGAGAAATATTGTGGAGGTGACACGGCCTTTGCTACCTCTTACATATTTTTGAGCTCTTTCTCACTTACAAAAAGTGGGCTAGTTTGTTTTATTTTCTCTTTTATGGTAACAAGAAGTTATGCACAATGATGAAGAGAAATGCTAAGTTTAGGGATTTCTATTGCAAAAGTCTCTAGAGGAAGAATACAAGGTGGAGTCAAGGTCTGAAATCATAAAAGGACTGTTCCAGTCCTAGTTTTACTGTGCATGTATGTTACCTAGACCTCATTTTCTTAGTTAACAGGCAAAACAACAGCTGTCTGACTTCCTCCAGGGGAGGTCATGAGAATAAACATATATACTAAATACAAAAATGCTTGTTCAAACATTAAATGGTGTACAAATAGCACTTCTTTTGGATATTATGTTCAATTTTATTTTATTTACACACACTGACATACAGTATTCACTGAAAAGCCTTAACTCCTTTCATAAGTATAGTAATGGTTATTGTGGGTACATTCAAGACTTTCCAATTGCTTTTATCTACATTATCTCACTTTGATTCTCTAATGATGTTACATCCCATTTTGCAGATGAGGAACCTCTATTCTCTTTCTAATGGTGCTATTTGTAATATTGAGACCATGGGTAGGTCTTGCTAAGACTGAAACCTCACATGTGAGAGTTTTCTTTAAAAAGAGCCAAATGGTAAATAAATCAGATATTGGACTTTCGTGATCAAATAAAAGCCTTATTTTTCATTTAACCCATTTCTTTTCATAACAGTCAAAATCTAAGAGATGTCACTCTTTTTTTCCCTAAGACTTAAAAAAAATAATTTAAAAGATAAGGGTACTCTCAAATTGTCTGCTTATATTCTTAAGCCATCAGTTTGTCTATCTGATGACGATAATTGACTAAACATATAATTAAATTGCTATCATCAGAGGCTTGGACCAAGCATTTTTCTTTTTGATTATGTAGTTGTCTCAGCTAATGATACAGGTACTGAGCTCAGATAGTATCTATCTGAAATATATACAATGGCCTGGGTAGCTGGGGACTATTGCCTGGCCCTGGGCCAATGATTTAACCTTTATATAATGAGTATAATGAGTCTTGGAAGGCAGGGCATTTGCTCTGTTCTGCTTAATTTTAAGTGCTATATATATTTTATAGAGCTCTGGTAGAGTAGTGGTTACAAGCCAGGCTGCTAACCTCAAGGTCAGCAATTCTAATCTACCAGCCATTCTTTGGAAGAGAGACGAGGCTTTCTACTCCTGTCAAGATTTACTGTCTTGGAAACGCTATGCAGGGTTGCTATGAGTGGAACCAACTCCATGGCACACCACCACCACCACCACCACCACATATATTTAGGCCACATCTTGGAATTATTTCAGCTACAGCATATTTTGTTAGTGTGACAAACAGTTACAGTTGTGACAGTATTATAATAACTATCATTTAGTGAGAACTTAGAATGGAAAAGTCACCATTCCAATTGTTTACCTGTTTTTAATCATAATTCTCACATTACATTCAGTAAGTTCTAAGGGAACTGAGGCATAGAAATATGAATTGCCTAAAGTCATACATCCAATAAGTAGTAGCTGTTGTTGTTAAGTGCCATAAAGTAGGTTCTAACACATAGACACCCTCTATAGAGTTTCTAAAGTGTGGCTGGTGGATTTGAACCACCAACCATGCATTTCAAATCAACCTGGTCGTCCAGTGCTTATCCTACAGTGCCAACTAGGACTCCAGTAAGTAGGTGTTATTGTTGTCAGGTGCCATCAAGTCAGTAACAACTCATGTTCTATGCACAACAAAACAAAACACTGCCCGATCCTGGGTCAACCTCACAATTGTTGCCACACTTGAGCCCATTGATGCCAATCCATCTCGCTGGGTTGGGGGGTCTTCCTCTTTTTTCTTATCCTCCACCTTACCAACCATGATATCCTTCTCTAGTGACTAGTATCTCCTGAAAAAATGTATGAAGTATGTGAGATGAAGTTTGGCCATCCTGGCCTCCACAGAGCACTCTGACTGCACTTCTTCAAACACAGATCTGATTGTTTTTTTGGCGGCCCATGGCACTTTCAATATTCTCCTCCAACACCATAATTCAAAGATATCAGTTCTTCTACGATCTTCCTTATTCACCGTCCAACTTTCGCATGCATATGAAGTAATTAAAAATACTATGGCTTGGATAAGGCTCACATTAGCCCTCGAGCTGACATCTTTGCTCTTCTACACTTTCAAAAGGTCTTGTGCAGATTTGCCTAATGCAATATGTCGTTTGATTTCTTGACTGCTGTTTCCATGAGTGTTGATGGTTGATCCAAAAAAAAATTAAGACCTTGGCTAATTCAATCTTTTCTCCATTTATATGGATGCTGTATTGGTCCCATGGTGAGGATTTTTGTTTTCTTTACATTGAGATGCAATCCACACCAAAGGCTGTGGTCTTTTATCTTCATCAGTAAGTATTTTAAGTCCTCTTCACTTCCAGAAAGCAAGGTTATATCATCTGCATAATGCTGGTTGTTATTGAGTCTTCCTCCAAACCTAATGCCATGTTTTTCTTCATAAAACCCAGCTTCTTGGATTATTTGCTCAGCATACAGGTTGAATAAGTGTGGTGAAAAAATATAACCCTCTTGCACAACTTTCCTAATTTTAAACCACTCAGTGTACCCATGTTCTGTTTGAACAACTGCCTCTTGGTCCATATACAGGTTCCTTGTGGGTACAATTAAGTGTTCAGGATTACTCATACTTCACAATGTTGTCCATAACTCATCATGATCCACACATTGAAAGCTTTTGCGTAATCAAGAAAGCACAGGCTAACATCTTTCTGATATTCTCTGCTTTTAGCCAAGATCCATCAGACATAAGCAATGGTATCCTTTGTTCCACGTCCTCTTCTAAATCTGGCTTGAAGTTCTCTGTCAATGTATGCTTGCAGATGTTTCAGTATTACCTTTAGTAAAACTTTATTCACATGGGATATCAAACATATTGTCCATTGATTTCCACATTCCGTGTGATCACCTCTCTTTGGAATGGGCACAAATATGGATCTCTTCCAATCAGTTGGCCAGATAGTTGTCTTTCAAATTTCTTATCATAGATGAATGAGTGCCTCCAGTGGCACCTCACTTTCTTGCAAGATTTTGATTTTTATTCCATCAATTCCTGGTGCCTTGTTCTTTGCCAATTCCTTCAATGCACCTTGGATGTCTTCCTTCAGTATCATTGGCTCTTGATCATATGCTTCCTCTTGAAATGGTTGAACATCAACCATTTCCTTTTGGCACAGTGACTCTGTATTCCTTCCATCTTTTTTTTTTTTTTTTTTTTTTTTATGTTTGCTGTTGTTGTTAAGTGCCGTCGAGTTGATCCCGACCCATAGCGACCCTGTGTAGGGTTTCCAAGGAGCACCTGGTGAGCTTGAACCGCCAACCTTGCAGTTCAAATGGCTTTGCAGTCTGGTGCATTAACCCACAGTGCCACACTAGGGATGTTTGCTGTAGGATTCAACCCAGAGAATCCTTCAATAACAAAAGCTGAGGTTTGGAATTTTTTCTTCAGTTCTCCTAGCTTGAGGAATGCTAAATATGTGCCTCCCTTTTGGTTTTCTGACTTCAGATCTTTGCACATTTCATTATAATATTTGACTTTGTTTTCTCTATCTGTCCTTTGAATTCTTCTGCTCAGCTTTGTACCTACTCATTTCTTCCATTGCTTTAGCATCTCTATGCTAGAGAGCAAGTTTCAAAGTCTCTTCTGACATCATTTTGATCTTTTCCTGCTTTCTTGTCTTCTTAATGTCTTTTCCCTTTCTTCCTGGATGATGCTTTTTAAGTCATCCCACAACTCTTTTGTTCTTTGGTCTTTAGTGTCTAATATATCAAATTGTTCTTCAGATGATCTCTAAATTTATGTGGGATATATTTAAGGTCCTATTTTGCTCTCATGAATTTGTTTTCATTTTCTTCAGCTTCAGTCTGAATCTGCATGTAGCAATTGAGGATCTGGTCCACTGGCATTGTTTTGGCTTATGATATGGAGCTTTCCCACCTTCTCGTTCCACAGATGTAGTCAATTTGATTTCTGTGTATTTTGTCTGGTGAGGTCTACTACCTAGCTAGGCTTTTCAGCCCAGGAATTCTGAGTAGAAAATTTCTATACTAGACACTAGGTTTGTTTTTTTGTTTTTTTTTTTTTCTTGTTTAACAGTCTGTAAGTATACATCAATGAAAATGTCCATCAGTTTAGTCATAGCAGTATTACATCATCAAAAATTGCATATATTCACAAGTAGTTTGTTTTTGTTAAGTATCATAAATTTGATTTCATCTCATAGTAGCAGAATAGAACTTTCCCATACTTCCTATAGATTTTCTTGCTGTAATGTTTGTGGGAACCTACTGACAGGTCTTTCTCCTGCAGAGTTGCCTGGTGGGTTTGAATTGCCAACCCTTTGCCAAGCATTCTAGGTAATATTGCAGAAACCTTAATTTAATTACTAATCAATCTCTATTATGGTGTTTCTCCCTGTGTTGGGCATGTTGAATGATGTATAAAGTCCTTTTAATGAACCTGAATATTTATAGGAATAGATAATCTTTCTGGGGACTGGATGGTTATAGAATTGGTTCTATAAGGTCTTAAGGTCAAAGTATCAAGATATTCATAGTACCCCTTGAATATATTCATTTCAAGTCCATATCATGCATATTTCAGTTGTGTCTTCTACCTCTTGAGACATAGGTGTGCTTGCTTCTAAGTTCAATTTCTCAACTTCTGAAAATTCTAAACCACCCCATAATTTCTTCTCATAGTTTTGTTGCCTACATTTTGGGGTAGATGAGAGATCTAGCTTTTCTTCCTTTTCAAATCAGATGCAGAGCTCAATGGATTCTCAGGTTTCCATAAGAGATCCAATGCACACCAAACACTTCCTGAGTTGGGTAACTCTTGCTGAAGTTGTTTGTGGGAGGTATATCACTGGGAAGGAGACCATCACATAGCCCATATTCCTTATTTAAATTGTCCTTTTCTCCCTGTACTGTCTCCTCTTTCTTCCTCTTTATTGGTTTCCTGGGGCTGCTATGGCACTGTAGGATAACACACTGGACAGCAAGGTTAAGTACCACCAACCACTCCTTGGAAACCCTACATAGGATCTCTATGAGTCAAAACCAGCTCAATGGTACTTAACAACAACCACACATTATATAAATGGGTCATTAAGGTGGTAGGTCTCTCTTTGGAGTCCTGATGTGGTGCTGTGGGGTAATGTGCTGGACTGCAAAGTTGTTTGAACTGCAAGGTCGCTAATCCAAGCTCACCAACTGCTTATCAAAACCCTATATAGGGTCACTCTGGGTCGGAACAGACTCGATGGCATTAAACAACAACATGGTTGTTGTAACTAAGTATCAAAAGCAAGGTAGCTTGTTATTGCTCTTTATTGCCATCAAGTTGGTTTGAACGCATAATAACCCTATATGAAGCTGTAAATGTTTTCAGGAGCAGAAAGTCTCATCTTTCTCCCAAGAAGTGGTGGATGAGATAGAACTTCTGACTTCGAATAACAGAAATCCACTGTCTTGTTATCTCGTAGTTCTGAAGACTAGAAGTTTGAAATCAAGGTGTTGACAGGTCCATGCTGTCTCTGAAGCTGCTAGTGGAATATCTCCTTGCAGTTTGTAGCTTCAAGCTCCAGGTGTTCCCTATTTTGTGGAAGCACTGCTTCAATGCCAGCTCCATCTTCACATGGCATTCTTCCCTTGGTGGCTTTTCTCCAGTTCTCATAGAGATACAAGTCACATTGGATTAAGGGCCCATCCCATGACCCCATTTCTCAATAGTAACATTCTAAGGTTCTAGGAAGGATATGACTTTTGGAAAGACATTATTTATCTCAGTACATCTTCCATCTAAGCTTTATCCTGAATCCTCCATATTTAAACCTATGCTGTTGTTTTTATTTAAAGTAGTTTTTTGTTTTTTTTTTTCCCCTTCCTCTGACATTATGACAGCAACAAACATCTAGGTCCTTGGACTCAGCTTTTAGGTCAAAAATTAGTCAAACCACTTTTCTGATAAACTGTCCAACTACTTAAGGAAATTCTTGTGCTCTATTCAGTAAAATTATTTTTCTGATGTCCTGGTTTCAAATCATGGCTCTGTCACTTATTAGCTTTGAGGTCTTGAATAAATTACTTCAGCTCTTTGGAAAATGGGGATAATAATAATACTACTGTATAATATGTCTCAGGGAGCACACTCTCTATGTAGGATAAATACTGGTCTGTGGACCACAAGGTTGACTTTCGAGTCCACCAGCCACTCCTTTCAATGGGAGAAAGATAAAACTTCCTGCTTCTGTAAAAATTTCTAGCCTTCAAAACCCCTATACAGGGTTGCTATGAATTGGACCTGATGTGATGACACTTAACAACACTAATTCTCCCCACAGCTAATTTATGAAGCTATATGTTCCCATATGTAGTCTCAGACTCACTTACCCTTAGCTTGCTGTTATTAAGTGCCGTCGAGTCTGAACACACTCCTAAAGAACCTGTCTAGGGTTTCCAAGGAGTAGCTGGTTGGTTTGAACTGCCAACTTGGAGCTTACTTTGTGGTCCAGTGCATTATCCTGCAGTGCCACACCAAGGCTTGTATCTTAGGAAGGGCCACTTATAGGAGTCACGATACCTTCCTTAGAATTCTGTGGGTGATGCTAAAAATTAACATGCTTGGCTGGTAACTGAAAATTTAGAATCCTCCCAGAAGTGTCTCAGAAAAAAGGCCTGGTGGTCTACCTCCAAACAAAAAAATCAGCCATGAAAGATGCCATGGAACACAGTTCTACTCTGACAGGCATGGCGTTGCCGTGAGTCAGAGTCAACCTGAAGACAACACCTTAGAGTTAGCTTGACTCTGCTCTATCATATTAAACTCACAAAGATGGCTGATGGGGGAAAGGTGTTTCATCAGAGAAGACTGGTTGACTGGTGTGAGGCACCTGGTGAGGTAACATTGATGCTAGTGGATTCTTTGTATTACTGGATATGCCTGTCACTCCACTTTGAAGACTTGATTAATTTGTGTAATTTGAGAGTAGAGTAGACTTTCAGGGACAGATCACACTAAATAAAAATAGAAATGATTAGGGATTTAAACCAGAATCATGTTATTAATTTACCCAAATATTTCAATCCCTAAAGCTATACATTTGTCTCTATATAGGTAAGCATATCAGACCTTTGTTTGGGAAATATAACTCAACTAAGCTGTCTAAAGAACCAATAGATCTGTTTTTGGAAGAAGTGCAGCCAGAGTGCTCCATGGAGACCAAGATGGCCAAACTTCGTCTCTTATACTTTGGACATATTTTCAGGAGGAACCAGTCATTGGAGAAGGATACCATGCTTGGTAAGGTAGGGGGTCAGAGAAAAAGAGGAAGACCCCCAATGAGATGGATTGGCCAAGTGTCAGCATCGATGGACTCAAGCGTGGCAACAGTAGTGAGGTTGGCAGTGTTCTGTTCTGCTGTGCATAAGGTCACTATGAGTTGGTACTGACTCGATGGCACTTAACAACAACAACAAGCTCACTGGAGGCTCTTTGTTCTATTATAGGGGTCCTCTTCCAGCTTGCCCTAATTTTTGATCTTCTGGCCAAGGCCCTCCTCTCTCATGGTTAAGGTTTGTTGTTGTTGTTAAGTGCCATCAAGTCAATTCCAATCCATAGCTAACCTGTATAGGGTTTCCAAGGAGCAGCTGGTGAGCTTGAATCACCCACCTTGCAGTTCAAACGGCTTTGCATTAGCCCAGACAGCACCACTCCAGGACTCCCCTGGTTAAGGTTGGGTACATGCTATTAGTTTTGCCTTTAGGACACTCATTTTACTATGTTTCATGGTTGACCAATTCCCCTTTTAAGATTGTCACATTAATAACTCTAATGAGTTTACAGGAAAGACCTACTCTTGCCAGATGGTCATTCTGCCCCCTTCGGGAGATTTTGCAGATCTCTGTGCTGGTTTTATAGATTAACTCTCAGGAGGCAATGCTATGCCCCCTGCTTGAGGATGCAGCAGAGTAAGCAGAGTGATTAGAGCTCAGACTCTGTGCTTGCATCCCAGCTTGCTTTTTTTGCTGCTGTGCTACGTTGTTTTAGCTTTCTGTATTTCAGTTTTCTTATCTACAAAATGGAGATGATAATACTACAGACATTTCTGCTCCTTCAAAGATTTAGAGACTCATGAACACTAAACAGGGTCACTATGAGTCAGAACTGACTCAACAGTACTTAACAATAATAAGACTACTAAAGGATTTGATGAAGAAATTCATAAAGCCCTTGGAAGAGTGTTAGGCAAAAAATAATGACAAAATCTTGGAGTCCTGGTGTGGCACTGTAGGATAAGTACAGGGCTGCTAAATCAAAGGTTGGAACAAGCTACTCCTTGGAAACCACAAATAGGGTCACTATGAGTTAGAACCAACACAATGCTTAACAACAGCAGCAATTAAATCTTATTTTTGCTTATAAAGTAATAATGAATGAACGCTTATTGACTGTTAAGTGTATCCAGCACTGCTATAAGCCTTTTACCTAAAAGTCACTTATACAATTAAAATTACAACATTACTAGGTTAAAAAATACTTGGAATTACAAAGAAGAAGATCGCTAGAGCCTTCCCAATCTTAAATACCACTGGATCCAATTGAAGGCAGAATTCTTTTTATATGATTGTACCTTTCTTTCTAAGACACAGTTAGAAAATGCTCTACTTGCATGCTTCCTTTGTGTACACACTTCTATTGTACTAACAATAGCTTATATTTATATCATGTTAATTATGCATCAGAAACAACCAAATTTAAGCCAAGTATAATTATTAGTCTACAGCAGATGAGAAAACCAAAATTTTAGATTAACTAATAATTCACCAAAGGTAATCTGTAGATCCACAATTCAAAACCAGACATTTGACTTCAGAATCCAAACTTTATCCACTTTGTGATACTGCCTCCTGCTAATGCATCCATTCTTCTGTGTTGTTGTTGGTTGTTGTTAAGTGCCGTTGAGTTGGTTCTGACCCATAGCAACTCTAAACAGGGTTTCTGAGGCTGTAAATCTTCACGGGAGCAGAAAGCCTAATCTTTCTCCCATGGAGCATCTGGTAGCTTCGAACTACTGACCTTGTGGTTCGCAACCTGATTCGTAACCACTACATATTCATTGAAAGCTTCCTCCATAAGGATGCACTCTTGGCTCTGGTTGAAGGTGGGGAGAGCTTTCAGCAGTGAACAAAACAGATACAATTTCTGCTTTCATGAAGTTTGTATTCTGTTGGGGTAGACTGACAATAAACTGATGCACAAATATGCATAGATATATAACTTGATTCCTGGATGTTAAAAGTGCAAGAAAGAAAATGAATGCAGAAAAAGGAAATGGAGGGTGTCAGGGAATTACTACTTTAGATAGGAGAGTACGAAAGGGCACTCTAAGTAGAAGACATTATTTCCTGTGCCACAAAAATGCGATCTCTTTTGAAGGCAGGGCTGAGTTTTATTGATCTCTTTCGCTAGCACATTTCCGCATTTACAGTTCCTGAAAGATGCTTATATGAAGAAAATAGGAATATGATTATGAAAATCAAACAATGGACTAGAAAATCACGTCTGAAGTAGCAAGTGATTAATAAGAGCATTTGCCTGCAGGTTTAATTGTAGGACTCTGCAGTGAAGACATTTTCCTTTAAACTCCTTGCATTTCATGGTCCAGTGACTTCTTGTCCAAGAAATACATGTTATCCCCTCTCCACGGTGTTTTTTGTGACTTGCATATTCATTGGCTAAATATGTTTCAATCCATAGTCCACTGTAGGGAGCCTTGGTCTGCTTTCCTTTCCTTCAGGAACTTTACAAATAGAAACAGTTACACCTCCCCACTGAGTATGCTTGTACTACCTACAGCACCAAAGACCTTGAAAATGGAAACGATCAAAAAAGCATTAAGTTCTGGAATTGTACTTTATTTCCAAGATAGCACATTTGAGACTTAATCCAGGTATAACTCAATGTTTTCATCAGCTCACATCAACTCCTAAACTGAAATCACTTTATTCATGAATGTCAAATGAAGGAGGAATATGCTTTTATAGTTTCTTGGCTATTGATAGGGAAAAGAATCTTAGATATTCATTCACTTTTTCATTTATATTGTTATTCTTCTAGGTGTTAAAACACTACAAAATTTCTGTCAGAACCAATATGAAATAAAAGGCTAAAACAAAGGTAAACCAAAATTATCTACCTAATGATATGCCATTATGAGGCATTGGTGGCTCAATGGTAGAATACAGGGTCACTATGGGTTGGAACTGACTCGGTGGCACTTAACAACAGCAACAAGAACATTAGGGAGACCTATGTTCAATTTCCAGCCAATGTACCTCAAACTCAGATACCATCCATCAGTTGTTGTTGTTAAATTCCATCAAGTCAATTCTGACCAATAGCCACCCTGTATAGAGTTTCCAAGAAGCAGTTGGTGAGCTTGAACCAACAACCTTGCAGTTCAAACGACTTTGCAGTCTGATGCATTAGCCCACAGTGCCACACCAGGTTTCCATACATCATCAGTTAATGGTGGCTTAATACTACCATGCTGAAGAGGTTCCAGTGATGCTTCCGGACTAAGATAATTTCCTAAAATCAATCAATGAAAGCCCTACTGATCATCACAGTTTGATCTGCAACAGATCATGAGCATGGTACAGGACAGGGTAAATATTTTGTTCCTTTATTCATGGGGTTGCCATGTGTCAGGAACTGTCTTGATAGCCGCTAACAACAACAATGAAATAGCATTAGGCAAAAATAAGAGAGGTACATTCATATTTCATTTGATTAAACTGTTTTGCATTTCAGTATTCATGTATGAACTTCCTGCTGGGCCTTCTGTAGATTAAAACACAAGTGAATTAGAATGAGACCTCAGAGACAGATGGCAGGAGTGGAGGACATGTTGTACTTGGACATGTTGAACTTTGATGTGGCAGTCAGGAACTGTGTCAGATGCTGACACTATTTAGCATGCTTCTAATTATCCTATTCTATTCTGAAACATCTTTTTCCCTTCTTGTTCTCCTTCCCATCCTCTTTGCTCCACATCCTGAAACACACCCTGTCAGATGCCAGACTGGGCAGTCTCAGACTTTTAAATTACCTAACGTGCCATTGATTAAAACCATTCCTAGCCCATCCAGAAGTCCAACTTAGAGATTTAGAACTTAAAATGTGATTCTCTTTATAGACTGACATGTGAATTATAAATTTTCTTTTTAATGAGATATTTTAATATTTTATTTTTCAGTCTGGTAATATATAATAACTTTAAGATGGCAAGTAAGTGTTACTCCTGACTGCTGAAGCTATGGTAGACAATGTTAACAACTCTCTGTATTCCTCTACTTTAGTCGTGGCTCTTTTGGCCTCTGCTGTATACTTCACAACACAGCATTCCAATTGGTAAGAACAAGCTTGTAATTGAAACTTCCTTGCCATGTTTGCAATACATGATCATCTCTTT
>NW_006408667.1:7370119-7378315 GCF_000296735.1 Chrysochloris asiatica | reverse complement strand
TATGGGTCGGAACCGACTCGACGGCACTGAACAACAACAACAACATGGGAAGTATATTTGTAAATCAGTTTTACTTGAGTCAGTTATGTTTTGAGATCATGTTGAAAAGATACAAGTGGGGAACTGAAAGGATTTTGGAGTCGGAGGCCCTTTGTCTTACCATTTCTTGCCAGAAGAAATTTGGGAAATTGGTTTCGTATGTCAGACCCTTTCTTTCCTCATGACAGTGTTTAGGTAATAATGTTTGCCTTTCAAGTTTTGTTTTGTTTTTAGGATTAAATGAATGAATTTCTCTAGAAACACTTGGAATGTGACCAATATGGGACATTATTAGTAAATGGTATGTGGACTTGAAAAATGTAGAATACACAGTCAATATTGGATGATATACATCAATATCGTTATGAACATACATCTTCGATTTTAAGTGAGAGTTTCATAATACACAATTTTGTGTTTCTTATAGAAGCAATATCATTGAAGTTGTTGTTGTTGTTAAGTACTGTGGAGTTGGTTCCGATTCATAGTGACCCTGCACAGGGTTTCCGAGGCTACAAATCTTTATGGGAGCAGAAAGCCTCATCTTTCTCCCACGGAACAGCTGGTAGTTTCGAACTGCCGACCGTGAGGTTAGCAGCCCGATTCATAACCACTACAGCAGCCCGATTCATAACCACTACGCTACCAGAGCTTCTTATCACTGAAGTTAGGGGATACTTTATAACACTTCTACTTCCTCTAAATTTTTTTGATAGTTTTATATGCTGCTCATTATAGATGCCCCAGCAGCTTCCTCACATGTGAGAAGTGTCTTACACTGGTTGGCCCATGTGTCAGACACATGCAGGTGACATTCTATGAATTTCAGGAAAATAAGCAGTGTTATATGTTCTTGTTTGTTTAAAATGAAATAGGATTTCAACTCATGCTTTTGTGTTTCAGCAACAGCCAAATAAGCTACAATTGGTTTATTTAATGTTTAGTCCAGACTAGTAGTCTGAATTGACTGAAAATTCAAGATTTTCCCGTATTAAACCTGAAAAGCTTACCACCTTCCTACTCAATTATGTTTTTCCTTATTGTATCTGCTACCTTTGCTTGCCTGTACTAATGAAAGCAGAGTTTAGGTGCAGATTATCCTACATGAATGAGATAAGGTGCATAGTAATAAGATCAAGAAGGAGCTTTCATAGCCTTTTAAGAGGATCTCCAGCAAAACATTTCTTTCCCTGAGAACAGAGGAAGGAGTTCTAGTAGCACCATGGGTTAGCTGTTGGGCTGCTAACTGCTAGATCAACAATTCAAATCCACCAGTAATTCCATGGGAGGACGATGAAGCTGTCTGACTTCATAAGGATTCATAGTCTCAGAACCCTACACAGAGTCACTATGACAAAATGTAGTTTTTGGTTTAACAATTGAGGAGAATTGCCTCTTGAATTTCCATCCTCTCTATTTCTGGCTGCTCAGTCTTGACTCTACTCATATTTGTCACTGATTTATACATCTGTTTCTCATGATTTTTGCATTCTGTCCATGCACCCTGCCTTCAGCTCTTAACCACATTGGGCATTAATTACATGGCTGGCTTTACATTGATGCTCCCCAGGAATGACCCGTGGGGTTTCTTGGATTTGCATTCTACCATGTGCTAGGGTGTAACCAGATTATTATAGCATTGAAATGGTTTCTACTGGAGTTAGGAGAAAAGTAAGAACTTCTAGATGTTATCCTTTGTAGATTTCTGCTGGAAAATAACCTTGGATGATTAGGAATATCCTGTGTGAGAGAAATCACTAGTTGCCATCAGGATTTTGTTCAAGGTTTGGTGTCAAAGGAGGCCAACATCCATGAGTGACCTTAACCTTGACATTAATCTTCTGCTCTTTTCATGCTGGAGCTGAGCTCCACTTTTCTGTACTTCATTCTGAACCTAGATTAACAATAATGCCTAAGATAAAGTTGGCATGTTTTACAGCAGGCTACTGATTTTGTGTTTTCACCATAAAGGTGCAGGAGAAAATCTAATCTGCCATTTTAATGGAAAAGTACAGATCAGAGTTCAAATGTTCCTCCTCCTCACTATACCTCTCTCAAAAGAGGCAACTGATTTGGATCAATATATGCTTACTTTTATTTTAAGGAAAGATTACTGTTAAAAATGTATGCAGCTAAATAGCTACTACTTCATAGCATCAAAATCATTAAGCATAGGAATAGCTTTAGGAATTTGATATGAAGATTTTTGTTTATGTGGAAAATATAGGTACAGATAACATAGAAGCATTTTAGTCTTTGAAGACTAAGGTAAACCTGACCCAAGCAATGATATTTTCAATCTACTCATATGCATGGTCGCTATGAGTCAGAACCAACTCAAAGGCACTTAACAACAACAGTAACCTATGCATGTGAAGGCTATGAGTAAGGAAGATCATGAATAAGGAAGACCAAATAATTCATGTATTTGAATTATGATGTCAACGAAAATGTTGAAAATATTAGACTGCCATTAGAATGAACAAATGAATCTCAAAAGTAGTTCAACCAGAATGCTCCTTAGAAGTAAGGATGGTGAGTCTTCGTCTCATGTATTTTGGACGTGCTATCAGAAGGGATCAAATCCTGAAGGACATCATGTTTGGTATAGTAGAAGGCCAGCAAAAATGAGGAAGACCCTCAACAAGATGGATTAATAAGTCGCTACAACAATGAGCTTAAATTTAGCAGTGATTGTGAGAATGGTGCAAGATGGGGCAGTGTTTTACTCTGTTGTCTTCCAAATTTCTTGGCATAGACAATGAGTGAACCCTTCCAGCATTATATCTGTTTGCTGAAACATTTCAATCGACTGCCTGTCAATTCCTGGAGCCTTGTATTTTGCCAGTGCCTTTGGTGTAGCTTGGACTTTTCCCTTCAATATCATGGGTTCTTTATCCTATGCTACCCCCTGAAATTAATATATATCAACCAATTATTTTTGGTAAAATGATACTGTGTATTACATTTATCTTTTTTTGATGCTTCTTGCATTATTCAGAATCCTGCTCATAGAATTCTTCAATATCACAACTTGAAGTTTGATATTTGTCTGCAGTTCTTTCAGCTTGAAAAACTCCAAATGTATTCTTTGTATGTTACATTATAGTACCTTACTTTTTCTTTTCAAACTGCCTTTTGAAATCCTCTGTTCAGCTCTTTTATTCGTTATTGATTCCAAGTTAAGTCACGTTTCAGAGTCTCTTCTGACATCCACTTTGGTCTTTTCTTTATTTCTTATATTTTAATTGACCTTTTGGACTCTTTATGTATGATGCCCTTGATGTCATCCTACAAATAATTTAGTTTTTGGTCATTAGTGTTTAGTGCATTAAATCTATTATTGATATGGTCTCTCAATTCAGGTGGGATATACTCAAGGTAGTATTTTGGGTCTTATGGGCTTGATTTAATTTTTTTCAGCTTCAACTTGAACTTGCATATGAGCAACTGATGGTCTTTTTTGTATAATGATGATGATATTGATGACAGAAAGCTATCATTCTGTGAGCAATGATGTGCATCAAGCACATTGCTAAGTGTTTTGCATGAATTTTCTCACTTAGTCCTCACCATAACCATTTGCTATAGATGCTACTTTTGTAATCTATCTTTATGACAAAGAAATGTAAGCTCAGAAAAGCTAAGTAACTTTCCCAAGTTAACAAAGCTATTAAAGAATAGACTTGGAAAGCAAAATCTGATCTGCATTTATTGCTTCTAAATTACTGATTTACTAGTCTTTGCCCTGGTTTTTTGTTCTTACTTGTTCATCTTCTCTATGACCCTAAGATTTAACTATCTCTGGGTGGTATAAACAGTTTACACTTGACAGTGAACTTAAAGGAGTTCTACTGAGGCACCAGAGGCTAAGCACTGCACCTCAAGGTCAGTTTGAACCATAATATTGGTGGTTCAAACTCACCAGTGACTCCTCAGAAACTGTATACAGGGTCACTCTGAGTGGTACCCTACTCAAAGGTACTTAATGACAACAACAATGAACTTAAAGGTTGATGATTCAAACCCACACAGTTGCTCCATGCAAGAAAAGGCCTGGAAATCTTTTTCTGTAAAGAATAGAGCCAAGAAAATCTCATGGAGACGTTCTTAGTAATGTAAGGGGTCATCTTGAGTTGGAAATGACTCAGTGGCAAAGCGTCTAAAGATCTGCCCAGCCACATTCTGAACTTCTTTACCTTCTCAATATTGCTCAGCCGTTGTATTTTCCCACCAGTAATCCACACCCTGGCATGATATCAGTGTTCAATGACCCAGTGACTTTCCAGAAGGCAACAACAAAAAAGTAATTTAGAGAGTGAGGCAGGCATAAGATCATCTTACTTATGTCAGCTTCATTAAGTTTTCATTAATAGTCAGAATGGAGTTTCTCAAATCATCATAATGCCAGTAAGCATTGCTTTGAAAAAGCAGTGCTTAACTAATAAGATATCTTGTCTATATTTTATTTGAATCTAGAAAGTCCAGTCATTTCAGAGCATCATAGAGGTCACTGCCAATTTTGTACTGAAAATTAATATTCTCCTTCTCATCAAGTGGTGAAATTACCATGTTAACTCTTTGCAGGAATCAGAACCTGCTATGGACCCTTCGTGCTTTTCATGCAGTTACAGATTAGGCAGAACATACACTCCAATATTGAATATTATCATTTAGCTTATTAATATGTTGTATGAATATTCTGAAAGTTCCCCATTCAATTATTTTTCAGTATTCTCTCACAGGCAAAAGTCAAGACTGTATCAACCTTATTGTTCACATACTAATATTTTGTTGATGCTACATAGGTGACTTGAAATCACTTCTCACCTCCACATTATTTATGTGGTTGCTGCTGGTGATGCCATTGATTTGGCTCGGACTCATAATGACCCTATTCACAACAGAATGAATCAATACCCTATCCTGAGCCATTCTCACAATTGTAGTTACGTTTGAGGCCAGTGTTGCTGTCACTGTGATAGTAAATCTCATAGGAGGTCTTTTTCTTTTGTGGCACTGTAGGATAAGCACTGGACTGTAAGGTCAGTGTTTCAAACCCACCAGCTGCTCTTTAGAAGCCCTATATAGGGTTGCTATGAATTGGAACCAACTCAATGACACTTAACAACAATCACTTTTCCCAGAGTAATGATTTTGTCTGGTCCCTCCTGACAATATATCCAAAATACGAGAAACTGAGTCTCACCATCCTCACTTCTTAGGGTCAGCCTGGCTGTACTTATTTCAACACAGACTTGTTTGTTTTTCTGGCAGTCCATGGTACTTTAAATATTCTTCACAAACACCATAATTCAAACGAATCAAGTCTTCTTCAGTCTTTTGTATTCGTTGCTCAACCATGCATACGAGGTGATTGAAAATCCCGAGCTTGGATTAGGTACATTTTAGTCCTCAAAGTGACATCTTTGCTACTTAACAATTGAAAACAATCTTTTGCAGATTTGTCTAAAGCAGTACATGCTAGATTTTGTTGATTGTTCCTTTCATGAGTGTTGATTGTGGATCAAAGCAGAATGAAATATTTGATGGCTTCTGTTTTTTCTCCATTTATCATGATGTCATTTATTGGTGTAGTTGTTAGGATTTTGAGGATTAAGCATTATGGAATGCCTATTCTTGTTATCATAGCTTTTAATGACCCACACAGTTGAATACCTTTGCATAGTCAACAAAACACAAGTAAACTTCTTTCTGGTATTCCACATTATTTATAATGCCAATCAACTGATACCATTTTTTTTTTTTAACCAATTACTGACTTTAAATGTCTTGATGAGAGTTCTGAAATAGCTTTTCCTTTATATTCTCTTCTCCTCTCTGCTTCTAGACTTAAGAAACTTAATTTTAACTACCTCATGAACCTATTCTGATATGCAATTTCCAGATTACAACTCCCCCTTGAGCCTATTCTGACTATCCAATTTCAGATTATTTATAGTCAACCCCAGACATTTTAAATTTAATTCTGTATTGTATTTTAACACTTGTGCTTCTCACATAGAGAAGCAGAATGTCAAACTAAAGATATAAACAATGAATTCAGATAAATATTGACTTTCCCACTTAAAAACTATGTGATTCTGGGCAAATTTCATATCCTCCATAGGCCTAAATTTCCTCCATTTAAAAAGCAGATAGTCCCTTATCCATTGCTGATGGAACTATACAATAATACAACTGCTATAGAAAACAGTGTGGTGGTTCCTTGAAAAATGAAACAGAATTTTCATATTACACTAGTTGCTTAGATTCAGAATACAGATTGAAAAAAACTTTGTGAAAAGATACTACCCTGGTGCACAGCTTTCTTGATTTTAAACCTTGTGCTGTTCTAAAGACTACTTGTTTATCTATGTACCAGTTCTTCCTGAGCACAGTTAAGTGTTCTGGAATACCCATTCGTCACAGTGGTATAAATAGTTTGTCACTATCCACAGAGTCATCAAACTACAAGGTAATATTGATCTGGTTTTCTCTGCTCTCAGCCAACATCCATCTGAAGTCAGCAATGACATCCTCAGTTTCATATTCTCTTCTGATTCTGGCTTCACTTCATGGTAGCTCCCTAGTGGTATACTGTTGTAGTTGTTTTTTAATTATCTTCATCAAAATTTTACTAACATGTAATGCTAATGATAGTATTCAGTGATTTCTGCATTCCATTGGATCACCTTTTTTTGGAATGGACACAAACATGAATCTCCAACAGGTTGGCAAGGAAGCTGTCTTCCAAATTTCTTGGCATAGATGAAGAAGTGCCTCCAGTACTGCATAAGAGTCCTGAAAGATTTGCATTCTGTCAATTTCTGGAGACTTGTTTTTTGGTAATGCCTTCAGTGCAGGTTGGATTTCTTCCTTCAGCACCTTGGTTATTGATCATATGTTACCTCTTGAAATGGTTGAACATCAACCATTTCTTTTTAGTATAGTCTGCATTTTCCTTTCATCTTCTTTTGGTGCTTTCAACATTATTCAATATTTTACCCATAGAAACTTTCAATATTGCAACTGGAAGCTTGAATATTTTTTCTTCTGTTCTTTCTGCTTGAAAAATGCTGTGCATATTATTCCCTTTTGGTGTTCTAATTCCAGGTCTTTGCACATTTCATTATACTATTTCACTTTGTCTTCTTGACCTGCCCTTTGAAATTTCTGTTAGTGTTTTTACTAATTCATTTCTTCCATTCATGTTAGCTTTTCTAGACTGGAAAATAAGTTTCAGATTTTCTTATGACATCCATCTTGGTCTTTTTTTTCTGTCTTTTTATTTTAACTTTTTATTGTGAAATGAGTTTAAAGACAAGATCATCAATATTACATCCAACAAGTCATACACTTCGTTTCATCTCAATGATTGCAAGCCCCTTCAAGCAGCAACAGTTATCCTACATCCTCACTGTGATTCCTATTTCCATTCCAACCACCTTTCCATTCCTTCCTAAAATTGTCCTTATGTTTACATACTGTCCTTTTGATCTTGAATTAACATTTCCATGGTGAGCATATCTCACCATTGTTTTTGTACCACCACCACCCCATATTCCTATCTATTGCTTTACTAAGAATTGAGCCATGAGGGTGTGTTCCTTTCCAGTTCTGAAGGGTGATCAAGAGCCATAGTTTTAGGTTACTCCAGTCTCTTTCTGACCATTAAGTCTGGTTTTTTTTACTATTATTAATAATTTTCAGTTTTATTGCACATATTCTCCCACTCTATCTGTGACACTTTAATGTGATCCCTCATAGAGCCTTTGATAATGGTATCAGGACACTAGTTGTTCTTGTCATTCACACATTCCACTATTCTATTCAACTAGTTGATCCGAAGCATCTTCAGTTATCATCACTCTTCTTTCTTTCACACATGGAGAGACCAATAGGTGCACCTTAGATGACTGCTCACATGCTTTTAAGACTCCAGATGCTATTCACCAAATAGGATGTAGAACATTGTCTTTGTGGACTATATTATGCCAACTGATCATGGTGTCCCCGAAATCATGGTCCTGAGCCCCCAGGCCTAGCATCTCATTGCCTTAAGATATTTGATAATATCTAAGATGTTTTCATAATTTTGCCCACTGTAAGCTCCACCACAAGCTTAGTTGTACTTGCAGGAAAAATAAAAAACAC
>NW_006408667.1:7368677-7369461 GCF_000296735.1 Chrysochloris asiatica | reverse complement strand
GCTGTTCCGCGGGAGAAAGATGAGGCGTTCTGCTCCCGTAAAGATTTACAGCCTCGGAAACCCTGTGCAGGGTCGCTATGAGTCAGAACCGACTCTACGGCACCCAGCCACCACCACCACCCACCAAATATTTATCAACTTGACTGGGCAATGGTGTAGCAAGAATGGGATCCAATGTGATCAGTCAATCAATTCTAAGGGGTTTAGGGTGGGATGCAACACCCTTTCTGGGGTCACAACCTGAGTTTCCTGGAGTGTCACCTTTCATTTTATAAGAGATCAATGGAAAGAAAAGTGAACAGAGAGGAGAGGGACGTCAGAACCACCTAGAAAGAAGAACCAGGCGTGGAATAGATCCTTGGGAGCCAGGGTCCCTGTGCTGAGAAGTTCCTAGATGCAGGAGTACACTGACCCCAAGACACATGGAGATGTCTGAGGAATGCCAAAGCTACAGAGGTTAAGGACATTCCTCTAGAGCTGAAAGACAAAAAAAGCCTTGCCCTAGATCTAGAGCCCTGTATTTGCACTTATAGCCTTCTAAATTGTGAGAAAATACATTGCTGCTTGTTAAAGTCATCCACTTGTGGTATTTCTGGTAGTGCAGCTCTAGAAAACTGAGAGATCTCCTATGGGTCCCTTGTCTGTCTGTCTTTCTTTCATTTCTCTTTCATACACATAAATAAAACAATTGTATTTAGTATGCATGACCAAGAAATATGGTTTGCCTATGGGAAGCTCTGGTAGCGTAGTGGTTACGAATCGGGCTGCGAACCTTAAGGTCAGC
>NW_006408667.1:7358242-7362770 GCF_000296735.1 Chrysochloris asiatica | reverse complement strand
TGAATGGATTAAAATTAAGAAAGATGTGTGACAGGATTGTATTCTTTCACAATACTTATTCAACCTGTATGCTGAGCAAATAATCCGAGAAGCTGGGTTATATGAAGAAAAACATGACCTCAGGATTGGAGGAAGACTCATTAACAACCTGCGATAGGCAGATGACACAAGCTTGCTTGCTGAAAATGAAGAGGACTTAAAATACTTACTGATGAAGATTATAGACCATGGCCTTCAGTATGGATTGCATCTCAATGTAAAGAAAACAAAAATCCTCACCACTTGACCAATAAACAACCATTTGTATCAACAGAGAAAAGATTTACGCTGTCAAGGACTTCATTCTTTTTGGATCAACCAACAACACTCACGGAAGCAGCAGTCAACAAATCAAATGACATATTGCATTAGGCAAATCTGCTGCACAAGACCTTTTTAAAGTGTTGAAGAGCAAAGATGTCAGCTTGAGGAGTAAGGTGTATCATCTTGCATGATGTTAGGGAAGTTTTTTTCCTACAACTTTTGGACACTTTTCTCTGTACTTGTCTCTTCATGTTCTGTAATTCTGATTATCTGTAAATTTTTCCTCTTCATGGTGTCCCACATAATTCTTAGTCTTTCTTTGAATTTTTTCATTATTTTTTCTGATTGTTTATCTAGCATACTAATTTTGAGAGATTTATCTTCAAGCTCACTAACTCGGACCTCCATTTCTTCTTATCTTCTCCTTTGTCCTTTTAATGCATTGTTGATTTCTGACATCTTTGTATTAATATTCTGGATTTCCACTTGCAATACAAACAATGCTTTGTATTGTTTCAAAATCTACATTTATCTTATCTGTTTGTTTTTGTAGTGGTTTTCTGAATTCTCTTAAAGTTTATAATGTTTTCTCCTTGCTTTCCTTGATGTTTCTATTAATCCTTTGAAAGTAGCTAATTATCATTCCTTTTATTACATTCAGTTCTATTACGTTTTCTTCCTCAGAAACATTTTCTATCTCTGTATCTGGGTCATTTGTTTGAGATATTATCTCTTGTTCCTTTGTGTGAGTGACAATTGTCTGTTGTTGGATGCAGAGGGAAAAATGTCTGGGGAGCTCCTTCAGTTCAAGGATCTTACAAGGTGGTTTTAGAAAGGATGTTACAGCAGAGTTCCCGGCCCTATATGGACTTCCTACTGGCTTCAATGCTATCTATGTTCAGAGCATTCAGTCCAGAAGTAGTTTGTGGTGGCCCATAGTGGAGCTGGTTTTCGTATCTGGTAGGAGCACAAGGAAACTTGTGGCAGCATGAATGGTTAAATACTGGTCTGGTGACACAGTGTGTTTTGTAGATCTTGAACCAAGCTCACTTGAATCCAGACACTAAGGCAGCATGCCATAGCAGTGCAGCTGGGACCCACCTCACATAAGAGGCTTCCCAACCAAGTGACTCTGAACTCATGGAGAGCAGAGTCTGTACTGGGGGTGGATGAGGGTGAAGGCTGGCCACATTTCTGCTCACTAGGGGAGTATACAGTAAAAAAAGGAATCCCGTTTTGTTTTTGTTTTTTTTTTTGTTGTTGTTGTTTTGCCACACTCACAAATATGCCCTGCCAGGCTTCCATAAACTACTAAAGCTGCTCACAAGCTGGTCAAGCCACATTTGCCCAGCTATTCACGGGTGTGCCTTCCTCTCTTACCATCCCTACTTGGCCTCTCCTCTCAGCAAGAACTCCATCCTCTACTCTTTCTTCTGAAGTTCAGGGTGTCAGAATTTTCATATGTTTCTGTTTTATATTCTATCTCATATCTTTGTTGTTGAGGGTCCGTATAGTGTGTCTGCCTAGTTCACCATCTTACCAGAAGTGGTTCATATTTCTTGTTGATATATACAAATTAGAGAGATTGCTGGGTCATACCAATATTTCTATTTCGACTTTTCTGAGGAAGTGTCATGCCATTTTCCACACTGGCTGAACCATTTTACAGTCCCACCAGCAATGCAGGACCATTTAAATATCCCTACAACCTCACTAGCATTTATTTTCCGTTTTTTTTGAATTTTGTTCTTAATGCTGATTTGAGAAGAGATCTTATTGTCGTTTTGATTTGCATGTCTCCAATGGTTAATGATCGTGAACATTTCTTCCTATGTTCATTGGCTGCCTGAATGTCTTCCATGGTGAAGTATCTTTTCATGTCCTGTGCCCATTTTTTAATTAGGTTGTTTGTCTTTTTCTTGTACAAGTGTTGTAGTTGTCTGATATGTTGTGCAAACATTTTTTTCCAGTCTGTGGACTCTCTTTTTACTATTTTGGTGACACATTTTGTTTCATACAAGTGTCTAATTTTAAGAGATCCCAAAAAAATCTACTTTTTTTGTGTGTTTTTAGTAATGTTTGACAGTGTATTGATGTGAAGTATTAAAGTACTTAAGTTTGTCCTTATTTCTTCATTGATCATCTTTATAGTTTTAGGTTTACATTTAGGTCATTAATCCACGTTGAGTTTGTTTTCATATATATTATCAGATATGGGTCTTGTTTCATTATTATGCAAATTGATTTCCACTGCCAGCACCATTTGTTGAGGAGATTATCTCTTCTCCATGTAATGTGTTTGCACTCTTTGTCAAATATCAGCTGACTATATGTGGACGGATTTACTTTTGGGTTGTCAATTCTGATCTATTAACAGTACCAGGCTGTTCTGACCATTGTGTCTGAGTAGTAAATTTTGAAATCGGGGAATGACAGGTCTCCAACTTTGTTCTTCTTCTTAAGCAATGCTTTGCTTATCCAAGGTCTCTTTGCTTTCGATGTGAAGTTAGTGATCAGGTTTTCTATCTCTTTTAAAGATAATGTTGAAATCTAGATTGGTATTGCCTTATATCTTTGGATTGCTGTCTGTAGTATTGACATTTTCACAATGTTAAGTTTTCTTGATGATGAACATGTTATAGTCTTTCTTCTTTAGAATTTCTTTTGGCTTCTTGTGGCAGTGTTTTTCAGTTTTCTTTGTATATATCTTTTGCTTCTCTGGTTAGATTTATTCCTAAGTAATTAATCTTTTGGGAGGCTATTATAAATGGTATTGTTTTCATAATTTCCTTTCCAGATTTAATTAAAAGGAGTCAACTGATTTTTGTATATTTATCTTGTACCCTGTCCCTGTCACTTTATGGAATCTTTTAATAAGCTTCGATTTTTTTTTTTGCTCATTCTTTGTGGTTTCCTATGTATAGAATCAAATAATCTGAAAATAGGATTTTACTTCTTCTTTGCCAATCTATTGTTGTTGTTGTTAGGTGCCATTGAGTTGGTACTGACTCATAATGACCCTATGCACAACAGAATGAAACACTGCCTGGTCCTGGGCTAACCTCACAATTATTGCCACGCTTGAGCCCATTGATGCTGCCCCTTTGCCAATCCATCTCACTGGGGTGGGGGGGGGTCTTTCTCTTTTTCTCTGACCCTTCACCTTACCAAACATATCCTTCTCCAGTGACAGGTCCTACTTTACTATAAGTCCTAAGTATGAGAGATGAAGTTTGTCCATGTTGGCCTCCAAGGAGCACTCTGGGTACACTTCTTCCAACACAGATCTCTTGGTTCTTTGGGCAGCACATGGCACTTTCAATATCCTCCTCCAACACTGTAACTCAAAAGCATCAATTCTTCTATGGTCTTCCTTATTTACTGTCCAGCTTTCACATGCATATGAGGTTATTGAAAATATTATGGCTTGGGTCAGGCACATCTTAGTCCTCAAGCTGACATCTTTGCTCTTCAATACTTTAAAAATGTCTTTGTGCAGCAGATTTGCCTAATGCAATATGCTGTTTGATTTCTTGACTGCTGCTTCCGTGAGTGTGGATGGTTGATTCAGGAAGAATGAAGTCCTTGACAACTTCAATCTTTTCTCTATTTATAAGAATGTTGTTTATTGTTCCAGTGGTGAGGATTTTATTTTCTTTACACTGAGATGCATTGCCAATTTGGATGCCTTTAATTTACCTTTCTTGCCTTTTAGTACTGTCTAAGACTCTGAATGCAATATTGGATAAGAGAGATGATAAAGATCATCCTTGTCTGGTTCCTGTTTGCAAAGAGAATGCTTTCATTTCTTTCCATTGAAAGTAATGTTGACTATTGGATTTGTATATATGCTCTTAGTTATATTGAGGAATTTCTCTTCTATTAAGACTTTACTTAGTATTGTTCTTTTTAATTATTATTTTAAAAAATACATGTTGTATTTTGTCCAATGTCTTTTCTGCATCAATCAGTATAATAATGTGGTTCTTTTCCTTTGCTAAATTTATATCATAGATTACATTAATTGTTTTTCTAATATTGAACCATACTTGAATTCCTGGTATGAATCCCACTTGATCATGTTATATTATTCTTTTGATATGTTGTTGAATTCAATTGTCTAAGATTTTGTTGAGATTTTTTGCTTTATGTTCATCATAGATATTTGTCTATAATTTTGTTTTTTAGTCATGGCCTTGCCTGGTTTTGATTTAAGGGTAATGCA
>NW_006408667.1:7355788-7356772 GCF_000296735.1 Chrysochloris asiatica | reverse complement strand
CATTACTGGTGATTGGAATGCAAAGGTTGGGAGCAAAGAGGAAGGATCAGTAGTTGGAAAATATGGCCTTGGTGATAGAAATGATGGTGGAGAATGCATGATATAATTCTGCAAAAGCAATGATTTGTTTATTTCAAATACTTTCTTTAGATAGCATAAGAGATGACTATACACATGGACCTCACCAGATGGAATAAATAGGAATCAAATTGACTACATCTGCAGAAAGAGACAATGGGAAAGCTCCATATTATCAGTCAAAACAAGGTCAGACGCAGACTGTGGAACAGACCATCAATTACTCATATGCAAATTCAAACTGATGCTGAAGAAAATGAAAACATGTCCACGAGAGCCAAAATATGACCTAGAATATATCC
Source organism: Chrysochloris asiatica (assembly GCF_000296735.1). Lineage (NCBI taxonomy): Eukaryota > Metazoa > Chordata > Mammalia > Afrosoricida > Chrysochloridae > Chrysochloris > Chrysochloris asiatica. The sequence continues at coordinate 7,356,392 of NW_006408667.1, read as the reverse complement.
CACCTGAATTTAGGGAACATCTGACACACAGATTTGATACATTAAACACTAATGACCAAAGACAAGAAGAGTTGTGGGATGATATCAAGAACATTATACATGAAGAAAGCAAAAAGTAATTAAGAAGACAAGAAAGAAGGAAAGGTCAAAATGGTTGTCAGAAGAGACACTGAAACTTGCTTTCCAGTGTAGAGATGCTAAAGCAAATGGAAAAATGAGGAGGTTCAAGAGCTGAACAGAAAATTTCAAAGAGCACCTCCAGAAGATAAAGCCAAATATTACAACAAAATGTGTAAAGATCTGGAATCTGGAAACTAAAAAGTAAGAACATAACAGCATTTCTCAAGCTGGGGTAATTTAAGAAAAAATTCAAGCCTCAACTTGCGTTACTGAAAGATTCTCTGGGCAAATTATTGAATGTTGCAGAAAGCATCAAGAGAAGATGGAAGGAATACATAGAATCACTGTACCAAAAGGAAATGATTCATGTTCAACCATTTCAAGAGGTAGCATATGATCAAGAGCCAATGGTACTGAAGGATGAAGTAAGTCCAAGGTGTATTGAAGGAATTGTCGAAGAACAAGACACCAGGAATTGATGGAA
>NW_006408667.1:7346785-7355153 GCF_000296735.1 Chrysochloris asiatica | reverse complement strand
GATATGCAGATGATACAACCTTGCTTGTTGAAAGTGAAGAGGACTTAAAACATTTACAGATGACAATCAAGGAGCACAGCATTCGTTATGGACTACATCTCAATGTAAAGAAAACAAAAATCCTCACCACTGGACCAATAAACAACATTCTTATCGATGGAGAAAAGATTGAAATTGTCAAGGACTTCATTCTCCTTGAATCAACTGTCAACACTCATGGACGTAGCAGTCAAGAAATCAAAGGACGTATTTCATTAGACAAATCTGTAGCACAAGACCTTTTCAAAGTTTTGAAGAGCAAAAATGTCAGCTTGAGGTCTAAGGTGTGCCTGTCCTATGCCATGGTATTTTCAGTAACCTCATATGCATGCGAAAGGTGGACAGTGAATAAAGAAGACCATAGAAGAATTGACACTTTTGAGTTATGGTGTTGGAGGAAAATATTGAAAGTGCCATGGGCTGACAAAAGAACCAATAGATCTGTTTTGGAAGAAATGCAGCCAGAGTGCTTCTTGGAGGCCAAGATGGCCAAACTTTGCCTCTCATACTTCGGACATATTGTCAGGAGGGAGAAGGACATAATGTTTGGTCAGGTGGAGGGTCAGAGAAAAAGAGGAGGACCCCCAACCAGATGGACTGGCCAAGTGGCAGCATCGATGGACTCAAGCGTGGCAACAGTTGTGAGGTTGGCCCAGGATTGGACAGTGTTTTGTTCTGCTTGTATTAAGGTCGCTAATGGTCAGTACCAACTCAATGGCACCAAACAACAACACCAACAAAGCACTGTTTTTGCTGTGTCCCAAAGGTTTTAGTATGTTGTGTTTTCATTTTCATTTGATTCAATGATTTTATTTTAATCTCATTTTTTGCTTGTTCTATTACCCAGCTGCTTTGAAGGAGGGTGTTGTTCCATTTCCATGTATTTGATTTTCTTTCCCTTGATCTTCCTGTTGTTGATTTCTAATTTTATAGCATTGTTTTCTGGAAAGTATTTTGTAGTATTGTGATGTTTTTAAATTTAGTGAGGCTTGCTTTGTGACAACATATGGTCTTTTCTGGAGAATGTTCCATATGTATTTCTCCCAATGTGTTTTGAGGGTTTTCCAACATAAGAGGCTCATCTTCTGGCACCATGTCAGAGAATGTTCTAGTGGTATTCATAATGTCTTCATTTTCCAGCATTATATATAACAATATTCTGCTCCTATTCATAAGGTTTTCAGTAGTGAGCCTTTCAGAAGTGGTCTGCCTCTTCTTTCTAGTTTGTCATCTGAAAGCTCCACTGAAATCTGTCTACCATTGGTGACTGCTATTTCAAATGCCAGTGATGTAGCGTCCAGCATCACAGCAACATGCAATCCATAACAGTATGAAAAAACTGACAAATAAGTGGTGGATAGCCCTATGAAATGTAATTGAATGGACTCATGAACATTTGGTATATGAAAGAATTGTCAATGCCATTAGAAAAATCAAGGACATGAGGTAATTTATTCACCAACTCTTTCTGGAGTACAGGAAAATCATATTTCTCATGATGTATCTGCTTACTTCTTGACCTTCTTATTTATTTGCTTGTAATTCTTTCCCATTGACTCAGTTTTGTGTCGCACTTCCTTTTGTGGTCATAAGTACTTTGCCCATAGCTCTACATATGAGATAGTCAACAAATATTTATTATTCATGTTAATATAGAAGCAGCCTCAGATTCATTTCACTTATGCAGAATTACTTATAACACCTGGTGTGGTGCTGTGGGCTAATGTGTCAGACTGCAAAGTTGTTTGAACTGCAAGATTGGTGGTTTAAGCTCACCAGCTGCTCCTTGGAAACCCTATTCAAGGTGTCAATGGGTCAGAATTGACTCGATGGCACTTAACAGCAACAATTGTAGTAGATTGGAGATAATGTGAAGAAATGAAGAGACACAAAATTATTTAATTAGAATATATTATAAAAATGTTAAACTTTCCTTTGTAATTTATTTGTTGTTGTTAAGTACCGTGGTGTAGGTTCCAACTCATAGCGACCCTGCACAGGGTTTCTGAGGCTGTAAATATTTATGGGAGCAGAAAGCCTCATCTTTCTCCCATGGTACTTAACAACAACAGCTGGTTGTTTTGAACTGCCGACCTTGAGGTTAGCAGCCTGATTGGTAACTACTAAGCTACCAGGTGGTTACCAGTCAGATTCTGTAACTACTACGCAATAAATTACTACACCAGAGTAATTGATAGGCTCTGATAAAAATGGATACAAAGTTTTCCTATAGAAATTTTTCTAAAAGTTAGTTGAAACATTAGGCCAAGTCATCAAAAAACATTTAAGACAAGTACACAAGAATAAATACTTTTGTTGTTGTGTGTATGTGTGTATGTTTTACATTTTTTAAAATCACTAAAAATGATGTCCACATTCCCTTTCTCTTTAGCTCCTATGGGCCAAAGGTTTGGTTTTCAATTAGATTTACAGAGGTCCATATGCATTTCAAAGATTTGATAAATGTATCTGACAGAAGATAATTTAAGAAAATTTTGTTTATTGAAACTGAGGAAAAAAAAATAAGACTTGAGAACCAATTGATTCAAACATCTGTCATATTTGGACAGCATGTTCAAACCACAGTTTGAATACAAATTGAGTTTTGGCTGACAAACAGGCTCATATTTCAAAAATGGTTTACCTCAAAAACATTTTGAGGATAAATGTTTTTTACTTTTTCCAAACATTTATGCTAATTCAAGAATGGGAAAGTTTAAAAGCAGAAAGGAGAAAGCTCTTGAAAAGGGAGGAATTGAAGATACTGGTGAGAAAATTACACCCCTATTATCCCAGCATGAAGCCTGGCATTTTTGATTTCTCCTTTCTCTTCATCACCATGATCAAATCAGTCAACTAGTCTTAGAAATTCTTTCTCTACAATGTCTCCCAAATTGTTCCTGCTTTTCCCCATTTGCATTGTTAGCATCCTAATTCAGGCCTTAACCCCACTTACTCATAGGCAATTATAGTTATTAAATATTTCCATTTCCTTGTTTTTGTTTTTTCTTATCTCTGATCTGTCTCAAACATGCCACCAGATACCTCTTCTTAAATGACCATTTTCTCCATATCACTCTCCTGCTTGGAATTTTCCTCACTTTCTCATTTTCTTTAAGTTTGAACTCCTTCCCTGATATATAGTCTTACTATATACGATATAGGTGACTCCACATATTTGGTCTAATTTGCCTGTTTTTCAGTCTTGTTTCCAACATTCCTAAATGCTAAGATGCTCCTCCTTACTGTTTATTTTTTCTTCTCCAAGTGTATTTTACATTTTCCTGGTTGTGTGGTTTGGTTCTGATAATTATCAGTCTTCTAAAATTTAAGTTTTAGTTTTATAATATGAAAAGGTAAAGAGCTTGTCATAAAGTTTGTCTTCTAGAGTCTGGGTGTTACATTTTTTAAATGTATGCCTCATTATCTTATTATTGGAGTCCTGGTGTGGCATTGTAGGATAAGTACTGGTCTGTTAACTTCAAGGTTGGTGGTTCAAACCCATTAGACACTCCTTGGAAATGCTATACAGGGTTGCTATGCATAACAACAACAACAACAGCTGTATTATTATTATTATTATTATTATTATTATTATTATTATTATTATAGAGCTATCATTTGTATTTTCAAAAGGAAACATTTTTTTTCAGAGCAAATTTCAGGTCTTTAGATCCAATGCTTTTTCCAAAGAATCCTCCATGTAATGGATAAACATAATGGTTATAGCAGTGGGTCAATCACAGCAAAGAATGTGAGGATGGAGCAGGATCAGGTGATGTTTTGTCTCCTAGACCTAAGGTAGCCATGAGTTCGTTGGTGCCCACTAGATAGCAGCTAATAACAACAACTTGAGTAACAATTAGATTATAAATATCCTTTTCTTATAACTTCAGTATAGTCAGTCTAGAATTATTGCCATTCTTTTTTTCTTAGCTTTTCCATGCAGATCACTTTCTCTTTGATAGCTTCTTTTCTTTTTAGATCTGAAATGGTTTCATACTATAGAGAGTTGTAAGAATTATAAGCATATTTTAACATTGAAATGTTGTATAAGTAAACTATAGAAACATTTAAAGAAAAATAAAATAGGTCCCAAACTGAGTTTTGCACAATTTCTCTGAAAATGACACAAATGCTCTTTATTTGAGGATAGGAAATAAGGAAAACTGGCTTCAATCTGAAACTTGAAAAGTGGCAATGCCAGTGGGAAAATATCTCTGCAGTACTCCCTTCTTAGGAGCACATGTATAAATTTGATTTGCAATATAAGCAGTAGATATTTTAACAAAGAAATAAAATATTATGTGCAAACACATGCCCTATGATACACCAAGAAAGGAAAAAGTTACAAGCTTCCTCTAATAAAATGAAGTTGTTGTTGTTGTTAAGTGCCGTCAAGTCGGTTCCGACCCATAGTGACCCTGAACAGTGTTTCCAAGGCTGTAAATCTTTACGGGAGCAGAAAGTCTCATCTAGCTCCCACGGAGCAGCTGGTAGTTTCAAACTGCTGATCTTGTGGTTCGCAGCTCGATTACTAACATAAAATAAGAGAGTTGATTATTGATAAACTCATGCCAGGCGGAGGTAGGAATAATTCTCAATTAAGGTTTTCATTTGGTATTTCTACATTTATATCCATTATGCCTCTATTTGAATAAAGTTCAATTAAGCAATAATGTCAAGTTTTGACCAATGAACATCCAGAATTAATTTGTTACTCAGGATCACTCTGTTTTCTATAAAATGTCTTGAGCAACATTGGCATCCGCTATGAATTCTTGGTTTGATGAGCAATAAAGCATTCATGTGTCACTAAACTTGACAAATTCATGTACATAATTTAGAATTAGACAAACTGGTTTCAGTGTAGTCTTTACCATTCATTTGTTGTGAGAACTCCATGCAAGTCAAGTTGCTTAACACTCTTTAACATAATCTTTACATGGGAAAATATTTAGAAATTTTGCTGATTTAATTAGATAGTATAGGACTCCTGGTATGGTATTGTGAGTTAATGTGCCAGACTGCAAGCTGATTGAACTGCAAGGTTGGCGGTTCAAGCTCACCAGTTGCTCCTTGGAAACTGTATACAGGGTCGCTATGGGTTGGAATCAACTCCAGAGCACTTAACAACAACATAGGTAACTAGCATAGTGCTCAACATTCAGACTGTGAGAGGGATTAATACTGCCATCAAGAGAGGGATGTGGTAAAAATAACATGAATGGGGAGCCCGGATACTTTATTTATTTATTTATTTATTTATTTATTTTCTGGTGCTTATTTGAGGATTGACTTCTGCATGATGTTTGTACTGCCCATCTAGGCTTCGATTTCCTCATCTGTTAAATAAGGAAGTAGGACTAGATCGGCTATTTAAACTTTTCAGAGCAGCCAAATGTGTTGTTCAAATGAAATCTTATACAAAATGTCACATAGTTGGAAATGATAAAAACAGAGCAATTGTAACTAAAAGAGTGGAGCCTAAAACTCAACTTCTACTCTCACTGTTTTGCTGGGTTGCCTGAAGTACCTTCTGGAATTAGTTATACTATACACAACAACAACAACAACATGCAGAACATAGGAATAAGGGATTTCCAGGATGCTTTGGAAACTTTTGTTTTTCCTGCTCTGTTGATGGTTATCCAGTTTAACAGCTACATAGCACTTTACGAAACCAATTATTTATTGTATGTCTCTTAGAAAAGGTCTACCAATATAACAAAAACAATGCTGATGTAATATATTTCATTGTTATTAAACGCCATCAAATCGGTTCCAATTTATAATGACCCTTATAGGGTATCGGAAGCTTTTAAATCTTCCTAGGAAGGAGAAAGCCTTATCTTTCTCCTGTGGAGCAGCTGGCAGACTTGAACCACAGACTCTGTGATTCGCAGTCCAGTGTTTATCACATGAAACCACAGTGCTGCTCAATATATTTTAACTATTAAATAAATCACTGACCCAATCCATTGCTCAGAACGCTTTATATAAAAGATTTAGTCAATATATCATAACACCCTAGTTTAGGATACATATAGCTTTCTAGCCAGGTCCTATAAAACCATAATTATTACAATCAACAATGTAGAGATGGTTTTCTTTCTTTTTCTCTTTTTGTTTTTTAATCATCTTGTTCATTTCCATTAGAAAGCTGTCATCAGCTTCCTACTGGCCAGAACAGGATTCCCAATGTGAATAAGCATAATTAATGTCTTTGTGGAAGATTCTCAATTCTAAATCAGACTTAATTAACTGTGCAATAGTCTCTGTTTCCATTTTATCTTCAAATGACCCTTTGCAGAGGTATTATTATTGCCATTTTATTGATGAAGAAATTGTAACTCATCTTTAAGGAGCTTAAACTTAGTCACGCTGGCTATTAAGGGTCAGGGTCAATATTTAGACTCAGAGTTACTGATTCCATACTCAGGAGTTTTCTTACTTTGCCACAAGGTCGGTGCAAATTATGAAAAATCAATGCACAAACTTTTCTTTGTTGAGAATGTATTTTTACTGTTCTGCTTGAGAATTCTAAATAGTTCAGAGAAGCTCTCTTAATCATTCAATGACACCCAGTTAATAAGTGTGCAGGATGCCTTGGATTTGTCAAAGGCATAATGTCTAGATATTCTTCTTGTTTCAAATTATAGTGAAAACATTTGCATTTTGATATTAATATTTATTGATTTTTTTGAGGTTCAATGAGTAGTTATCCTGATCATTTCTAAACCTTCAGAGGAAACCTGCATGTATAAATGACAAATTGTGTTACTATCCACATTGGTTCTCATTTTCTATAGTCTTAAAAATTCTCTTTTTATTATGGAAGCTAAAAGATATGGCTACCCAGCAGTGCCTCCATCAAATTCTGGTCCAATTTCTCACTTAACTTTTAATTTGCGAATGAAATGCTTATCCAAAATAAATAAGGGACCCACTAAACTGCAGTGATTAACATGCAGTGAATCTCAGATTCCATTTACTTATGGAAATAGACTAAAATCGAACATTTTAGCAATACCATAGTGATGTCAGTTGCCCGATTAGGCTGTTAAAACTGCAGGAGTTGCTACTTTAATATCACATTAGCACGTCATTAACTTGAACCATGCCACAGCAGTATGACAATTAACATTCTTCATTTTTAGAAAGAAGAAATCTGAACTTTTCCTGCTGTTTAAATTTATGTATGTTTGTTAGAGTGGGTGTGGAGATATATTTTAAAAATAAAAAATACAATGAATTCTTTTACATTATTAATTGTTTTTATATATGCATAGTGTTCAGGAAAAAGGTTAGCTAGAAATATAAAAGCTGACAAAGAAACAAATAAGTGAAACTTCCTTATTTTATAATTAACAGACTATATTTACTTACTACTATTGTCGGAGTCCTGGTGTGGCGCTGTAGGCTAATGCATCAGACTGCAAAGTTGTTTGAAGTGTAAGTTCGGTGGTCCAAGCTCACCAGCTGCTCCTTGGAAACACTATACAGGGTTGCTATGGGTCAGAATTGACTCAATGGCATTTAACAACAACAATAACAACAGTTGTTGTTAAGTGCTTTCGAATCATTTCCAACTCATAGTGACCCTGTAAAGAGTTTCCAAGGAGCATCTGCTAAGTTTGAACCACTGAACTTGAAGTTAGCAATCTGGTACTTATCCTATAGCACCATAAAATCACATAACTGAACACATTTTAAATTGCTATTATATCTACTATCTATGTGGGGAAATTTGACATGTTTTTATTGGTATTAGATGTTAGGTGTTGTCGAGTGGGCTTTGACACAACGACGGAAGGAAACACTTCCTATCCTGCGCCATCCTCACAATTGTTGCTAGTGTTATGTTTGTGCCCATTGTTGCATCCATCTCATTGAGGGTCTTTCTCTTTTTCACTGACCCCTTACTTAACAAGCATAATGTCCTTCTCCAAAGAATAGTCCCTCCTAATAACATATCCTAGTGTAGATAAGTACTAGACTTCTAAGTGTAAGGTCAGCAATTCAAACCCACCAGTCACTCCTCAGAAACCATATTTAAGGTCGCTAGGATTAGGAACCCACTCATAACTACAACAAGTCCAAAACAACTCAACACATGTAACAACAACACAACAAGGACATGTCCAAAGTATGTAAGAAGAAATTCACCATCCTTGCTTTTAAGGAGCATTATGGCATTTCTTCTAACACAGATCTATTGGCATATGATGCCATCGAGTTGGATATTTATAATAGAATGAGACAGTGACTGGTCTTGTGTCATTCATACAATTATTATGTTTGAGCCATTGTTATTGCCACTGTATCA
>NW_006408667.1:7337038-7341185 GCF_000296735.1 Chrysochloris asiatica | reverse complement strand
ATATTTTCCTTAAGGTGATTTATTTGCTCATAATTTTTGTTTTCATGTCTTTTAGGGTTCTTTTTTTTCCTTGACAAAGTATACTCTTTTTGCATGAGGGACTGTGGGCAGTAAAGTTGCTTATGTTTTGTGCATCTGGGAAATTCTCTGCTTGTCATTTCTAAATGATGACTTACTTTAATATAAGTTTTGTGGTTGATGTTAATGATTGCCATTGCTTAGTGGATCACAATCTTTTTTCTCTAGCAGCTTTTAGAATCTTCTCTTTATCCTTGTCAATTCTGATCTTTCATTATTATGTACCTATGCTGGGACTCCATAGCACTTAGCAACAACAATGTACGGACTCATCCTGACTTGTTCTTTTTGATATTAGGCAATTACTTTGACTTTAGTAATCGTATATTTATTGCGGTGCTGTAGGATAAGCACTCAGCTTCGAAGTCGATTTAAACTGCAAGGTCAATGGTTGAAACTTATCAGTCGCTTTCTGGAAACCCTCTACAGGATAGCTATGAGTTTGAACCGACTCAGTGGCACTTAATAGCAGCAACAACAATATCACACAAAATATGTTTTCTATTATTTCTCCTTTCTCTTCCTATTTTCTGTCTCTCTGAAAACATATAGACACATACAAACATATGCTAGAGATTCTCATTCTATACTTCATGTATCAACTTCCATTAAGGTTTTTGTCTAACAATTAATTTTCAATTACAAATTTCACCAGGTGTGGTGCTGCAAGTCAATGTGTTGGACTTCAAGGTCATTTTAAACTTCAAGGTGCACAGTTCAAGCTCACCAATTGCTCCTTGGAAACCCTATACATGCTCACTATGAGTCAGGACTAACTAGAGGGCACTCAACAATGGCAACAGCTGGATGACTTTCTTAGATATATTTTCATGTATTTGTTATTTAGCTGTTCTGTTTTTTTAATTTTAGAAGTTTTATTTGGTCTTTAAAAGTTTTCCTATTTTTATAAACAATAATTACTTTATAAACTTCATGTTTCTATTCCTTACTTTATCTCTTTCAAGTTTTAAACATACTCATTTAACATTTAACAGTTCCATTCTGTTTGGTTTTTCCTTTTTGTTTCTTCTTTGGAGCAAAGAGGAAGGATCAGTAGTTGGAAAATATTGCCTTGATGATAAAAAATGATATTGGAGATCGTATTATAGAATAAACAACATAAAAGATGACTATACACATGGACTTTTCCAGAGGGAGAAGTCCAAGGTGCATTTAAGGCAAAGAACAGGTCTCTGGGAATTGATGTAATATACATTGAAACCTTTCAACAAACTAATGCAGCACTGGTTGCTATGAGTCAGAACCAACTTTAAGGTATTTAAAAACAACATAATTGTAAATAACAAAAGCATTATGATCTCAGTTGTGTAAAGCAAAAAACAAAACAAACAAACAAAAAACAGGTGGACAAATGGATCAGTTGAAAATATGCCAGAATATTAGTATTATTGCAGTATAGATGATTTTGGATTTTTTGTTGTTGTTAATTTTGCTCCTTTGAATTATTCTTTTCTCTTTTTTTCTATAAAAATGTATTATCGTTTTGATAGTTTTCATTGTTAGTTGATGTCAAGTTTATTTGAATATATGTGACCCCATGTGTTGTGATGATCAGAGAAACAAAATTAAAAGCAAGTGTAAAATACTCACATGAGACAAGGCTACCTGGAGGGAAAGACTATGAATGTGTTTCACTCACAAGGATGAAGCCTTGCCTATAAACGTGGACCTCAATACACGCAGTACACAAAATTCAAGTTGACTACACCCATGGGAAGAGATAGTAAAAAAGTTCCATATTATCAGCCAAAACCAGGCCAGGGGAGGACAGTGAAACAGACCATCAATTAATCATATGCAAATTCAGACTGAAGCTGAAGATAATTTTAAAAAGTCCAGGAGATCCAAACTTTGACCTTGAACATACCCCACCTGAATTTAGAGATCATCTCAAGAATAGATTTGATTCATGAGACACTAGTGATTGAAGACCAGAAGATTTGTGGGATAACATGAAGAACATCATACAAGTAGAAAGTAAAAGGTTATTAAGAAAACAGGAGAGAAGGAAAAGAACAAAATGAATGTCAAAAGAGACTCTGAAACTTCCTTTCCAGCATAGAGATTCTAAATTAACTGGAAGAAATAAGGAAGTAAAAGATTTGAACAGAAAATTTCAAAAGGGAGCATGAGAAGATAAAGCCAAGTATTATATGAACTGTGCAAAGACCTGGAGTTAGGAAACCAAAAGTGAGGAACAGACTCAGCATTTCTCAAGCTGAAAGAACTGAAGAAAAACTTAAAGTCTCGACCTGCAATATTGAAGAATTGTTGTTTTTGTTAAGTGCCGTCGAGTCGGTTCCGACCCATAGCGACCTTGAACAGGGTTTCCAAGGCTGTAAATCTTTACGGGAGCAGAAAGCCTCATCTTTGTCCTGCGGAGCAGCTGGTAGTTTTGAACTGCTGACCTTGTGGTTCACAGCCCAATTTGTAACCAATACACTACCAGAGCTCCTTTATTGAAGAATTAGATGGGCAAAATATTGAATGATGCATAAAGCATCTAAGAAGATCAGAGGAATGCACAGAATCACTGTGCCATTTCAAAAGCTAGCATATGATCAAGACCCAATGATACCATATAAGGTTTTCAAGTCTGAATCTTTGTGGGAGCAGAAAGTTTCACCTTTCTCCTATGGAGTGGTTGTTGGGCTCAAATCACTAATCTTGTGATTCACAGTCCAGTGATTTTCTGTTGTTGTTGTTGTTGTTGTTGTTAAGTGCCATCAAGCTGGTTCCAACCCCTAGCAACCCTCTATAGGGTTTCCGAGGAGTGGCTGGTGAGTTTGAACCATCAACCTTGTGGTTCAAACTGACTTTGTAGTCCAGTGCATTAACCTACAGCACTTGTTAAACACAAGTTTTTCAAGTTAGAGTGCATAAGTGCAACTGTTTGGGTCAGAAACTCCACAGAATTTAGTAGATTTAGTTTTTTGATATGATAATCCCAAGTGTTCTTATAAAAAAAAAAAAAAAAAAAACCTTTCGTATGAAGATTTTTACATCATTTGTTAAATTATTTTATTTAAAAACAAAATTTTATTATGAATTGAGTGGAGGTTTATAGACAAGATCATTAGCTTGACATTAAGCAAATAGTACACTTTGTTTCATCTCAAGAAGTCCAATCCCCTCCACGCAACAACAATTACCTAATTTCCACCCTGTGCTTCCTATTTGCATTCCACTCCCCCTCTTCCTATCCCTTCTCAACTCTTTCCTTAGGAAAATGTTGCCCTTTTGATTTTGAATGATTGACCATCCCATGCTGAGTATATCTGCCTAATGTTGTCCCCCCATTTCCCACCTCTGCTATTTGGTGCTGTGGGTTAATGCACTGGACTGCAAATCGGTTTGAACTGCAGGGTCAGTGATTCAAATTCACCAGCTGCTCCATGGAAACTCTATATAGTGTCACTATGAGTCAGAACTGATTCCACAACACTTAACCACAACAACAACATAAACCTATCCACTGATTGGCTGAAAATTGAGTCACAAGGGTGAGTTATTTTCCAGACCTGAAGGGTGGTTAATCAACATCATCTTAGGTTCCTTCAGTCTGTTTCTGTTCAGTTAACCTTTCATTTTTATTTTATTTTAAAAAATAGTTCTGAGTTTTGATCTACAGTTTCTCTCACTCTATCCAAACCCTCTAATATTAACTCTTTCAGAGCAGTTGGTCATGGTAGCTGAGCTCTGTCTAGTTCTTCTGGTCTCATATTTGTGGATACTGATGTTCACATGTTCCATTAGTCCACTGGACTAATTGATTCAAGCCTCTTCAATTCTTGTCATTCTTCTTTCTTCCACACATGGGGAGACCAGTAGCTGTCCCTTAGATGACCACTCATGAGCTTCCAATATCCCAGATGCTATTCGCTCAAGCTGATGGTAGAACTCTTTGTGGTGTATGTTATGGTAATTTAACATGGTGTATCCTGAGACTAAGGTGCACCTGACCCAGGCCATGGTGTTTTCAATAGCCTCATATGGATGCGAAAGCTGGACAGTGAATAAGGAAGATTGTAGAAGAATTGATGCTTTT
>NW_006408667.1:7334336-7336728 GCF_000296735.1 Chrysochloris asiatica | reverse complement strand
TGGTCCCTCCTGATAACATGTCTTGCCATCCTTTCTTTTGAAGAGTATTAATGGCTGTGCATCTCCAGGACAGATTTGTTTGCTCTTCTGGCAGTCTATGTTTCTACTGTCAAGATTCTTTGCCAACACTATAATTCAAATACATTATTCTTCTAGTATCTTTCTTATTCATTGTTCAACGTTTACATGCATATGAGGCGATTGAAGATACCTTAGTCCTCAAACTGACATTTTGGTTTTTAACACCTTAGCATGTCATTTCCTTTTGGTTTGCTAACTCAAGGTCTTTGCATATTTCACAATATTTAACTTTGTCTTTTTGAGCTATCCTTTGCAATCTTTTGTTCAGCTATTTTACTTTATCACTTCTTCATCCACTCTATGCTATGTTCAAGGGCAAGTTTTAGAGCATCTTGTGACATCTATTTTGGCTTTTTTTCTTTCTTTCCTGTCTTTTAAATGACTTTTTGCTCTCTTCATTTTTGATGTCTTGATGTCATCCCATAACTCATCTGGTCTTTGGTCATTAGTGTTCAGTGACTTAAATATATTCTTGAGAATGTCTCTAAATTCAAATTATATGTATTCAACATTGGACTTGACTCTTGTTTATCTGTTTTAATTCTCTTCACCTTCACCTTGAACTTGTAAATGAGGTTGGACTGCTACATAGGCAGCCCCTGGCTTTGTTCTTATTGATGATATTGAACTTCTCCATTGCCTCTTTCCACAAATAAAGTCTTTTCAAAAATGTAGTGTAGTTGGTTCTTGTGCATTCCATCTAGTGAGATGCACAGGCTTAGTGGTCATTTATGTGGTTGAAAACAGTTATTTGTAATGATTAAGTCTTTGGTCTTTAAAAATTCTATTATGTGATCTCTGACAACATTTCTGTCACCAAGACCATATTTTCCAGCTACTGGTCCTTCTTTGTATCTAACATTTTTATTTCAATCACCAGTAATTAATCAATGCATCTTGATTGCACATTTCATCAATCTCAGACTACAGCAGCTGGTAAAAAATCTTCAATTTCTTCATCTTGGGCATTCATGGTTGGTAAGTTAATTTGAATAATAGTGGTATTAACTGGCTTTTCTTGTAGGTGTAAGGATATTCATCCTATCACTGACAGCATTGCACTTCAGTTTAGACCTTAAACTGTTCTTTTTGATAATAAATGTAATACCAGTCCTCGTCAATTTGTTATTCCCAGCATAGTAACAAATACCAGTTCATTTCTACTCATTGATGCCTAAGAAATCAATCGTCATACATTCCATTTCATTTTTTTACATTTCCCAATGTATCAGATTCATACTTCATGCATTCCATGTTCTGATTTTTAATGGATACTTGCAGATGTTTCTTTTCATTTAAGTCAAGTCACATATGCACATGAGGGCCCTGAGAGCTTTACTGCAGCCATATTATTGCAATTGACTTAAATTTGAAAAAGCAGCTCTTCCTCAGTTATATTTGAGTGTCTTTCAACATAATGACTCCTTTTCTGGCACTATATTGAACAACATTCCACTGTTATTTGTAAGAATTTCACTGTCCTTTTTTTTTTTTTCAGAAATATATCACCAGGTCCTCCTTCCTACACTGTCTTAACCAGAAAACTCTGTTACAACCTGTCTACCATGAATGACCATACTGGTATTTGAAATGCTGATGATATAGTTTTCAGCAACTGAGCAACATAAGCTAATCTTATTATAACTTCAAATTGTAGAACATTTAAAAAATTTTAAAGCACTTAAACACATATTAGTATTATTTCGCTTTCAGACTATCTTACAATAAAGACAGAAAAAATATCTGTGTCTTCAAATACAGGAAAAATGTCTGTATCTTCAGATACAGAAAAATGATTTTTGACACTTATGATAAATGACTTGTCCAAAGAAATATAAATCAGAATTCAGTGTTTGTTATGTGGCACTAGGAAAATTAATGTTTATTCCCCAGTCTTTATATTTTTAAAAAGGAAATGACATGATATTGTAAGATTGTTACAGAGAATAAATGAGATTATTCATTAAAAACCTTAAATACAGTATCTAAAACATCACACATGCATTGTAATATTATTATTGTTACCTTTGGAAAAAATGTTAAAAATCATTACACTTGAGAAAAAATATTAAAATGTCTAAAAAAAAACTGTTGCTAACACTTCTATAATACTTGTATAATTTTGAATGCTAATATGTTTTCTTTCCACCACTCATCTGTCATTTTGTTGTACTACGGTGGCTTGTGAGGTGCTGTGATCCTGGAAGCTATCTCACAGGTATTTTAAATACAAGCAGGGTGACCTATGGTGGACAGGTTTCAGATGAGCTTCCAGACGAAGACAGACTAAGAAGAAGGTGAGATGAACTAC
>NW_006408667.1:7327663-7330331 GCF_000296735.1 Chrysochloris asiatica | reverse complement strand
CTATGAGTCGGTTCTGACTCGATGGCACCTGAGACTATGGCCCAGAGATTTTTAAGTTATAAAAAAATTGAAGCTGGAACTTTACACACTAGACATAATACTCCAAAGATACATCTATTAGTGATTAGCCCTTGTACTTACTCACATCCAGTCCTATTAAAACAATGTACAAGACTTCAGAACTCTGCTGTTTGCTATTATTGAACTTCATGGTTATACAGTTCAATTACGTAGCATACTATTTTATACCAAATTACTAAAAGCAAGACATGATATTAAGTTAGAAAACAAAGTAATAGTCTGGAAAAATAGTCTGAACGTCTTGAACATTACTTAATAATGGCTTGTTGAAACTTGTGTGGGAGTGGAATGAAGACTTGGTTTTTCAAAGGAAAATTACACAGTTACACATAGAAACTTATTTTCATTGAGGGCAGTTTTAATAATGTTTCAATAAAATAATGGTTACTAATACATGGTATAGGTCAAAATTAGATGTAAAAGAAAAAGAAAGGAAAAAGCTAACATGACGGTGGGAACTGTAGTTAGTTTTTAAATGTATTTGTCTCCACACTCCTTCTAAGCTTCTATCCATTTGTATTCCTGTAGAAAAGTATGCTAAAAAAAGAAGCATTATGTTCTGAGTACTCATTCTTTGCAGTATAGAGATCAAACATCTCTTGTCCTTAAGGAGAATGACAATATTTTCATTATACTTGATTGAATATTGTCCTCTAAAAAATTATGTCCACTTGGAACCTCAGAATGAGATCTTATTTGGAAAAAAGAACTTTTTAGATGTACTTAATTAAGATGAGGCCATTTTTTATTATGGTAAGCCCGAAATCCAGTTATTGACATCCTTATATAAAAGTCATATGAAAGCACATAGAGAGGAGAATTCTATGTGATGATGGAGACAGAAGTGGAAGTAATGCAACTACAAGCCAAAGATTGCCAGCAATCACCAGAAGCTAGGACTGAGGCAAGGAACAATTCTCTCTTTGGAGCCTTTAAAGAGAATGACCTTACTGACACCTTGATTTTGTACTTCTAAACTCCAGAAAAGTGTCATGGACTGCCAAAAGAACCAATAGATCTGTTTTGGAAGAAGTCCAGCCAGAATGTTCCTTGGAGGCCATGATGGCTAAGCTTCGTCTCTCATTCTTTAGACATATTGTCAGGAGGGAACAGTTGCTGGAGAAGGATATCATGCTGAGTAAGATGGAGGTTCAGAGAAAAAGAGGAAGACCTCCAACGAGATGGATCAGCCAGGTGGCATCATTGATGGCATCAAGTGTGACAGTGGTAGTGAAGTTGGCCCAAGATCGGACATTGTTTCGTTCTGCTGTGCATGGTGTCACTATGAGTGGGTTCCGACTTGATGGCACCTGACAACAACAACGTCACCAAAAGAAAAGATAAAATAAAGATAAGAGCAGAAATAAATGAGATGGAAAACAGAAAAACTATAGAAAGAATCAACAAGACAAAAAGCTGGTTCTTTGAAAGGATTAATAAAATTGACAAACCATTGGCAAACTTAATAAAAGAAGAGAAGGAGAAGACACAAATATCTCACATTAGAAACCACATGGTGATTGTCACAATGGAACCAAACAAAATCAAAGGATAATAACATAATACTATGAAGAGTTGTACTCAAACAAATTTGAAAACTTAGAAAGAATAGTGTGTGTGTGTTGGGGGGGCAGGGGAGGAAGAGTAACCTGCTATAATTTGAAGAACTTTACCGATATTTATGGACATGTTGTTGTTGTTGTCAGGTGACATTGAGTCGGAACCAACTCATAGCGACCCCATGTACAGCAGAGTGAAACAATGTCCGATCCTGGGCCAACCTCACTACCGCCACCACACTCGATGCTATCAATGATGCCACCTGACTGATCCATCTCATTGGGGGCTTCCTCTTTTTCTCTGACCCTCCATCTTACCCAGCATGACATCCTTCTCTAGTGACTGTTCCCTCCTGACAATATGTCCGAAGTATGAGAGATGAAACTTAGCCATCCTGGCCTCCTAGGAGAACTCTGGCTACACTTCTTCCAAAACAGATCTATTGGTTCTTTTGGCAGTCCATGGAACTTTTAGTATTCCCTCCAACACCACAATTCAAAGGCATCAATTCTTCTATAATCTTCCTTATTCACTGTCCAGCTTTCGCATCCATATGAGGCTATTGAAAATACCATTGCTTGGGTCAGGCGCACCTTAGTCCTCAAGCTGATATCTCTGCTCTTCAACACTTTAAAACGTTCCTGTGCAGCAGATTTGCCTAATGCAATACGTTGTCTGATCTCTTGACTGCTGCTTCCTTGAATGTTGATAGTTGATCCAAGAAGAAAGAAGTCTTTGAAAACCTCAATCTTTTCTCCGTTGATAAGAATGTTGTTTATTGGTCCAGTGGTGAGGATTTTTGTTTTCTTGAAATTGAGAAGCAATCCATACCGAAGGCTGTGTTCCTTGATCTTCATCAGTAAATGTTTCAAGTCCTCTTCACTTTCAGCAAGCAAGGTTGTATCATTTGCATATGGCAGGTTGTTAACGAGCCTTCCTCCAATCCTGATGCCACGTTTTTCTTCATAGAATCCAGCTTCTCGTATTATTTGCTCAGCATACAGGTTGAATAAGTATGGTGAAAGAA
>NW_006408667.1:7324153-7325438 GCF_000296735.1 Chrysochloris asiatica | reverse complement strand
TCTTTGTCTGGAAGCTCATCTGAAACCTGTCCACCATAGGTGACCCTTCTGGTTATTTAAAATACCGGTGGCAGAGTCCTCAGAATCACAGTAACTCAATCCACCACAGAAAGACAGACAGACAAGTGGTGGCCATTTGGTTTTATGATGATACTGTCACTTTAAATTTTTATGTTAATCTTGATATAGTTCATCTTGGACATAGTAGCTCAAAAAAGGGAACAAATCTTTACAGTGAGCATCACTCCCACCCCCTCGGTATGCAGGGTTGACAGAGATGGGCAACTTAGACATTGGCTACCCAAAATTGGGGGACCTATAATGTTAAGAAGTGACTGGATTACAAGCTTTCAAGAGGGAGCCTACTTCCAGACGGGGCTGGGGAAGATAGATTCACCACTGAGTTATTTCCAGTCTGTTTGGACCAGGTTGGCGAAAGGAAATAGGGATAAGGTTCCTGTGGTACAATAGTGAATAATTGCCATCAGGACTGGCTGTGAGGCTAGGAAATATAGAGGTATATGTTTTTTGACAAAAGGAGGAGACTGATTGATTTTGCAGCCCAGGAGCAGACCATTAAGTGAGAAGAACTGAGAGGGGAACCCTACCCGAGAGGCAGTGACAACAGGGATGGAGACAGAGATGATGATGTGGACAGATGGAGTGGCTGGGGACACTGGATTCAGGAAGGGAAAATGGCTGTGTGCTGATGGTGGGGAGCGGTCCTGTGTGGTATACCCTTTGGTTATTTGATGATGCATGGAGGGGATTGTAATCATTGCAATGAAATGAAATACGATAGGATGAGTGTAAAGTTGATGTTCTCCCATGTAAACCTCATAATAAAAACTTAAAAAAAAATAACTCAGTTTCTTTGAAGAAGAGTTAGAGAGATGGAAAGTTCCCCTTCAGAAGTATATAGAGCTACATGGAGGATACATTTTTTTAACAGTAGCTTCACATTCTGGTATTTTTGTTTAATAAAGGTTTCTATGAGACATGCAGATGATACAACTTTGCTTGCTGATAGTGAAGAGGACTTGAAACATTTACTTATGAAGATCAAAGAGCACAGCCTTTGGTATGGGTTGAATCTCAATGTCAGGAAAACAAAAACCCTCACTACTGGTCCAATAAACAACATTCATATCAACGGAGAAAAGATTGAAGTTATCAAGGACTTCATTCTTCTTGGATCAACTATCAACACTCATGGAAGCAGCAGTCAAGAGATCAGATGATGTATTGCATTGGGAAAATCTGCTGCACAGGAACTTTTTAAAGT
>NW_006408667.1:7306403-7323247 GCF_000296735.1 Chrysochloris asiatica | reverse complement strand
AAAAAAAGAATGGCCAGAATGCTTCTTAGAAGCCAGAATGGCAAGACTTTGTCTCTCATACTTCGGACATATTATCATGAGGGACTGTCACAGGAGAAGGACATCAAGGTTAATAAAGTAGAGGGTCAATATAAAAGAGGAAGAGCACCAATGAGATGGATTGGCAGGGTGGCAGCAGTGATGGATTTAATCATAACAATGATTGTGATATTCCTCATTCCAAGTCCTCTTTGGAATCAGACTTGAACCTCTGGAAGTTCTCTGTCAATGTATGGTTGCAGCCATTTTTGTATTATCTTTAGCAAAATTTTACTTGCATGTGATATTAACGATAATGTCAGATGATTTCTGCATCCCAGTGGGTCACCTCTCTTTGGAATGGGCACAAATATGCATCTCTTCCAGTCAGTTGGACAGATAGTTGTCTTCCAATTTTTTTTCTTTTTCTATAAATGAATGAGTTCCTTTAGTGTTGCATCAGATTGTTGAAAGATTTATATTTGTCTTGTATCAATTCCTGTGCTTGTTCTTTGCCAATGCATGCAATGCATCCTGGACTTTTTCCTGCAGTATCATTTACTCTTGATCATATGCTACCTCTTTTTTTTTTTTTTTTTTTTCCAAACGGTATCCAGCTTTATTAAAGATAATTTTCATAAACAATCATGGTATTCAGGCAGGACATGGGCAGACAATCGTTAACAGTATACAACAACTTTCAAACTCCCGTCTTCGATGGACTACCAAAATCAGACAGCCACTATAAAACCCAATGAAGTCTTCATCTGATGGTCTGAACAGGGAAAGTTTAGAGTGAGGGTTGACATTTCACATTTAGCATGTTGTTTAACAACTTTTCACGAGCCGACCCTGACTTTCAGAAAATGAAATGAAAAAGGCAGAATGACCAACCTGAAGACCCTCAGTCTCAACAAAGGGACCGCTGCTCTTTTGAGGGTGCTCTGAGTTGGTACCACTGGAAAGCTCAGGTTCTCTGACACATGAATAACCAGTTCTCTGAGGTCAGGTCCCAACAGGTCTCTGGGTTTATGAGAGTCAAGTCTATGCTGAAGGCAGAGAGGGCGAAGAGGATATGAAGATGTAAAAACAAATTGTACTTTTCCCACACCACACGGCATTTGTGTGCCAAGGTGGCTAATGTGTGTTAACGTCAGGGGATCCCTCCTCCTGGGAACCAAGAGGGAGTCTCTCAAAACTAGATGGGAAAGGTGCTTGCTTCCACATCAATCCAGCTTAGGAGACACTGTATTAGTGACATTTGCCCCTTTCCCCAAAAGCAATGAAGTGTTTTGTGTGCTAACAACATAGCTTAAAAAAAAAAAAAAAAGTAAAACAAAATTCTGCATTTTTATAAAACTTAATAAAAAATAGTATTTCAAACTGCACTGTCACCAGAAGTACACAGTTATCAAAAATGCACACACTTCACTTGGCATCCCCAGCACCTTCAGCTTTCTGTGCCTGGTCTGTTTTGGCATCTCCATTTTCTGCAGCTTTCCCCTTTTTCCTTTTGGGTACCTTCTCTCCCTTCTTTGCAGGGGCCTTTTTAGGCTTAGGTTCTGGCTTTGGAGGAGCAGGTTTAGCAGATAACCTTGCGGATCTCCTCTGAGGTTCATCCTTCACCTTGGCTTTATCTCCCTTAGCAGCCCTTCAGTCTTTCTCTTGGGCATGGTGGCTTCGGCGGGGTGCAGGCGCTGGACCTGGGAATGCGGCTACGCGCGGGCTTTGGTCGATCCGGGGGTCATTCTCACCTCTTCTTCACACTGCTTCATATGCTACCTCTTGAAATGGACATCCACCATTTCTTTTGATACAGCGACTCTATGTACTCCTTCCATCTTTTGATGCTTTCTTCATCATTCAATATTTTGCACATAGAATCATTCAATATTGCAAGTCGAGGGTTGAATTTTTTTCATTAGTTCCATCAGCTTAAGAAATGCTGAGCATGTTTTTTCCTTTTGGTTTTCTAACTCTAGGTCTTTGCCCATTTTGCTATAATATTTGACTTTGTCTTCTTGAGCTGACCTTTGAAATTTTCTATTCAACTCTTTTACCACCTTATTTCTTCCATTTATTTTAGCAACTTTACGCTGGAGAGCAAGTTTTGGTGTCTTTTCTGACATCCATTTTCGTCTTTTCCTTCTTTGTTTTCCTCTTAATGATCTTTTGCTTTCTTCCTGTGTGATGTTCTTGATGTCATTCCACAACTCTTCTGGTCTTTGGTCTTTAGTGTCTAATGCTTCAAATCTGTTCTTCAGATGATTTGTAAATTCATATTTGATATGTTCAAGGACATATTTTGGCTCTCATGTACTTGTTTTAATTGTTCTTCAGCTTCATCCTGAACTTGCATATAATAAATTAATTGTCTGTTCCTGGTCTTGTTTTGGCTGATGATATGGAAGTTTTCTACTGTCTCTTTATACAGGTATAGTTAATTTGATTTCTCTGTATTCCATCTGGTGAGGTCCATGAGTATAATCACCTTGTAAGTTGTTTAAAAAAAGTATTTTCAATGAGGATGTCATTGGTTTTGCAAAATTCTATCATGTTTTCATGAGTATTGTTTCTATCACCAAGGCTGTATTTTCTACCCACTGATCCTTCCTCTTTTTTTCCAACCTTTGCATTCCCATCACCAGTAATTATCAATACATCTTGATTGCATGTTTGATCCATTACAGGCTGAAGAAGTTGATAAAATTAACTAATTTAATCATCACTGGCTTTAGTGGTTGGTGCATAAATTTGAATAATAGTGGTATTAACTGGTCTTTCCAATAGGCATATGTGTGGGTATTATCTTACCACAGACAGAGTTGTAATTCAAGACAGATCTTAATACATTTTTTTTTTTTTATGTTTTATTGTGAATTATGTGATAGTTAACATGGAAGAACATTAGTTTTACATTCATTCTATCATCCCCTCTATGCATCATCAACCAACCAAAGGGTATACCCTGCAATCCTTTCCCCTTTACACCCCAGGTCTTCAGCACACAGTCATTCTCCCTTTCTGGATCTAAAGTCTCCAGCTGCTCCCTCACTCCACGTCATCATCTCTGTCTCCATTTCAGGCATCACTGCTTCTCTGGGTAGGGTCCTGCTCTCTGCTCTTTTCCCTTGATGGTCCTAGTGACCTCCACTCCTAGACTGAAAAGTTAATCACTCCGCTTCTTGCTGTAAAACGTCTACCTTTATATTTCCAACCTTCACAATCAGTCCTGATAACAATTACTCACCGTTGTATCACAAGAGACCCCTCTGCATTTCATTGCATCAGCCCTGCCTAGACAGATTGAATACTACTCACTGGAGACTCCACCTTCCTCTATGGGCTGGATCTAGGTTCCCTCTTGAAAGGTTGTAAGCCAGTCATTTCTTGCCTTTGTAGCCCCCACCCCCCCATTTTGGGTAGCCAATGTTTAAGTTGCCCATCCCTGTCTACTCTATGTGTGGAGGGGGTGGGAATGATTCTTGCTGTAAGGACTTGTTCCTTCTTTTGAGCTACTGCTTCCATAGGTGTAGGTCAAGTTCATCAAATTGTATGAGAATACTTTTTTTTTTTTCCTCTTCTTTTTACTTCTAGTTGAGCTCTGATCATTCAGTTACTGAAGCCAGGATAAGTGGGTATTAACTGCAAGGTGTTCTTATGCATATGCCCTCTCTCCTTATCAGCTGGATGCTTCACTCTCCACTATAGTCCTCTGTGGCTATGTCACTGACTCTGGGCCCAAGAGTCCCCAGGTCTTGCCACACTGCTGGCCAACCAGGTCTTCACCTGGGTTCACAGAAGTCTATTGAACGTTGTAGAGCTTAGCTCACCACTTCATTGCTGTTTTTCCCTCACTTCCCCTTATCGATGTCGAGTGTGGTCACCAATCACAGCGTGTATAACCATTGAGTCGTAGTCTTGGAAGGGGTTTTGCACTGAGGTGACCCAACCACTTGCCTTGATGTTTCCTGGGCAGGCAAGTTGCTTGTTCTTGTAGTAACAGTCGGTCTGCCTATGTTGTTTTGTATTTTTCCTGTAGGTCTTTCTTTCAAGAAGTATCTTCTGTTCTTCTAGCCACTCCAGTTTGATCTGCTTGTCCTTTTAAGTGGGAATTTCCCATATCTGGAGATCTGGATGTGGTTCAGGCTTCCACCTATAGTCTTATGTATTGCAGATGCTCCGCAGAACGCCTCCTTCACTGGGCACGTTGTAGCCCCATTTTAGGTATTCCAATCAGTTATAGGCAGAAGACGGACTTACAAGCTTTCTATGGTGATGCTTTTTGCTATTCCTTTCTCTTCCCCTCCCAGTGTCTATTTTATACTATAACCAAGATTCAAAAGACAGCCAACCATCTTAATATTATTCCCCCCTTTTCCACATTTCAACCATGGCTCAATCTCTGTATCCCAGAACCCTGTTTTTCCCAGGTTTAAGACATTCTTTTTGATAATGAATGTGATGCCATTACTCTGAAATTGGTCATTTCAGCTAGTAAACCATGTGATTATCATATTCAGCTCATTGATATCTAGGATACCGATGCTTCATTTCATGTTTTACATTTTTCAATTTGCCTAGCTTCATGTTTCTTACATTCCATGTTTAAATTATTAATGAATGTTTACAGCTGTTTCTTTTCATTTTGAGTTGTACACGATCAGGAAATTAAGGTCCCGAAGACTTTACTTAATTTACGTCATCACGGTCAACTCTATTTTGAGAGTCAGCTCTTCCCAGTCATATTTTGAGTGACTTCCAACCGGAGAGACTCATTTCTGGCACTATATCTTACAATATTCTGGTGCTCTTCATCTTGTTTCAATATTCAATAATCTGTTGCTGACTGTGTTCACTGCTATTCATAAGGTTTTCAGTGACTCAATATTTGGAAGTAGTCCATCTTTCCTTCTTCCTCGTCTGTCTTCATCTGGAAGCTAAATTGAAACCGGTCCACCCAGTGCAACTCTGCTCATATTTAAAATACCTGTGGCATAGCTTTCAGAATCACAGCAACATACAAGCTACCACAGTACAACAAACTGACAGATGAGTGGTGACTAAGCATACTACCTACATTCTGGTTAATATCTACCTTACATTCTTATGCCTACATGGTACGTTCTGTTCCTGTACATGACTTAGTATCTTCCATGGTTTACCCCTCCTACTTCTCTAGTATCACCTTTCACCTGATCTACACTTTGCTGTTGTTATTGTTGTTAAATGCCAAAGACTAGGTTCTGGTAGCATAGTGGTTATGAATCGGACTGCGAACCTTAAGGTCAGCAGTTCGAAACTACCAGCTGATTCACGGGAGAAAGATGAGGCTTTCTACTCCCGTAAAGATTTACACCCTCGGAAACCCTGTACAGGGTCGCTATGGGTCAGAACCGATTCGATGGCACTTAACAACAACAACAGGTTCTGATTTATCGCAACCCTATGTACAACAAAACAGTGCCTTGTCCTTCACCTCTCTCACAATTGTTGCTAAGTTTGCTACCCTCAAGTTTGTTTGTGTATACCATACTAGTTTGCACTTGTTGTTGTTAAGTGCAATTGAGTTGTTTCTAACTTATAGAGACCCCGTATAGGGTTTCTAAGGAGCAACTGGTGAGCTTGAACTGCCGACCTCATAGTCCAATGAGTCCTTGCAGTCCAGCATATTAACCTGCAGCACTACACACTAGTATGGCTGAAATGAAACTCTTTCTACCTTAGGTTCTACTTACTAATCTTTCTTTAGCCTTCATTCTCCATTGGAAGAATTAAATGTTACTTCTCTGTACTGTTATGAAGGTGACTATTACTGTATTTTGATTTTCATGAATCTCTTTCCTCAACTAGATCAAATATTTTGAGAAACTTGGAGCAAGTCGTTTTCATTTTTTGCACCTGCACCTCCTAGCTAAGGACCAAGATGTATGACTAATCACTGTGTGGAATTTTTGCTATTTATGCCATTTTGCATTTTTATAAACATTATTCCACATTTATCTTTTATTATAGCTAGTTTGTTTTTGTCCAACATTCTGGTCTGCTCTGCTTTTTTTTAATTCTCCAGCTGACCATCCGCGCTATTCATTATCCCTCCTTTCTTTGTGGCAGATTAGATATACATGCTACCTTAGATTGTATCCAAATCATTAGTGGAAAATATTGAATAGGATGAATTGTATGGTAGAATTATAGAGCTGGTATCCTAGTGCATAATGTCTTGTTATTGTTTTT
The DNA here is from genome assembly GCF_000296735.1 of Chrysochloris asiatica. Lineage (NCBI taxonomy): Eukaryota > Metazoa > Chordata > Mammalia > Afrosoricida > Chrysochloridae > Chrysochloris > Chrysochloris asiatica. The sequence continues at coordinate 7,316,992 of NW_006408667.1, read as the reverse complement.
TCACCAATTGCCAAAATAAAGTTATCTTTGCCAAATAGCTCATTTGCAGATGGGACTTATGCATATGATTCCAGTTACTGCTTTATATCTCCTTCCTTACAAATGCTTTAAATAATGTCTTCATTAAGAGACATTGTAAAGTAAATCTTTAATGAAATCTTGGTTTAAAATCAGTTTCATTCTTTGTCTATTAGGATGCCCAGGAACGAATTATCAGGAGAAGTTAAATATACTTTCTTTTTAAATAAGGAAGCATGGCTTCCTTTATTGCTTACATCAGAATCACTCTATCAATAATGGCAAAGTACAATTCTATTTATTGAGACTCAAAGAAGAAAAATCATTATTTATTTTTGATAAATACATAATCACAATTTCTGCAATTCCATAAAGCATAATGTTTATTATAAAAAACTAAAAATTAATAATATTTTGGTAGCATCATTAGAACCTACCCTTGATGTTTACAATAAGCACTGTCAATGAGTCAAGCCCACCAGCTACTCTGTAAAAGAAAGATGAGACTTTCTGCTTCCCTAAAGATTTACTGCCTCAGAAACCCTTTGTTGGTGCTTCCAAGTACCTTTGAGTTGGCTCTGACCAATAAAGACCTTGTATAAGTTTTCCGAGAAGTGACTGGTGAGCCTGAACCATCAACCTTGTGGTTCAAACTGACTTTGCAGTCCAGTAGTGCATTAACCCACAGCACCACACCAGGACCCTTTAAAGGTCTTTATGAGTCGGAACCAACTCAAGGGCTCACCACATCAGCAACAACAAGAAGTTAAGTCATTAAAAGTTTGTTTGTTTGTTCTTTTGACCAACTCTATGAAGGAGGTATTATAATTTCACTTATTTTATGGATGAGACACAGAGAAATTAAGTAATATGTCCAAGGTTGTACAGCTAGCCAACTGTAAGGCTTACTGGGCCTGATTTTCGAAACATTTTAAGTATACATTCTGTTACCACAAAGTCTATCCATCACTATTTTCTTTAATATCTAGCCATTCCCTTCTGAGGAAGTAACATCATCTCCTCAATACAACACATCCAAAATTCTTTTGTGTGCATTTTTGTGGGAGGATAGTGCAGAGATCCTGGGTTTAGAGTGCAAATGATAGAAACCCTGGGGTTTAGAGAAGACAATAATGTTCTTTCTGTCTGTCTTCTTATAATCTAATTTGATTTTGATGGGCTTCAAAGGGAATTGGGAATGGAAAGAAACATCATTATCTCCTTTATTATAGTCATCATCATTATCTTCATTGTGGTAGGAAATGTTCTATCCTTTTCCCAGTATTTCTCTCTTGGACCATAAATAGGAACTGGCCCTTCTTGAATTAGGACGATAACATGGGTTTTTCCCTCCCGACCCCCACCTCCATCTACACTCCTTTCTTAGAAAGGAGTGAGTCATATGCCTGGAGAATGGCTAGCCCCATGGACTGTTCCACCCCACCTGCTCTTTACTAGTCTGCTCTGCATTATCATTCTGTTACCATGAAGTAGTGAGTTCATTTGTGGATTTTTCATTCTGCTCCTGAGTGAGTAAAACTATTTCAGTGTTAGAAAAATAAGGAACCTCTTTTGTTTAGGGGTCAAAGTTGAATTTCTAAGTCCAGAATTAAAGTTGACATGATGACCCATTTGACTTTTCTTTCAATAACAAATATGTGTTGAGCACCTATTATGTGCTAAAGGAGCTGTGGTATACAACAGTTAAATACTCAGATGTTAACCATAGAGTTGGTAGTTCAAAGCCACCTAATGAGAAAGACCTGAAGACATACTCCCATCAACATTACAGATAAGAAAACACTATGGTACAGATCTACTCTATAGGATCACTGAGTTGGAATCAATTAAAGAGCAATAGATTTATTTATTTATTTTATTTTAAAGTTACATGCAACAGAATTTGGTATCAGAGTGGGTGTGAGTGTTAGATTGTCTGTGTGACAATTTACTTTCTTTGTCTTTTCTCTAAGTAGTTATTTTTTCTAACTTAATTTTGAAAATTTAGGCATGCACCTACTTGATAGAATAATATATTGAATCCCTGTATGCCACTCAACCAGATTGCACATTTGTCAATATTTCGGCATATTTGCTCCAATTGTCTCCCTTTGAGTCTTTTACATCTTTTCTAATTTATTTTAAAGAAATCTGTTTATCATAGAATTTCATCTATATATGACTTCAAAACATTATCTTTAAAAATTATGAACATCTTTACAGGAGCAGAAAGCATCATTTTTCTCCTGTGGAACAGCTAGTAGTTTCGAACTGCTGACCCTGAAGTTAGTAGCCCGGATTCGTAACCACTACGCTACCAGAGCTCCTTAATAATACATTGGCATCAGCTAAAACTAAAATAATATTCAAATTTTCCTGCTTGCCTTTTAATTTTTGTTCTTAAGTGAGGTGATATTTGAGTAGAATGAAATGCATAGATCATAAGGATACAGTACAATACATGTAAAAAATATATAAAAGTCCATACCTCTAAAATCTATACCCAAATGAAAATATGAGATATTTCAGTTACCCTAGAAAATTATCTTGTACATCAAATCCTACTTCTATAGGCAACAACTGCTCTGATTACTATGAACACAGATTAGCTTTCCTGTTTGTTAATTTCACATAAATGAAATCACATAATATATATCCTTTATAAGGATTCCCTGGGTGACACAAAAGATTAAGCAAGTGACATGGGCACAGAGGAGTAGAGCAGAGAGTGAAGCATCCAGCTGATATGAAGTGAGGGGAGATGCACAAGAACACCCATACTTGAAGGCTTGATGTTGGATCTTGGTTGAAAGGAGAGAATGTCAGAAAGATGTTTACTTGTACTTTATTGACTATGCAAAGTCTTTCAATTGTGTGGATCATGAAATTCTATGGATAACATTACAAAGAATGGATATTCTGGAACACTTAATAGTGCTCATCAAGAATCTGTACATGGACCAAGAGGCTGTAGTTTGAACAGAACAAGGAGCTAGTGAATGGTTTAAAATCAGGAAAGGTATGTGCCACGGATATATTCTTTCAATATATTTATCCAATCTGTACACTAAGCCAATAATTTAGGAAGCTAGATTATATGATAAAGAACATGGTATCAATATTGGAGGAAGACTCATTAACAACCTGTGATATACAGATGATACAACCTTGCTTGCTGAAAGTGAAGAGAACTTAAAGTACTGATAAAGATCAAAGACCACAGCCATTGATATGGGTTGCACTTCTACATAAAGAAAACAAAAATCCTTACCACTGTAGCAATAAATAACATTATGATAAATGGAGAAAAGATTGAAATTGTCAAAGACTTCATTTTGCTTGGATCTACCATCAACACTCATGGAAGCAGCAGTCAAGAAATGAAATGACGTATTGCATTAGTCAAATCTGCTGTACAAGACCTCTTTAAAGTGTTCAAAAGCAAAGGTGTCAGCTTGAAGACTGAGGTGCTTATTACCCAAGCCATGGCATTTTTAAATGCATGTGAAAGTTGGACAATGGATAAGTTAGATTAGAAGAATTGATGCATTTGAGTTATGGTGTTAGATAAAAATATTAAAGGTACCATGGACTACAAGAAGAAGAAACAAATCTGTGTTAGAAGTACAACTAGAATGCTTCTTAGAAGGCAGAATAGTCAGATTTCGTCTCTCATAGTTCAGATATATTATCAGAAGGGACCAATCCCTTGTGAAGGACATCATGCTTTGTAAAGTGTAGGGATAGCAAAAAAGTGAAAGATCCCCAATTAGATGGATTGGCACATTGGCAGCAGCAATAGGTTCAAGTGTTGCAGCATTTATTAGGATGACATGGCGATGTTTCGTTCTCTAGTGCATAGGGTCACTATGAGTCGGAGGGGACTTGATGGTACCTACCACCAACAATGTGAGATAGATGTTTAAATTCTCTTTTTTTTGAAACTTTTTATTGTGTAATGAGTGAAGATTTACAGAAAAGTTCATCAACTTTACTTTCAACAATGATGGGATTTGTTTTGTCTCAATTATGGTAACCCCCTCAATGTAACAATTAGCCTACTTCCTTCTTGTAGTTCTTATCTCCATTCTAACCTTCTTCCATCCGTTATCAGCTCTGTCCTTATATAAATCTTCCCTTTTGATTTTCAATGGTTGACCATTCCATGGAGAGCATACATTACGAGTGTTGTTCCACCAATATTCCTATCTACTGCTTAGCTGAAAATTGGGCCATGAGTGTGAGTTCCTTTCCAGACCTGAAGGATGGCCTAAGACCATTTGTTCCACATTTCACCAATTCTACCCAGGACCTTCTAACGTCTTCCCTTTCAGAACAGTTCATAGTGGTAGCTGCGTTCCATCTAGTTCTTCTTGTCTCATTGTGGTGACTGATGTTCACATGTTCCATTGGTCTATTGGACTAGTTGATTTTACAAATCTTTATTTTTCATCACTCTTCTTTCTTCCACACATGGAGAGACCAGTAGCTGTGTCTTAGATGGCTGCTCATGAGCTTTTAAGATTCTAAATGCTACTCACCAAAGCAGGGTATAGACCACTGTGTTTGTGTTTGAAGGCTATATTATGCCAATTGACCATGATGTCCCTTGAGACTATGGTTCTGATCAAATTCTCTTTCTCTCCTTTTTTTTTCTCATATGCTTATCCAATTGTTTTGAAAAAGCTCTCCTTTTCCACTGAATTATCTTGGTGCCTTTATCAAACGTCAATTAAATATAAATGTATGCAGATTTATCGGGCTTTCTTCTGTTCCACTAATTTATGTGTTTAACCTGTGGCCAATACCACACTGTTCTGGTTGATATTGTTGTTACTGCTGTTAAGTGATATTGAGTTGCTTCTACTCATAGTGACCTTGATTAGGGTTTCTGAGAGTGAACTGCTGATCTTATGTTTCTCAATTCAGTGCTTATCTTACAGCCCACATTAGGATTCCATGATTGAGATAGTATGATAGAATGTCTTGACGTAAGTTAAAGTGAACCCACAAACATTTTCTCCTTTTTAAAGATTGTATTGACTACTCTATAAATTTAATCCATATAAATTTTGTGATTTTCCTGGTAAGTTTTTAAGGTGAAAAGCATTTTGGGAATGTGACTGAATGAGCTTAATTTACCTCCGAATTAGAAAAGAATTGCTATCTAAATATTGTCTTCCAACTCATGGACAAAATATATGTTTTCATTTATTTATATTTCTTTAATGTCTCTCAACACAATTTTGTTCTTTTTAGGAGTCTAGCTTTCCATGTGTTTTTATAAATTTGCTTCTCAACGTTGTATGTTTTTAATGACATGTAAAACTTTTTATGCTTTAATTTGTGTAGCTATAAAACAGAAGCATAATTGATTTTGGTATAGTGGTTTTTTATCTTGTGCCCTTGCTAAATTCATTTATAAATTCTTTGGATTTTCTATTTAAATTGCGTCATCTCTGAATACAGACAAATTTACTTGTTTTATAAATGTTATGCTTTTATTAATTTGCATTTTTCTAACTACACTAGATATGACCTCTAGTATAATGTTGGATAGTGGTTGTAAGAATGACTCTCTTTATCTTTTTCCTGAGCTTAGGGAGAAAACATTTATTATTTCAGCATTTTAATTCATTTCAACTCTTCTGTTTCTTGGTGCTTAAACTATGGGATGTTTGAAATTAGAATTCTGATGGTGGTGGTGGTTGTTGATAAGTACTGTTGAGCTTTTTCCTACTCATAGAGACCCTGTGTAGCATTTCCGTGGAGTGGCTGGTGGGTTTGAACACTAGACCTTCATTAGTCACAGTGGTGAAGTTTAGAATAGAACTATGGGAATAAGGTAGGTGGATACAGAATATAATTACTTGGATGGAGTGAGGCAGGCTTTAAAGAACAGACAGCCAGGGTGTTAGAAGAATTATCTAAGTGAACAGTGAAACCATAAAGAAATAAGACAAGAATAGTATCATAGTGTGTGATAAGGAACCAAAAGTTTTGAGAAATGATGGCAAGCCATAGGATAAGCACTAAACCTCAAGTTCATTTTGAATTGCAAGGTTAGCGGTCACTCCTCAAAAACCCTACACAGTGTAGCTATGAGTCAGAACTGAATCTATGGCATGTAACAACAACAAGAAGATAAGAATAAAGTTAATGGACAGTCTAGTCTGATTTTCTGAATGTATGGGGAGGAGAATGATCTAGAAGTTTTAATGAAGAGCAAGAAAGACACCCAGTTCATTTTTAACCACAGTATGATAGGTGTGGCAGAAAAAAATCAACAGCCTTCTGAGAGGGCTGCCAGCAAAATACAGCCATTAGCAGTTACCTAGTTTCTAGAGTAAGAAAGTGAAGAGTACATTCAGACAAGAGACTAAGGATGTATCAGATTTTGCTAATTATGTACTATGGGTTCCAGAAAGCATAGTTAAAGGGTTTCAGGAATTATAGAGGATTGGGAGATGGGGACAGAATAGGGAATGTAGAGAACTGTGGGGAAGATGAAGGTTGAGCTGAGATTTTGAGACATCTTGGAGTGATTGTTGTAGATAGTAATAAAGTTGGACTTCAGGTAGAAATTGATGGTAAAGCTGTGCATTTTAGGGTGTAGGGAGTTCTGGGTATAATAGACCTCCATTTCATACCATCTGGTAGAAGCAGATAGCCTGGGGAGGGGCAGACTTACTCTGATTTCACTATTAACTCCTGTTGGGTTATGAGTTTGAGTTAATAATCTAGTTTTCTTTCAAACACATATTAAAATCAGAAACTAACCATTACAGACTCTTCTTAACTTGATGTCATTTTCCATATTTGCCCACTAATAGATATTCTTTACTTTGAGAAAAATTGTTCAATGATATCTCTCTTTGGACCACCTTATTCATAACCTCCAGAGATGTCACGAATGAAAATAATCATAGAGGTTATGTATTGAACATCATTATAGTGTGTATTAGGAAAAAAAAGGTACTACTATACCAGTGGAGAAACAGACATGCAAGTCATCACTTATAATAGAAAATAGAAATAAAAATGACATTTTGTGAATACATGGAAGAGATGAATTCTGTGAGTAAGTAGAATAAAAGGTAGCAAATGTGGGAAGTTGTTATGCAGGAAGTGAATTGCAACATGAGCTTTGAAGAAGGCCTGGAGTATCTACAGGGAGCAGACAGAGAATGGCAATTGCAGATAGGAGAAAGAGACTTCCCCAAATGTAATGGTGTCAATGTATCTGATTTTTGTCCACCCAATCATTGGGACAAGAACTTTTGGCAATTATCCTCAATGTATCCTCTCTCACTCCTGAGATGTCTGTCACCAAATCCTTTTGTTAACACATCTACAGTCTTTTGAGCAATTGCAATATCCCTAGTTTGTGTTTACTATACCTCATTTCCACTACCCTAGGCAATCACAACTGACTTCTCACTTATTCTAATTAGAATCAGACATGGCCACTAGAATTGCCTGCCCAACTAAAAACAATTGTGATATTTCCCTGCCTGGGAGACCTGGTGTAGCACTGTAGGATAAGCACTGGACTGCTAACAAAAGGTTGTTGGTTCAATCCCACCAGCCATTCCTTGGAAACCCTATACAAACGAGCATTTACTTTCCTGGAAACATCTCATCTTAACTTCCTTCCTACTTTGATTCTGGCCTTGTTTTTTTTAATCAATCATGTATTTTACCCCAAATAAACAATTTTACTTCTAAATATACCTTAGTTTGTATCTGACTGTGCATCTTTGTTGACATTACAGATCTCAGCCTTCAAGTTCTTTCTTTCCCTTCCATTTGACCCTTTCATCCTTTGACGCCAAATTCAATGCTATTTCCTTCTGGGAAGCTTTTCTTAACTCCCACCCCTGTCAAAATGAGTCACTCTTAAGACATTGCTTCAGCTGTGCAGATGAAGTTTTGGATCATCATGATTTATATTCACTTTCATTGGGCTAAAACCTCCTTGGGAGACATGGCCATGCTTTGGTTCCCTTTATATTCCTCCCTGGTCTTTAAACACTGACCAACCCTGGGCCAATCTCACTATTGTTGCCACATGTGAGTCCATGGATGCTACCACTTGGTCAATCCATCTCCTTGGGTGTCTTCCTCTTTTTCTCTGACCTCCACCTTAACAAACATGATATCCTTCTCCAGCAACTGGTTCCTCCTGACAATATGTCTGAAGTATAAGAAACGAAGTCTGGCCATCCTCGCCTCCAAGGAGCACTCTGGCTGCACTTCTTCCAACATGGATCTATTGGTTCTTTTGGTAACCTATGGCACTTTCAATATTCTCCTCCAGCACCGTAACTCAAATACATCAATTCTTCTATGGGCTTCCTTATTTACTGTCCAGCTTTCGCATGCATATGAGGTTATTGAAAATACCATGGCTTGTGTCAGGCACACCTTAGTCCTCAAGATGACATCTTTGCTCTTCAACACTTTAAAAAGTTCTTGTGCAGCAGATTTGCCTAATGCAATACGTCGCAATACGTCATTTGATCTCTTGACTGCTGCTTCCATGAGTGTTGATAGGTGATCCAAGAAGAATGAAGTCCTTGACAACTTCAATCTTTTCTCCATTGCTAAGAATGTTGTTTAATGGTCCAGTGGTGAGGATTTTTGTTTTCTTGACATTGAGATGTAATCCATACTGAAGACTATGCTCTTTGATCTTCATCAGTAAATGTTTTAAGTCCTCTTCACTTTCAGCAAGCAAGATTGTATCATCTGCATATCGCAGATTGTTAATTAGTCTTCCTCCAATCCTGATGACACATTTTTCTCATAGAACCCAGCTTCACGGATTATTTACTCAGCATACAGGTTGAATAAGTATGGTGAAAGAATACAACCTTGTCGCACAACTTTCTTAATTTTAAACAATTCAGTGATCCCCTGTTCTGTTCGAACAACTGCCTCTTGGTCCATGTACAGATTCCTCATGATTCTCCTTTATATGTAAGGAAAAACTTTTCTAGAAGCAGACTTCAATAAGCTGTAAACCATCCCGCGGCATGGCACAGTCTGACATTAGTGCCAAAAGAAACCAAAATATGACAAATTATCTGATGAGTTACCAAAACAAAACAACAACAGCATACCCTAACAGGCAGTTAGTTTATCATTTGGAAGATTCATAGCATTAACTTACTTATAAACATGTGGAATTTTTTCATTTTTATGCTTCACCCATTTTGAAACTATTTTCCTTTGTAACTTAAGGGAACTATGTCATTCTTAAGAGTAAATTATCTGACTCAGGCAAAAATACAAGATTATACTAGAAATATTTTCAGCTTTTAGAAATAGGACACATTGAGATTTTGATAACTCTGGGAGCTCTGGTAGCGTAGTGGTTACGAATTGTGCTGCGAGCCTCAAGGTCAGCAGTTCGAAACTACCAGCTGTTCTGCAGGAGAAAGATGAGGCTTTCTGCTCCCGTAAAGATTTACAGCCTCGGAAACCCTGTACAGGGTCGCTATGAGTCAGAACCAACTCCATGGCACATAACCACACAACAACAGTATTACATTGTGTTAGAGATATATTAGATGGAAAAATAGTGTCTTTATGATTGAGCACATTTCTAACATCTTGTCTTATCAAGTTTAATCTGGATAAGATTCATATTACTGCTCAACCAAAATAATGAAGTGAAGGTTGAATTAGGTAGGGAGAGGTGAGTAAATCATGTGCCTAGTCTTGACCTGATTCATTTGGCTCCTTGGATGTTCTCGCTTTGTCATTAAGTATACCAGTTGCAGTTGAGTTGGTGCCAATTCATGGAAATCCCGTGTTTGTCAGAGTAGAATTGTGTTCCATAGGATTTTCTATGACTGACACATCTCTGGGTGGACTCAAACTGCTAAACTTTTATTAGTAACCAGATACATTCTTTATACCACCCAGGAACTGTTTAATCATTAAGAGAAAATAATACTTTAATATTATACATTTGAACAATGGTGGTGGTGGTAGTGTGGTTGTGTGCCGTTGAATCGGTTCTGATTAATAGTGAGCCTGTATAGGGTTTCCGAGGCTGTAAATCTTTACAGGACAGAAAGCCTCATCTTTCTCCCATGGAATGACTGATAGATGGGAATTGCTAGCCTTGTGGTAGGCAGCCCAGTTTGTAATCCACATCCAGTTCAGGACTCCTATGAACAACATTATTAGTAATGGAATCCTTAGCTATTTCAGTGGTATTACATTTTCCTCTGTGTAAGCTGTTGAAAAACATACTTTACTGTAACTTGTGGTATGAAACATAACATACTTATTTAAGCATTGAAACTGACATTGGATATACCTTTGTGCTTTAAAATCTTTTTAATTTTAACGGACAAAAATAGTAAAGATTTTACTATATTCCCATTGTAAGAAATATTTAATTCCATTCCATTGAACTCAAAACTTCACAAATCAAGTACTACAGCAAATATGAAACAATACAGAAGATACATTTATTTCTACTGAGGAATATATGTACACTTTCTATGTACATATGTATATGTGTGTGTGTGTGTGTATATATATATATATATATA